>NC_090445.1:454253287-454558710 GCF_031143425.1 Pleurodeles waltl
ATTAACACAGATAAGACACAAGGACCATCCCAAAATGTTACGTTTTTAGGAATTCACTGGAATCAGGGACACAGAGAGGTACTACCACAAGCAAAGCAAAAGATTCTCGAGTTTGCCACACCCCGCACTAAGCAGAAGACACAGAAATGTATTGGATTATTTGGTTTTTGGAGACAGCACATTCCTCATTTGAGTCAGATCTTGGCCCCTCTGTATAAAGTGACAAGTAAGAAACATGAGTTTGAATGGGGTGAAGAGCAGCAGCATGCTTTTGATTTGGCAAAGGAAGCAATTCAACAGGCCTTAGACTTGTGGCCAGAGCAGGAGAGCGACATTGAGTTACATGCAACTGTCCAGGGACAATATGCAAATTGGAATATGTGGCAAAAACAGGGAAGGACGAGGGTAGCCTTGGGGTTTTGGACCAGAAACCTGCCTGACTCTGGGGAGCGCTATACTCCTTTTGAAAAACAGCTTTTGGCCTGTTATTGAGCTCTAGTGGATAATGAGCAAACAACACAAGGTCATAGTGTAATTCTGAGACCTGAAATACCAATCATGCAGTGGGTAATGAGGTCACCTAAATCTCACCATATAAGACATGTACAAGAGGCTAGCATCATTCGCTGGAAATGGTACATACAAGATAGGGCTCGAATAGGACCAGCATGGACTGCAGCCCTACAAGAACAGGTGTCACAAGCCCCTATACAGAATGAGGAGAGGGTGCAGGAGGTACCACAGGTAAAAGAGTCACCAGTAAGATGGGGTGCGCCATTTGAATCCTTGTCCCCTGAGGATAGGAAACATGTATGGTTCACGGATGGTTCATCCAAATATGTGGGTACCAAAAGACATTGGAAAGCAGTGTCATACAATCCAGTTACCAAAAATTTGCTGACCACCACAGGAGAAGGAAATAGTAGCCAATATGCAGAATTGTACGCTGTGTATCAGGTTCTAAAGCAAGAGCTGCCTGGGACTTGTCACTGATTCTTGGTCCAACGCCAATGGGTTAGCCACCTGGCTTCCCACGTGGCATGCACATAACTGGTTTATCCACTCAAAGGAGGTGTGGGGCAGAGAGTTGTGGCAGGAAATTTGGGAAATGTTAGAACAAATTAAAGTCACAGTTTATCATGTGGATGCTCATTGTCCCATTGACTCATTAGAACAATGGTTCAATTCCCTTGCAGGCGATAAAGCCAAAATTTCAGAGACAGAAGTGGCAATACCGGATTCTGACTTGGTGGGGATGGCTAAATGTCCGCACCAAAAATGTGGATACCTGGGAGAAAAAGCCACTTACAGGTGGGCAGAGATTAGAGGGATGCACATTCCCCTAGACTTGATGAAAACTGTAAGTTTGCAATGTCCTATTTGTCAGCACACACAACAGAGATCTGTCCCGCAAACAGTTAAAGGTCAATTGGGGAGAGGAAAGTTACCAGGACAGATATGGCAAATTGATTACATTGGACCAAGCGGGTGTCAATGCCCCTGCACCTTAGTGGACACTTATTCTGGATACCTGATTGCGTCCCTTGCAAACGTAATACTCAGCACAATACTATCAGAACTTTGGACTTGTTAATGTTAAACAATGGAGTACTACTCCAGGTCCAGAGTGACAATGGGTCACACTTCAAAGGCACATTGGTGCACGACTACTGTTTTCAGCACAATATTGAGTGGATATATCATATTCCTTATAATCCACAGGCCTCAGGACTGATTGAGAGAATGAATGGTTTACTGAATTGCGAAAATTATCTGATGGAAAAACTAGAGAGAGAGAACTTCCTGCTTAACATATCTAACTTTATATATGTAGAATTTAATCCAGGGTGAAGTGAACCAATGAGATTCATTACTGCTTAATGAAGCCCTCCAGATTCTGAAAAATAGACCATTAACAATTGCTGAAACACCTTTGATGCGAATGTTAACTCCAGCTTTGCAAATACAACCATGTGTGGCCACCAATACCATCACCTACTGGGAAATAAAACCGGGAGCCGTAGCTCCTTCCAGAGCCACACCCAAATCTGAAGTTCTTGACTTACATGCTAAACAAGCTTACTGACTGAAACCCCGAGAAATAGCACTGTGTGAAACAGGTGTTGGAGTACAGATTCCCCCAGAGCATTTTGGATTAATTGCTCCCACATCTGGGTTGGCCCTCAAAGGTATTCAGATTTTAGAGGGAGTGATTGATGCAGATTACCAAGGAGAAATGAAAGTTATTCTGTTAAATAGTGGAGAAATTGAGAGACAGAATTATCCAACTTATCATAATTCCAGTGTATGGAGGATTGGTGAGGAAGGGGACTGCCCCAGCCCTTCTTACTGTACGTGGGGAGGGAGGCTTCGGTTCCACTGATAAAAACCCTGGTGCTAACGTATGGGGGGAATCCCCAAATGGCCCTCCAGAACCTGCAGAAATTATAGCAAAGGGCCCCAATAATGTCCTGTTGATTATGAAATCAGGAAAGGAAAAATGGTAACATATTCCAGCTGATAAATGTTATTTGCGAGAATTATCATACTTGTTTCTTTTACAGATCATACTACAACTTGTTTTTGCTGTGAGTATTCTGTGTGGTCTCCTTTTGGGCGTGTGCGTGTGGGGTCAGGAGAGACCTAATACCCCCTAATCTCAACTTGATTAATCGACCACATCGTGCAACACCTTTACTGCATCTGAATGACAATATTTGGATTTATTTGGCGCAAACCGTGCTCAACAGATCTGACTTCTGCATGGGCATGATGCGAAGCACTGTGGATGTTTTTGTCAACATGTTTGATCGCCATACCAAAGCCAACAAGCATCTTGTTAGAAATGTTGAATGCTACTAACCGCAATAAAGATGTGCAAGAACATGATGTTGGAACCCACTTCAGTCCCTATGAGTATTGCAGGGACTGTCAGGAAACAACCGATGAAAAGTAGGACAATCTCACTCAGATAATTACCTACAACATTACTACCGGTGATGTGTGTTCCTACATGTCCTGCAATTTTTGTGACATTGGAAAATGCATTCAATTGCGCTTAGAAAAGAAAACATCAACCTCTCAAAACTTACTGTGGGAACACAGAGTTTTGTGCTTTTACCCAACGGACAGACATTGCAAAAATATGTCGAATCATATGGTTTGTCATCATCTAGTGACTGCTGCCAGTCACATTAAACATGTCAAGTTGCCAATTGGCTGGCTGTTTTCGTGTGGAAACCTGACCTTTACTTATATTCCAGCTAACATAACCGGCGGGCCGTGTACTTTTACATGCCTAGGACTCATGATGTTTCCATCTAGCTCTATACATACTTGTTATCCTAGAGACAATATGCAACTAGATGAAAATTGTGATTCATATATTCAATTATTATCCCAATCAGAGTAACTAAGCTTAAGTCTTTCCATTGTAGGGGTGCCTGGTTTAACTGTATACAATACTAGGGTAATTAACAAACTCGCTTGTCTAATAGTTACAAATATTAACCATACTTCTATTGCTTTATCTGAATTTTTACTAGATGTGCGTGGTACCAGGAAAGCTGCATTAGCCAGCAGTTTTAAATATTTCTTTTTTATGGGAAGGGTTTTTCTAGAAAGCCCTTCTCCAGTTCTTTAAGATATAAAAGATGGCCCTGCTCGGCAGTCGTGAATTCCGAGACCTCAGTCAGGATTTAGACGTCAAATGCCTGACACCTGTCCCGTGAGGGTGGAGATCTCTTTCTCGCAGTTGAATGGGGTCATCTTCTTGCTGGCATGAGAAAGATGAAGCATCTGATAGACCCTACGGTGATGAATTTTTATTAATTATTTGCTTTGCACTGTTTATGAATATATATCTATATATCAATATAAGTGTTTGTATCCTTGCATGTATATATTTGCTGTTTATAGACTGGAGATTCTTTGTACATGGTCCCACGTTATTGTTGGACATTTTGAAAGTACACTTTTTACTATTCAAACCTTCCTTCAAAAACCTTGCAAAAAGCTATAATAAATGTCTTCTTCAGATTAAGAAGTGCATTCCAGAGAATCTTTTCGACTCCTTTCAGTGTGTATATTTTGGCTCAGTCAAAAGAAAAGCAAAACAAACATTCAGCAGATTTGCAGTGGTGAGCGCAGTAGTCTGGATAACACATACCGTTGCAATGTAGATTTTGTTAGTAATTTATGAAGGAAAGCCTTAATATTATTAAAGACATGAAGGCGAGTATTATGCTTCTCTAATCTTGCGTTTATTTATGTAGCACCAGTCAAGAACAGTAGAACTACAAATCCCATGAGGCTTAGTAACAGACTAGCCGTAATTATAGTAACCACCGATTGGATAACAGTAATATGTATAACCCCCATACTTGGCTGCGAAAAGCCCTCTTTTTTTGTGCAAGAAGTTAGATGGAACGAGAAAACAAAAGAAAAATAGAAAACATAAGAGCAACTGCTAGCGTAAACGTAAAGAGTTCTTGGCAAGAGCTCATGAAAACAAAACACCTCGAAGAATCCAATGGAAAAGGAGGAAAAACACCATGGAGATCGGCCGAAGAGGCAGTGGAAGATGGGAATCCTGCTAGTACTGTGATGTCCTTAAGAGGAAGCAGGTGGTAACGCCGGAGACGCTGTTAGGGAAGGAAACAAACATCAATTACCATGTGTTGCGGTGGGATAATACTCGCCTCCATGTCTTTAATAAAATTAAGACTTTCCTTCAAATTTACTAGGAAAATCTACATTTTATGTCAAGATGCAAGGCTCCTATTATGCCTGTTCAAAGCATGTTAATTACAATAGAAGCTGCAGTATGAAAAGGTTTACAATAAAATGTGCTAAATAAGTTATTTTTAGACCAGTCAGCTGATCTCAGAATGTCCTCTAGACTGGAACCCAACCAAAAAGAATGAAACCCAAAACAGAGGTATCAATGCCTGCTGAGGACATAACTCATCTGACCCAGCGAGCCAGTGTAGTGGAAGAACCTGGATTATGGGGTTTCTGAAAGGAAATAAGGAACTGGGAATGAGAGGACATTCTGAGATCAAAAGTCTATTGTTCACACACTTTCAGGCATCGTCCAACACAAAGTTTGGGTTGATCCAAGAAATAAGGGTAAAACACTATGTTTAAATAAGTCTTTGTGCATCAATGTAATAAGGGTAAAACATTATGTTTAAATTAGTCTTTGTGCGTTTGTTAATGGTGAACATCACCCCAGTAGGAGTGTATTGGCGAGAGGAAACATCCAACGCCTTCAAATCCGATAAACTTTTAAATACCCAAAGCATTTTTAGAGAAAGATTTGCATTGTCAGGCCAGGAAATAAATTCAAAACCACATTTACATACCACAACTTGGTATACTTTGGAAGAGGAGGATTAGAAAACTTTACTCGACAGATGAGTGGATGCTCTCCCACTGGTTTGCCCTTGACATAGGAATAATTCACGGAAATTGCAAATCTATATAGGTTGATGGTCCTATAAGACTTACCTCCACTATCTTCAGCTGCCAGGAAATTGACAATATAAATTATCTAGTATGAAATGAGATCAAGACATTTTCCCAGACACCAGCTTGACCATAAAGCCCAAGCAGATTTGTAAGCTTTGGTGTTTCCTAGAGCCCAGGCTTTGCTAATAAATTCTGAAACGTCTGGATAGCTGAAGTTGATAGACTGGGCTGACCCACTATTTTCCAAACAGAGAGAATGAGGGAGTTGTTGAGCAGTAGTTTGTGAGGATGGCCTAAAGGATCTAGAAGAACATTCAGAAAGGACGGTAGGAGGACATGGAAGTCAATTGTCAGTTCCAGAAGGGGGGAAACCATACCTGTGATTGCCAGAACGGGACCATTATTACCAGAGTAGCTTGCTGACGTCTTACTTGAGCAGGAAGTCTGCTGATCATGAGAAAAGGTGGAAAGGCGTAGTTGACTAAATGGGACCAATCGTGTAAGAAAGCATCTATTACTAAAGCTGGGGATCTGGACACCAGCTGAAAAGGTAAATGGGAACTGAGAATGGATGCAAAAAGTTTGATGCTGAAAGACCTCATTTGTGGAACAGAGACTGGAACACTGAGGGATGAAGTCTCCATTCGCTGGAGTCCTACAGATGACAGGAGTGCCAGTCTGCTATGGGACTGAGATTGCACAGTAAGTATTCTGCTTGGACTGACATCTTGTTGAGAAGGCAGAATTCCCAAAAACGTTCACCAATTCCACCAAAGGCTTGGATCTGGTGCCATCCAGATGACTGACGTAACAGACCACGGAAACGTTGTCCATGCGGAGGAGAATGGAATATTACACCCTGTCTTTTGCAAGACTCTTGACTGCAAAGGAGCCTGCAAGCCTCTCTAAACAGTTGATATGCAATTTGGACTCCTTGAGAGACCATGCACCCGCAGTCGAGATTAATCCACTCTCGGCACCCCATCCCGACTGACTTGCATCAGATTCTAGCACAAGATCTGGGGCTGACGCAAAGATAGTCCTCCCATTTCAGGTGTCTAAATGGTCTATCCACAATGGAAGCTATAAACAACAATATGGATCCAAGCTGACAGAATCGGAATAAGCGAGACCTTTGCGCAGGTGATGAATCTTTAGGTGTTGAAGGGCCTGGTAATGAAGTGGAACTGGAAAGATGGCCTGAATTGAAAATGATGGGAGGCCTACCACCCTTGCCAGAGTTGTGAGGTGAAATTTGAGAACTGTGAAGTGTCTGAAGAATTTCGCTTTAACCTTTGGCTAAAGAAGGTGAAGAGTAATGCTTGAAGAATTTACCAGAAAACCTAGAAACTATCTGTTGAGTGGAAATCATAATTTGTTTCTCTGTGTTTACTAGGAAACCCACCTCTGAAAGAAGAGAACAAGGTAAATGAAGATCAGAACGTAGAATCTATATTGTGACTCAATAGCAAAATGTTGTCCAGGTAAATGATCAGTCTGATATCCAGAGACCTGAAGTATGCAACTACTGGTTAGTTACTTTTGTAAAGCACCATGGTGCTGAAAAAAGAACCAAAGGGAAGAGACAAAAACTGGTATGTGTCCTTGCCACTGAAATTGAAGACATTTTCGGTAAGGAAGATGAATGGGGATTGTGAGGTAATCATCTTGCAAGTCTAATCTTACCATCCAGTCTTATTGAAGCAGAGTCTCTGAGGTGTATGATAGTTTCCATTTTGAAGTGACGGTAAACCACAAGCTGGTTGAAGAAACTGAGGTTGATAACCAGTCTCATCTTTTTATTTTTCTTCTGGACTAAAAACAGGGAGCTGAAGAATCCCTAGGGATGTGGGATGGAAATTTGAATTGCCTGCTTTAGCGATAGTGACTGAATTTCAATGGAAATTAAATTGGACAATTCTGATGAAAACCTTGGAGGAGGGTGGAACAGGTGTTGTGCAAAACTCTATAAGATAATCTTGTATTGTATTTAAAACCCACGGATCTGTAGTTAATTTGCCACTTTGTGAGGAAATACTGAAGACGGCCTCCTACAGGAGGAGGGCCAGAAACTCACATTGTTGACTGTTGGTTCTGAAATTGTTTTGTCTGCTACCTTGATATCCTCTACCTCTATGGGGGTAGAATTGAGGTTTGTAGTCTTGGTAGCCATAGCTTCAATTGAAACAGCCTCTGGTTCCTTGGTTATGGTAGGAATAGCTGATAAAGTGGCTCCTGCCTCCAACAGCCTGTGCACACTGGGAAAACACTTTTTTGAGAGGTTGTTAGACTTTGTCAATAGATGAAAGAGTTGTAACATAACGACAAAGGCCTTTGATAAAGGAGTCCCCAAACAGAAAACCATCCGCCTTGATGCCTGGGTCAAGAGTCACCAAATTTGCCAGTTTTGGATCCAACTTTGATAATAGTCTTTTCCTCCATTCATGCGTTATTGCGGAGTTGGCATTGCTAAGCAAGCAAAAAGCTCTCTGTATCCACAAAGAGAGAGCTAGAGGATCACCATCCATATTGTCCAACCTGGCTGCTTCTGCCATACCAAAAATACAAGCCAAATGACCTACTAAGTCTAGTAACTTGTCCTGACAAGTCGACCAGGCCTTATCAACTTCCTTACGGGAACCTTTACCAAATTTTGAGAGGAAGGTAAGTAAAGAATGATAGATCGTTGGAGTAGAAGTAATGTTGGAGGAAAGATAAGGCCTAGGACATTCTGATTTTAATTTAGTTTTTGTTTGTTTGTCCAGGGAAAGACGTACCCTAGAAGATATATAATCCCCTACATTGGCAGCGAGAAACCATTCCATTGAATTTGGATGGTGATTAAGGGTTGGATCGAACATAGGAGTTCCTTCTGTATCCAGAACTATTTTGTGCAGGAAAGAATCAGACGTGGAGGGAAGCATTTTTGACTTTTTCGGTGGAGGAGGAGAAGAAGGATCATTATCCCCAAGAATATCTGTATTGCCATCTGGATCCCCCATGTCATCATCAGTATCCATAATATTGGAAATAACTATTTGATGGGGAGCGTCCTGAAAAATCCTAGACTTACTTTTGCACTTAGAATGAGTTTTGGAATTGCCCTCATTGGGAGGAGGCCTAGGAGGAACGATGTTCTCAGTCTGGTGTGAGGAAATCTCACTGTTAAAAAGTGAAACTTCAGGATTGGGGATCGTTACTTGTTTCTTTTTAAGAGGTAGGGAAAGTGTCTTACATTTTCTGCTTCCCCCCGCACAACGGGCCAATAGAGTTTTAAACATCATGCTCATCACAGAAGTTTCAATATTTTTAGGCATCTTATCCATGAAGGCCGCAGCGGCCTGTTTGAACGAAGAATGAATGAAGTAACTTAAATCATTCTTAAAGGCTTCCCCATCATCGTCATCTTTGTCATCATTAATCAAGGTAGAGCTGTCTTATTCCATGTTATTTAGCACAAACCACAAAGTTCAGGCAGAAATAGGGTTAAAAAGGAGAAAAACAAAGGCAGCGGAGACAACGGCATAAAACAGTCCCCTGAGACATGTACACGCCAAGCAAACCAAAGTTATAGCTGAAAGGCAGGAATAAAGGTCGCTCCCCTTCAATGACGAGGAGTGTGAGCCACAGTCCGATAGCGTAAGGGAGGAAGAGGGTAGAAGAACTCTAGCTGCCTAACAAACCGCCAGGAAAGACGTGACCCAAGTGCTAAACAGGACGAGCAGGAATGCAATAAGATGGCAGATGCAGGAGCCGCTGAGAGGAGAAGTGTAGCAGGGGGCGTGCAAACGGAAACAGTCGCTGAGAGCAAGCAGCACTCAACAATGGTAATAAAATGAAAGAACAATGAGGCAATAACAACAGTTTTAAATATGTCAATATGCCATAATGCTACAAGAGAAATGTGACAATATGCATAAACAAGGTACTTATCTTGACTGCGAGCAACAAGAAAAAAGGGATGTACATGTTACTGGTAACCTATTGGTGGTTACTATGATTGCATTTTTCTATCCCATTGGCCAGTCCGTTGCTAAGCCTCTTGAGGTTTTTTAGTTATACTGTTCTTGACTGCTGCTATGTAAATAAAGGCAAGATTAGAGAAGCATAATAGGAGCCTGCAGTCTTGACATAAAAATTACCTATAAGTGGAAGAGGATGACGATACATAAGGATTTGAACATAATATGTTTTACTGACAGGAAGCCATTGAAGGGAGTCAAGAGCAGCTGAGGTAGAGGAGTGTTGAGGCAGTGAAAGCACACGTTTTGCTGCTGCAGTCTGAATGTGCTGTAGGTGTTGGATAAGGTAATTAGGTTCACTCAGGCACAAAGTATCCCCAAGGGACATTATTGATTGGGCAGCAGAAGTAGTATTTTGTGCAATGCATTCATTATTCCAAAGCAAGCAGACGATCATTATATTTACAAATGAGTCATTATCCATGTATACTTCCAAATTCTTCACCGACCCGGTTGTGATAGGGCTGCATTCTCCTCCGGAGGCCAGAAGTCTACTGTTAGAGACCACTCCGGAGTTCCAGTGAAGCAAATCATTACTTCAGTTTTATCCCCATTAAACTTGAGGGAAATGATTTTGAGCCATTGAGAAATGTCTCTCATACATTTGTGAAAGGAAATAATTAGAATGGCAGACGTACAGTCTAGTCTCAGGATTAGCTGGGTGTCATCAACATGATTTACAAATTTAAGGCTGTGAGATCTAATCAATCTAGCAAAGGGTCTTAAGTATATTTTAAGTAGGGTTGGACTTAGAGAGGAGCCTTGAGGTACTCCCTGATTAACTGATCTAAACAATGAGCGAAATGTACAAAAGTAGCTAGCCTGAGTTCTTCCATCCCAAAAGAAGGCAGCCACTTCAGCTCTGTTCCCTTTATCCCTATTTTTGATAAACTTGAGAGTAACATGTTCTGATCAACAAAATCAAATGCGCAGACAAATCAAGCATTACCAACACTGCATGATTACCTCCGCCTGCTGCCATGCGTAGGTCATTCATGGTCATAACCAATTATCCTCCCGTACCATGGAGCGGTGGAAGACCAAACTGAGCCTTATCTAATTAACTATGCTCCTCTAGAAAATTTGAAACTTCATTATTGACAATCTTTTCTAGAATTTTACTGGAAAAAGGCAGAAGAGCCATGGGTCTGAAGTTACAAAGAACTATAGGGTTAGGGTTTCTTCAGAAGGGGGCGTACAAGTGCCTTTTTTCAATCTGAAGTCACCTTCGCTGTCTGCAACAGTTGATTACATACAGTTGCTAGTGGGTCTGGCACATAGTCAGACAGCTTCCAGGCTCTAGGAGGTGGTGAATATAACAGCGAGCCAGACGCAATTTAGCCGATGAACATTAGCAGCTCAATATTTGATTGTTGACCAAGATCATCAAGTGCAGTTACCGTACAATCTGTATTTGGACTTACGCGCAAATTTTTCTCTGCCTAAGAGATAGTACTCAGAGGCTTAGACTCACTAGAGAAGGTTGCAAGAATATCATCTATCTTCTTCTCAAAATAGGCAGCTAAATTGCAACATAAAGAGTGAGGAGGCATCGGTTGATGAGACACACAGATTGGATTTAACACATTCTGTGTGATTGAAAACATTGCCCAGGTAGGATTCGAGGCTGTCAGAATTTCATTTACATAGAATTCAATTTTGGCATATTTAATCTGGATTTTATATTTTCTTAACACCAGCTTAAACTCAGATTTTAAGACAGTTGCAAAGTCCACCTGCCATATGTTTTCCAATTTCTTACAGTCACTTCTGGCCTCCTGTAGTTCATTATTAAACCATGAAGCAAAGGGACTCTGACAGAGTGGGCTATTTTTTTGAGGCAGGTTATTGTGGAGAGATTTTAAGATCTACCCTTTATAATTATCATAAGCCTCAGCACCATCTCGGGATTGCCAGTTGGGAAGGAGGATTGAAGAAAATTCCCTATTGTTTCTGGTACTAATTTGGACCAAAAATGTGTTGGTCCCATAAACGTCCTCCTCCTGTCTATGTCACTTGATTGAGTGCTATCCACTGATCGTAGATGAAAAGAAATCAATGAACGATCGTACCATACTACAGGACATATCTCACCCAGTTTTATCAGCTCAGGGGAGGAAAGAATGAAGTACATCTTTTGGCCCTGAATCTGTGTGGGTCCCATAACTAATTAATGAAGTCATAGTCCTGTCATAGAATTAACCAGATAAACCCTGACTGAGGTATTCAAAATTTCTGCCAAGATGTTAAAATCTCCTAGTACAAAAAAGTGGGATAAGTGAACATATAAGACGAGATAAAATGAGCAAATATCCTGTACAAAATCAATGTATGGTAGGAGGAGGGCAGGTGGCGGTAGCAAACTACTCCTGTCACTGAGTTTAAAGCTGATAAACTCAAGCTAAATCATAATAGTTGAGCCTGCGTAAGGTCATTTGTCTCAAAGTTTTTAAATGACATTTGAAAATAATAGCCAATCTTCCGCCCCTGTGAAGAGGATGGAGAAGGTGAACAATATTGTACCATTCTGGGCCTACTTCCCCCATATCAGAATTCGAGTCATGGGTTGTCCAGGTTTCTGTAACAAAGAGGATATCAAGGCCAACCATTGATCTTACGAGTTTGATCTCCACTCCATACTTCAACGAGTGAGCGCACAATAGTAAGTTGCATTTCAAGGGCAAATTACTTAACTTGGGCAGAAGTAAACAAATTTAGGGTGATGGGTTTCGACACCTGCTAGCAGATTATTGTATTGATACCTAGAAGTAGGTTTAAAGGAAGGAAAAGGCTCAAATACTCAGATCTGATCTTATAAAGCTAAGTTATGGTGCAAATAATGTTGAAGTCTGCTACTACCTGATTCTCAGATATATCCTCCCTGGCGATACAGGCAGCATTTCTGGCGCTGAGCGCAGGAGGAGCGTGGAAAGAGCACATAAGGGCACAGAACAGCTTGCCTTTGGTGCGGTTTAGAGGCACCTGCTGCGTAGCCGCACTGCAGGCAGACTTTTTAAAAACATTTTGTATCGATTGTTAATACAAATGAAAACAATACAAACAATGGTAGTGACGAGCCCGATTCGGGGCGCTTCCATTTGCTTATGTTGCTTATGATGAAGTGCTGGGCCAGAATGAGGTCTATGTCTAAAAAACTTGTCGCCATCTTGCAAGTTTTTGGAAAGGGAACAATGCTTAGTGCACAAACATCCCAGGAATTGATCACTCTCTTCTCCGTGACACCCTTGATGCAGCTAGGGACCTCGTCCCAGAAGGGCCGGGTTGAAAGACATCCCCAGGGCCGGGTTTGAAGACAGCCCCAAAGGATGTGCTTCAGGTCAGCAGCCGGAGCAGCACATTTAATACATCTGTCAGATGCTCCAGGGAAAATCCTAGAGTTGCGTCATGCTGCAGGCAGACTTAAGTATTGTGGCATAGGAAAAAGACTGGATTACAAACCAAAATGGGGTCCCAGGCATAAGCAAAAGACTGGAGCACAAACCAAGATGGCCTCTGAGTTTGAGGAGACATAGCAAGGGAAAATGTGTCTGCCTCCAAACTTCTACAATAAAAACCAAAACTCAAAAAAAGTAATTGCTTTCAAAATTAAAAACCTCAAGTACTTTAAAAAGCCACAAGTTAGGTCTCTAGCCCCGTAAAATGCTACAGGTGCAAGAAAACTGATGATTTACATAGGAAACGTATGTTTTGGTTTGCTTTCAATGTGGCAGCATTTGACAAATCTTCACAAAACTTTTTAAAAAAAGTCTCATCCACCTCAGCTCCTTACTGGAAAGTTTCAGGGTGATCCTTCACGCCAGGGCCAAGGAAAAGGGGGAGTCTCAAAACACATTTTTCCCATTCATTTTTACATAGGAAAATTGAACAGTAATACCGCAAAACCTGCTGAGCAGAATTACACCAAATTTGGCAGAAAGTTAAATCCTGGTCCACAACGAGTACTTGTTTGTGATTTGGTTTAAATCTGTTCAGTAGATTCTGAGAAATGAAAGCTCAAAAAGTCTGTATATATCACTCCTCGGAGGATCAGCATCACCAACGGACCTCAAGATAAGATGTGATTGGCTGCCACCCCATCAACAACGATGTGGGGGCTGCCATCTTAGGACTTGAGACTTAGGGCCTGATTCTCGACCGCCGCCCGCCAAGCGGGAACCGCCAGAAGACCGTACCGTGGTCAAAAGACCGCAGCGGTCATTCTGACTTTCCCACTGGGCTGGCGGGCGACCGCCAAAAGGCCGCCCGACCGCCCGCCGAGCGGGAAAGCACCAGCAACGAGGAAGCCGGCTCCAAATGGAGCCGGCGGAGTTGCTGGTGTGCGACGGGTGCAGTTGCGCCCGTCGCGATTTTCAGTGTCTGCCAAGCAGACACTGAAAATCAATGTGGGGCCCTGTTAGGGGGCCCCTGCAGTGCCCATGCCAGTGGCATGGGCACTGCAGGGGCCCCCAGGGGCCCCACGACACCCAGAACCAGGCTGGCGGGAAGGGGGTCGGAATCCCCATGGCGGCGCTGCTTTCAGCGCCGCCGTGGAGGATTCACAGGGGCAGCGGGAAACCGGCGGGAAACCGCCGGCTTCCCTTTTCTGACCGCGGCTTTACCGCTGCAGTCAGAATTGCCCCAGAAGCACCGCCAGCCTGTTGGCGGTGCTTCCTCCGTCCCCTACCCTATAATGACCCCCTTAGTCCCTTGTCCTCGAAATTAAAAAAAATATATATATATAAGGGACAGGATAGGTATACCATGCCCCGTTAGGCCTCATGTTTGATGAGGTCCTGGAATGCCCCCCCTGTGGCCAAAAACATTTTTAAAACAATTTTGCTGTGAATTTGCAGTGGATCAGCGAATCTGCAGGAACATTTTTTTTCTCCTACATTCAAAAAAACAAATCCCTGTATGGGTCAGGGCCCAGGGATTAGGGCAAAGGATTTTATAGGGAGGGGGCATGTAGTCCCACTAGCTGAGGCTTCTTCAGGCCCCGGGTACCCTGTCTCCATGGGCCAAATCAGTTCATAAGGGGAGCAGGCATGTGGCCCCCGCACTCCGATTATCTTCAGATCCTGGGGTCCCCATTCCCTAGGGCTGAATGAAATAATAAGGGGATGGGGAGTGTGGTCCCTCTCCCCAAGCCTCTTCAAGCTCTAGAGACCCCATCACCTGGGACCGATTTGTTAAGAATTGGAGGGGGCTTCCTGCCCCCTCCCCCAAGCCTCTTCCGGCTCTGGTGATCCCACCCCTGAGATCAATTTTGTTTAATAAGGGAAGAGAGACCACATTCCCCTCTATCATGATCCTACCCTTACTGGTCCTGTTCACCCCATCACAAATCAAGCGTAAATCCTCTACTAGTCCATGTGTGCCTCACATAATCCGAGCTCCACAGGAGTATACTGTTTGAAAGAGAAATATCTCAGCCCCCGAGCACATCCCGTTATAGGTTTTTCATGATTTATTTCAGCCCTAGGACATCTCCTGTTATGGGTTGATCAGGGTGTGCGTCTGCTTTGCCTAAAGGAATCCGAAGGAAGAAGGACCTCTGCTTACCCTATTGGTGTTTCATCCCTTCTCATCGTCCAGACTTTGGCTGTCTCCCACTGCACACCTTCTTACAGCCTGATCCTGCTTCAAGGCTGTCTCTTTCAGTCAGCCCCCGCTGAAAGCCCACACTATATATAAGAAAGGAAAAGGAAAAATTATTCAAGACAACTTGGGCTGAAGTAGGGACAATTGTTTTACCTTTACAGAACAGTCTAAGACATATTTAGCAAATCAAGAGCAGTTTAGTGACTTAATTTTAATAATAAAAATACTATCCTTAGTTGTACAAAGAGGGATAAGGTGGAGAAACCAATCTTCTAATGTAAAGTCAACATTGGAAGTTATCATTCCGGTAGAAAAAGAAAGCTAATCTAAAACTCACCCACAGTGTGTTAAGGAGCAGCATTAAGCAACAAACGCCCATCCTTCCTTTTGATATTGAAGGAGTGGCAGCTGCTTTGCAGATTGACAGCTTACCAGTAAAAGAAGCACCACTTCACCAGATCCTATTCCTCATTCCTGATCTTTCCTTGTTCGCTGTACAGTTAACAAACCACGAGTAGGAACAGTCAGGACAAGGAGTTGTATCCATATTGTCCTCGAAAGGCCACATTGTGAACCACAAGGTAAGAGTTCACAATATCTGGTTTTGACTCCCTCTCCTTGAGGTGAGATCGACCCAGGCACCCCATCCTCCGGGGGCCTGATACTCTGCAGTATCTTGGGAAGCCCACCACGGGACACTGAGTGTTGTTTCCTGTCTAGGAGAGTGAAGAAATGCCCTTTCAGCACTCTCCCGGGCAGGGAACAGAACTTTGTTCCCACCTGGCGCTAGCACAAAAAAAATCCCGGGCAGGAGTAAAGGAAGGGTGCGGGCTCCTGTCAGCACCCAGCATTGTGCTGATCAGGGAGCTGGCCGGGGCTGCGGGAACCTTAGGGGTCCCCCTGCATTCCCCAAAGTGTGTTACGCTCCACTCCACCAACGCCTAGTATGCCATTTGGGCTATGGGGAATTGGAACGCCGTGTGAAACAATGTGACCCTCAAGGCCAGGAATCCACAGAACGATTCACTCACATACTACAGAAAGTTACCCCGTAGATATTCCTGCCTTTCCCATGTTATGGCATACCAATGATTCACCTGATGTTAAGCACCTTTGCACCTTTGAACTTGTGGCTCAACCATTGACCACCCTTTCCTCCTGCATGCTAGCGCAACCCTCCTTCTTTCTCCCCGATTTTGTACAAAGGCTGGAATCCCTCAAAAGGTGAGAATCTCGTGAGCCTTGGTGGCCACCTTGGGTGCAGTACTATAAGTTCCGCGCCTAACGCGTAAAGCCTCTGATTGGCTTCAAAATTCCTTTCCAAAAGGTTGGTGAACCTGCCCCAATGTACCTGTTTGGTGAACCTCTTAGATCCAGCTTTCCCGTATCAGCACCGATTCTTTGGACATCACCCTGACATGACCACCTGTAAGGAACAAGTACGCGGAAAAGAAAAGAGTGTTAATGACTGCATAGAGGTCAGTGCACTAAATTTAACTTTAGAGTTAACTTGTGGACACACACACAAAACAGAAGGTTTAAGTAAAGTACTTCAGGAATAAGAAGAAATATTCTGGGACATTTAGAAGTGAGTGAATAAAAAAATTAATTCCCTGTTTTAAATTAGTGGAACTTGAGTTAGGACCTTGAAGAATTTCGGATGAGTGAAAGAGAGAAAAAGTGGTGTTAATAAGACAAGAGGCTGTGGAACTTATGTGTGTTAAATATTGCTGCTACTTAATAGGTGTACCTGTGTTTCAGTGTATCCAGTGGAATGCCTGTGAGAGGAGAAAAAAGACTCAGGCAATTGATTGACCACACATTGTCTCGGAGTTTAGAAAACCAGAAGACTTGTCAACCCTCCTTTCTTCCAACTACCCTACTGTAACCACTTTTCCCCTGGGGGTCAATTTATAGCACTTCTATTTTCAGTGTAGAGGTGACGGTTGTTCTCAAAGTGCTTGGGTGGAACGTCTTTACTCCTGCAGATCCCTGTGTTTCCAGGTGAGTGACACGTGCCCTGCATCGTGGGTGCCTAAAACTTACAAAATAGACACCTCTCTCCAGGGCAGCCAAACGAGGGCATGGGGCCCATGTGCTCCACTGTGATCTCCAACAGAAATTGAGTTGTGGGTGCCCGCGAGGGCACTTGGGCACCCAATAAAGAACAACAAAGCCAGCTCCTACAGAGACCCACGAAGAGTGTTGGCTGGGTTAATCGACTTGGGTAGTGGGGGACCTGAGGTTCTCTCACAGCCCCCAACCAAAAATAAAGATGTGCGTGTCTCGAATGGGCAGCGGAACACCCACAAAAAATTTTAAAAAGAAAAAGGGAATAATAATATATAAATAGTTTATTATTCACCTCTCACCAAGGGCTTCCCATAATCCCCCATGGCAGAGTTTTCCGAACTGCGGGCCTCAGCCAACTGTGGGTCATAAGCCGATTTTTGGTAGGTCAGGAAAGTCTGAACAATAAATAAAGATGCCTTTAAATTTTGTGTTTATCTTGTCACATTCACCAGTGTTACAAAGACAGAGGTAAAAAGACAGGCTATCACTTCTGACAAACTGCTGCTTATTCTTTCAACAAGGTCAAAAGGTTAGTGTTCACTTTTCATTCTCTGACGCAAACCGAGAGGAGTTTTTAATATGAATTATGTGACAATCTTGCTGAAGTACAGGTAGCGAGAAAGGAAAGCCTGTAGGTGTTGATTTCTTTGCAACACACAACAAAATGTAAATACCTGTGAATGAACTGTAAGCAGTCAGCAGTTAGGAAAGCAAAAATGAAGCAATTTTTTGTAATTCTGAAGTGTACTGGAAACTTAGATTTTAATAGGATCAAACAAATCAAGACACTTTACATGGTAATGCAAAAATGATAAATATTCACTGAAACAGGAGTTCCACATATTATCATTTAATTCCTATGTAGTTTTATCAGTAAAACTGTATGTCTGTGAATCATTAGTGCCCATTTCAATAGGAAAATGTGTTGTCTGTAACTAAAAATGCCACATGATGCTTTAATTACATTCAAAATCTGCGCCTTCTCTTGTACATTAAAGGAAGGTGGGTTGCAAAAGTTTGTTGTTCTGAAAAGTGCTTTGTGGTTCCGAAAAGTTTGGGAACCACTGCCCTATGCCTTTTTTTAATAAATATTTTCTTGCTGGTGGTACTCCTAGAAGAACCATGGGCATAATTAAACATTTGTAATGTTTTGTGGGGCTGCAGGATGCTCAGCAGCCCTCCAGCAACATTGGAAAAAGCAGTAAGTCTTTGGGGTCATTAAATCTATAAGCCCATGAAAACTTAGCATATTTTTGTAAAGTACTCCTAGCTGGAGCTATGCTCTTCAGCTGAACACAAGGCCATTTTGTGGTTGATTTTATGATTGCATTTTCTGGGCTCAAAAATGTTTATAAAAAAGACTCAGAGCCATGCTGATTTTGTTTCTTTAAATAAAACAGCGCCTCAGTGCTTTCGTAGAACTGAAAATTTTCAGATTGAAAGCTGTGAAATTGTATGTTCCATGCAGGACTGGAGACGAGCATTGTGCCTGTTTAAAGCTATGTATTACCCAATTCAGCCATGTGTGAAACAGATTTAAAGTAAAAACACTTGAATGCAGACTCAGAGGACCAATCTGCACAATCTATGATCTTCTCTAGATGGACCCCAGCCATCACAGAGTTTAAGGCCACAGATCCTCTAGTCAAGTGTGTCCCATAAATAGAATCCATCTTACACACTTGAACAATGTGGCCGCAATAATTGTGGCAAAAAGGCTTCAAAAAGAGATGAAGAGCTATTTCCATTACGAGGTCTGTACTCACTAGAGTACCAGGAAGCTTGGGTATGAAATCAAACCTGAGGAACTCTTTGTGTGCCTCCCAATGTTGAAAGTCACCCACTTTAAAGGACAACTTCTAGTGGAGAATTCTATCATGAACATCCAAAGCTGTTCTATATGAGATTAAACCTTGCAGTACCATCAATTTAGCAGATAATTGCTTCTTGAAACAGATCCTCATTAAAGGGCTACTCTTGTAGGAATCGGAGCACTATATTAACATCCCAAAGCCTCAAATATATCACCTACCTTGGTACTGTATATTGTAAACCTAATCCCCCTGAGAAGCTTGCAAACCAAAGGCTGTTGTTCAATGGGAACATGTAAAATTGTAGTATGTCCCACCAGGATAGCAAACGTAAAATATTTAGAGACCTGTAGGCCAAACCAGAACTAGCAGATTCTAAAAGGAAGGGACGTTTATGAACAATATCTGTTAGATTGGGATTTCAATGCCATTCTAAACACCAACATTGATGTTGCCATGAAGATCTGTTGTGTTTCTGGGTGCTATCTGCCCAAGGGCCTGAGATGTATTCAGCAGCTCTGTCTACAAGCCTGACATATGGCACAGACATCCCCCAAGTGACTAGACGACTTTTGAGTATTAAGGAATTATAATTCCCCGTTGACCTAAGAGCATAGCCAGAACACTTGGCAATGGGACTGGAAAGTCACACAAGAGTTCCAACAGAAATCAGACCTCTGATCTGCACAGGGGTGCAATTAGGAGCAACTCAGCAGCTTGTCTGCACACCTGAGCTGACACTCGGGGGAGATTGATGAAGGACAGAAAGGAGAGCTGATGGTCAATCCTGAACAAAGGCATACAACACTATCACTTCTGGATCAAGCTTCCAACTGAAGAATCTGAGAAGTTGACAGATGATTTGGGAGCAACAATAATAGATGGCGAACAGTGGTTCCCAACCTTTTGACTTCTAGGGACCCCCACTTAATTATTATTGGAACCTGTGAATCATTACTGGAAGCCAGGGACCTGGGCCTAAGCATTGACGATGATTTGAACTGCAAAACAATACAGAAAAAAGACAGAAAAAAACATTCATCAAATCAAACAAATGCACAAATGATGACATATATGTAATTTGCACAAAAAAACTAATTTTAGTAGAAAGGTTAGAGCTTTTCTAAATTCAATTGAGGCCACTCATCATCCATTCTATATTCTGTTGGATGCACCTGCACTGCTCCCATGATTCAATCTGAGAATACTAATTTACATTTTTAGCCTCCAATTTAAAATTCCTTCACATTTACAGTATGTTTTAAAATGTTCAGTTATACATTTAGCGTCTTTGTTTATATACCCTTTTTAATCTTTTAATTTTATGTAATTTTCTGAGTCATCGTGGACCCCCTGAAAAGGCTTCACAGGCTTCCCAGGGGTCCCCGGACCCCAGGTTGGGAACCACTGTACTAGAATCAGGAAGATCACTCTCTTCAACCCCCTGTTGCTGCTGTCCATTAGAAACCTGGAAATCCAATTTGCAACCACACTGGAGTTGCATAGCAAATGACTCACTCGGACTGTAGTCTTGTGGTACCATAAATTCTTGGCCAGCTCAGCCAGTATCTTGGAATTCATGCTTCCCAATTTGCTTATATACTTCAACACCAAAATGTTATCCATCTTCAAAAAACAAAATTTTTTAACCTGATTTTCACAAGTGATTTCACCACAAAGCAGCCTCCTCAGAGCTCCAGGCAGTTGAATGCAATTCCAATTTCTTTGATGACCATTGATCTAGCGTAGAAAGAGTCTTGCACCTGGCACCCCAAAAGAAAGCTCTCACTGAGTTTATCTGGATCCACAAAAAATCAGTTGTTGTGTCGGAGACAATTGTGATTTCAGAACATTGACCAGGAACCCAATCTCCTGCAAGAGACTGATCATCATGAAAAGGTGCTGAATGAGAAGACAACGACCATGTAACATCCACAGAATGTCATCTAAGGATGACCCAAGACCAAGTTGGTGCTCAAAGCTTACCCCACCACCTTCATCAGATTAATGAAGCACCATGGGCCAGAGGACAGCCTGAACAGGAGGGCCATAAACTTGTAGTTCTGATTCCATCACTGGAACTGCAGTAATCTGTGGTGAGGTTCAAAAATGGGTATGGTCAGAAAAGCATCTTTTGAGCCGAGATGAACCATCTAATCATCAAAATGTCTCTGAGGGGATTCAATCCCTCCATTTTAAAGTGTCTGCACTTTAAGCAGGAATTTAAATTTATCACCACTCTTTTTCATGTATGACAAAAATATTGCTGAGAAAACCTGTTGGATAGTACCACATCTCTTGAATGATACCTCTGAGCAGGAGTTGATTGAGAGATGATGTTCTCTTGGTATAGGAATCCTTAAAGGTTTTGGTCAGCAAGTCCGCTGTGGAGAACCCACAAACTCCAGTCAAAACCCTTGCACGTCTTGAGGATCTATGCATTCTTTGTCAGAACCCGCCAATGATCAACAAACAAGCTCACATGGACTCCTAGGCACACTTGTGAATATGGAGTAATTCTCATCTGTAATGCCTTGGGTCTAGCTTCTGTTGCTGGCTCCTCTTGAATTCCTTCTTGGGAAACGGCCTCTGTTACCTCTACCTACAAGGGAAGATGTTGTCAAGCCGCTTCTAGTGGTCCCAGACATATCTCCTCCTACACTCTTGTGCGGCACTGGGATGCAGGAACCAGTTGTCTGAACGTCCCCAACATTAGCGGAAGATGTCAGGGAAGGATGATGGGGCGGTGGGTGGTGATTATGAGGGTTCAGGGGGTGGGGGCGGAAATAATAAAAGAAGAACTTACCTGACTCCCAAGGGATTGCTGCTTTTCTGCTCCTCCAACTCCATGGCAGACACAGGTTCCCAGCCGCCGCCAATCCTAACGCTGCTCTCATGTTGCTGTAAACTTGTAAAACAACTGTAAACTTTGCACTTGTATAGCGCACTACTCACCTGTTAGGGTCTCAAGGCGCTGTATGCATACCGCTGTGGAACCCCTCCTGGCTTTTCCCTGTGAGGTGCCCACTCCTGGGCAACCCCCAAAGTGAAGCCAGGCATCCAAGCGCTGTCAGGGCCGTTGTGGAGATTAAGCAAGCTATTGCCCAGAGTTACAGAGTGGAACCCATTAATTAGATTAGGCACCGAGGCGAGAATTATCTGTCCAAGGGAATTGAGCCCAAGACCCACTGAGGTGGGAATTGAACCCTGGTCCCGGGCCAAATCTCTGCATCAGGGTCTGCCACTCTAACCATTGTGCCACACTTCTCCACTTGCTGGCAGCATGAGAGCAGCATCAGAATTGGTCTGAGCATCCTTGATTTGCGCTCCCAGGCAGGCTGGGAGACTGTGCCTGCTGTCTCCAATCCAGCAACACACCTCGGGTTGGAGGCAGCTCAGTGCGCATGTCGGTTTGGCCATCCTTAGAAGGCCAACCAAACACACATGTGCACTAAGGGGGGTGCACACCACACCCCGCCATGGCTGTCATCAGGATGATGAACCCACCCCCAAGACTCAAACAGGAACGAAAAATAAAGTGATAATAAACCTGGTTTAATATCATTTTATTTTTCATGTTTTACCTCTGTTGGCAGGGGGGCGACGCTCCTCTGCCTTAACGAAGGAGCCACCCCAGTCCCCAACCATATCCGGCCTTCCCAAAAAGGCCCTGATTGAAAACCTTCTTAATATCGAATTGGGCTTTGTCAAATGCAGTGAACCTTCACAAAGGTGGTCTCCAAACAAATGATCCTCCGCTACAGGACCCCCTTCGGACGACACTGTCGTCCAGTTTAGGGCCAACCCTAATAAGGATCATATACTGTCTTTCCACAGATATAGCACAATTTGCATTTCCAAGGAGGCACACAGCTCTGTATCCATTCTGCATTAGGGTGAATTGTTAGGCCCTGGTCCCTAACTGTAATGCCTAGATCTAAAATCTAAGTAGGGTTGCCAGCCAGATCGAGGAGCTTGTACTGTAGGCTCCCCCTACCCCAGCACTGTCAACACCTTTCTTTGGGTCTTGAGGGAACTAGCCCATAAAGATAAAGATCTATTGGGTTGCTGCCACCTTCCCTGCTAGAGATGGTCAGGACATTGTTATCTTTATGGTGCATTTTATCTACTGTTGTCACTTCAAGTATCAGAGCTCTATGTTAGAATTGTTAGGTTGATGAGGATTCTAGATTCCAGTTAGATGTTGGCTGGATCTGGAAGAGGCATCATGGGATGTGTGTTGTACTTTCTCCTGTCTCAACAATAAATTTATGAACCTCATTCACTGACTCCTCTTATTTATTAGGAATGCCACATGAACTTAGCGATGAGTGGAAAGGACCATGGGATTTACTTTAATGAAGAATACCACTTTTCATAACTGCAGCCTATATTTCAGCCTGCTGGGTGAGAAAACCCACCCAGGTTTCCTGTGCTTTCTTCAAGTCTGGTGAGAGCGTTTTAGAGTTTTCAGTGCTTTTGGCATTAGTGGGAGTTATGGCCTGCTGGCCTTGAGCACTCAAGCAGACTGTTTGGCCTCATGTTCATCCTTGCAAGTGGACTGTTTGGCCTCACAATGCCATCCTTGCACTGGCACCTCAGCAAATCATTTGCTCCTGCCCCCGGTTCCTCACCCTTGAGTGGATTGTTTCGCAGTCACATCTCAACAGTCGTGTTAGCTCGATATTCTGCTCTCTGCTACTTGAGTGCTCGAGCAGATTGTTTGCCGAGCGGGCTCAACTTGAACCTGAAGTGATTGAGAGGCATTATCTCATGAACAGCATGTAACTTTTTCGATATACATGTGCTCGATCTGGCTTTTTCTGCTATATGGTAGTATCCCTATTGCCGGCCTTTATAAGAATGTATTAAAGAAACGTTTGGCTCACCTTTCGGATTTCGTTGTTCTGCCCTGACATATATGATTACCCTCACTTCAAATTCCTTCAACCAGACAGATCACATGGTGCACAGTTTTAAATCTTCTTTTGATTGGCCAGTACTTCTCTGTTGTTCCTCATTTGATGATTTAACCTTTATTTGGATTGGTTTATCCATGGGTGGCTCATTAGGTTCTCTTGCAAGGGATTTTTGAATCTAACTCCTGCCAGCCTGACCAAAGAACCAAAGCCTACACTCTTATTTTTGGATTGGTTATTATGCAGCATTCAAACATTCCTTCTTCTTTTTAAGCTGAACCAGGCACTTAGAAACCTAAATGATTCAAATCTTTGGCCAGCTATTGATAGCAACTAATGGTACTAACTTTGCCCTGTGAGGAAACTTGCTATATTATACAATTTCTCAGGTTCAGAAGATCAAAGAATTTTTTATCACTTACCTGAGCTTATTCCTCCGGCCACTTTTCAATGGCATGTTTTACAGAAGCTAATAATTGATTACAAAACCAGTTCAAGGATGACAGTATTGTTGTTTAAAGATACAGATTTTTTCACTTGTCCGCAGATTACAAGAATCCTGTCCTAGGGTCCGAGTAATGGAGACTTGCAGGCGCTTTACTTTGTATATGCTTTTATTAAGTTTAGTTAATCAAATAACAGTTCTTTGGTTGCTCTTTTCTTTCTATTTTTGGTTGTTAAGGTGTTTTTGCTTTCCATCTTCTTGGATCAATCATGGGATCTTCATCTTCTGTTCCTCTTCTTCTTCTTATTCCCAGATGGCGACTCAGGAGGCGTATGGGGAAAAAGAAAAGGGCAAGATCGTTGGTGAATTGGTAACTTAGCGCTATTACTCTTTTCCCTGCTCTGTCTCTCTCTTCTCTCTCTCTTCTTTCTTATCTTCTTTTTTTTACCTACTCTAACTGGGTTCTTTTTTCTCTTCTTTCCTTTTCTGTTCTTTTATTTCTTTCCTTGTTTATCTCTTCTCCTGTCTTGGCTGTCCTTTTCTTTCTTTGTAGGATTTTAACGCTGTAGCTCTCTATCTGGCTGGTTACCAAGTCTAATTTCCCTATTTATATCTCTTGCTTTTTCTCTTTTTTTAAAGACACAACCAAATGTGGCCACACTCCTTGCCCTGTGTCGGCACGTTAGATGCAGGTCATAGTACTGATATGAGGTTTTCTACTCAAAAATACGAACACGATGGAAAATAACTCAATGTTTTCCCTTGCTTAACTGTCCCGCCTCCCTCCGTTCCCGTTTTCCTTCTAGTGTTACCCTGTCTGTTATAGGACCATACCTGGTGAGGCCACGCTCTCCCCAGAGCGTGGCCGGTCTGTAAGTTTTGCCGCCTCCAGGGCTTTCACCGGAACGTCGCTACGATGGTTGAGTCGTCCCTCTCGTTCTCCTCGTCTTGGCACTTCTCCTCATCTCCACCTTCCACTGGAGTCTGCAAGCCTCTGGTCCCATCCTGGCAATCTTCCGCTCATCTCTTTTGCTCTGTCGTCCCTCTGCTGGTGCTGTCGCTGCCGACGCGCCTCACTTCCTGTATGACAAGCTGGTTTTTAAAAACCCTGCCTGGTAATGCAGCCGGCTCTGGATTGGTCCGTGGTTGAGGCACATCCGGGTAATCCCCCGAGACGCGATGGTGCCCCCGGGGTACTGCTGAGCCGGATTCGTGAAGATCAGCCTGGCAAAATTCATTGATTTTTTTTTTAGCAGAACTCTGAGTTCTGGCTTCAACTTGTGAGTTTGATAGAAATTTGGATAATTGTTTGAGAGACCAGTTGGTGGTCAACTGTTTCAATAGGGGATCCAGGAGAAGCTGCTCTGCAACAGAAATACCAGCCTCTAAGAAAAACTGCAAATAGCCAGGTGTGTTGAAAGGTCTATTATGGCCTCTAAGGAGATAGGGAAATGTAAACAAGCTTATGATGTTGATAGTATTAACAGTTTTGATTTGAAATCATGTCTTCTTTACAGTCTTCTTCACATCTAGACTCAAAAGAGTTGACAAGTTGAATGCATCATCGACCACTATGTGTTATAAATCTGGATCAAAATATCATTTAGAAAATTCCAAACATAGTACTGTATTGGGCTAAATCTACTTGAAATGCAAAAAAGAGGGATACATTTCCAGAGTTTGTAAGGGTGCTAAAAGTAGTATTAGTGAATGAACAAGAATTACATGCATAGAAAAGTGCTACAGGAGGAGATATTGCCAGCAGAGTGGCATTGTCTATCAAAATGGTGAGTCACTCATTTGCTAATGGGAAAAGTGAGGATGCTATATGTATGATAAAGATTGGTGATGTTGAAGTTGACGTCCCTGTGGTTTCAGGGTCTCCAGTTACCATTATAACAAATAAATTATATTTTAAGGATTGGAGGTAATTTGAGTTTTACCCACCTACCAAATGTACTATGGGTTTTAGAAGCTTTAACATAGACATGTTGGGTTATTTTCAAGAGCAAGTTACTTACAAGGACACAGAGAGGTGGTATAACATGCTAGGTTGGCGTGATCAAGTGGAATTTGAGATGGTTTTATTGTCAGGGATGGTTTGTCCTGTTTCACTGGTTGATTTGGGGTCCGGGCAGTCCACTCGCTTAGCTCGTCTTTTGGCAAGCAATAAACCCTTACTTGAGGACAAACTTGGTATGGTGAAGGGGTATGAACATAATAATATCTTCAAGCCCAATGCCCTTCCTATAATTCACAAAGTGTGCAATGTCCCTTCAAGTACCAGAAGGGAATTGATGGAGTATCTGGACATGCTTTGCAAGGAAAAGTTGATTGAACATGCAGTCATTGAAATGGATTTACCCCATTGTAGTGGTTAAAAAGATCAGACGATTTAAAGCTGTGTGTTGCTCTTAGGTCATTGAATAAAAACATCCAGGTTGTTTTTTTTTCCCTATCCAAGATTCATGAAATTATAGAGCTGTTGGGAGTGGCTAAGGTTTTCTCTCCCACTGGCCTGAGATCGGCTTACCTTCAAGTTGAAGTAAGGAATCAAGATATTTAAATACTTTTATTATGTATTTTGGAGATTCCAGGTTCCTTCTCATGCTGTTTGGTCTTTCTTTGGGTGCGTCTGTTTTCCAGACAATGAGTTCACCTTGTTTGGAAGCAGGAAAATGTGTAAGTCTATCAAGAAAACATATTTATTTTTACAGACACAGAAGGGAATCATTTGTCAGTGTTATGTGATATATTGTTTATTTTTCAAGACAAGTATCATAGTCTAGAGCAGTGGTCTTCAAACTGGGGGGCGAGCCCCCCTAGGAGGGCCTCAAGTGATCCCAGGGGAGGGGGCACCAGGCTCTGGCCAAAAGAAGCATTACACAGATAACAGTGATTTGTTTTAAGCAGAAACATGTTATTGCACCTTTAAAAGGTAACAGTACTTAACTGCAATGTTTAAATACGTCTAAACATATTTAAACATTGCCATGTTTATAAAATAATTATGAAAAATTCTGAGGGGGGCCGAATGATTTTTATTTTTCAACGGGGTGGGGGGGGGCGTCACAAAAAAGTTTCGAGACCACTTGTCTAGTGGGAGAAATGTCTGTTTCTGTTAAAATAAATTGAATATTTGGATCCTCACATTTCGGCTGAGGGCAACAAACATAGAACAGGATTGGTAGAGGCTATTAAGAATAGCCCATGTCCCAAAGACAACGATCAACTTCTGTATTTTCTAAGACTACGTGAATTTTATTCTTGATTTGTTGACAATTTTGCCTTGAAAACTGAACTGCTGAGAAAATTGCTGAGGTGTGGAATTAGATTCATTTGGGGAAGCAAGGAGAAACATTCCTTTGAAGATGTGATGCCTGCCATCATTGATGTTCCAGCTCTGCAGGCTTTCACGGATGATGTAGATTGTGTGGTGAATGCAGATGCTAGTGGTATGGGCATAGGAGCTGTGCTTAGTCAGTTCATTGTTGGGAAAAAGAACACCACTGAATTTGCTTCTTTGTGTTTGTCCAAGGCAGAACCTAATGATAGCACAACAGAAAGAGAAGCAATAGCCTATGTCTGGGTGTCTAACCATTTCTTTATGTATTTACTGGGTAAAAAGTTTCCTTTGGTAACAGATAATAAGCCTTTAGTATATTTGCTAACAGAAAGGAGTTGTGAAATAGCAAGTCCTAGATTGGTAAGATTGTTATCAAATATGTAAGATGTTACTTTCTGTGTGAGACCTAGCCCAGGAGGAAAACATTTGAGAGCACATTTTTTGTCAAGATGCCCTGAGGGGGAGTCTTCGAGCGAATCTGTTCTGAATGATGAGGTAGAATGTGTTTGGTTGATAGGGTTACGTTTTCAGAGAATGCGATTTCGTCCCAAGAGAGGACATGTATTTTTGAATGTGACAAATGTTTGAAATCCATGAGAAATGTTATTTCCAATGGATCCAAAGAGAACGAAATATAGAGAGTTTGATGCATATTGTTTACAAAGTGAAAGATGATCTGTCTATTCCAAATGACTTAATACTGAGATGGAGTTGTTTAATACCCCTATGGAATTAAGATCAAGAATGGTGAAATTTGCTCATCAGGGTCATGTAAGTTTGACTGAGACGAAAAAGACTGTGTGCATATTATTGGTGGCCAGGCATGGACACTGAGTTTGGTGCCTATGTTGTGAGTTGTAGCCTCTATCTCCCATGGAGTTCCTCAAGATGCTACTGGAAAAGCTGGAAATGGATTGTATTGGGTCTGTGTATGGATTGAATGAGAGTTTAAGCTATGCTTTAGTTGTGATAGGTTGCCCTTCCAAGTGGGTTGAATGCAAGATTATGAGAGAACCAACCATGAAGATTGTTGTTGATTATCTGAGGGATTTGTTTCAGAGAGAAGGTATCCCTAAGTGGATCATGACTGATAATGGTGTTCAATTCAGGTCATTAGCTATGCAATCTTTTCTTACTTCTTATGGTATCAAGCATTTGACTGTGTCTTTGTATAGTTCCCAAAGCAGCTGTATGATCAAGAGAGTGAACCGAATGTTGAAAGCAATTATTCAACTGGCTACATCGTCTGAATTGAATGTGGTTGACATGGTGTTAAAGAGGCTTTGGGATTATCACAATACTCCCTATCCTAACACAGGGGTTGCACCTCTTGTCTTGTTAAAAGGTTGACACTCGACTAATGAGCTATCTCATGGGTGGGTCTTGGTGAGGATGCATGCTGAGTGAGTGGCTGCATGACCAACATGAGTGAGGTGCATAATACAGCAGAATTTGCACAATCTAAAAGTAAGCAGAGATATGACAATTCACATAAAGTAAAAAAAATTGATTTTCAAGTGAGAGATACTGTGAGAATTAAAAGGCCATCTGGTTTGAAAAAAGGGAAGTCTAAATTTTATCCATGTACACATGTTAAGATTTCAAAGTATGCAATTTGAGTTGAAAATGGTAAGCGGCGGAGCAAAAGGAATGCAGTATGGTCAAAGCAGAGAGGGACTTAAACAAGCCCAATGTAGAAAGTGAGATTGGTGAATAAGTGAATTAGTCAGCGTCAGACGACTTATGGGTAGACAAGTTTGATGGTGCTTAAAGATCAGTGTGGTGGAAGGCACCAGTGGTGAGGTAGGCAACCCCTGGGGTGAGGATCATATAAGGGAAGGTGATGTGAAGGCTGTTTTTATTTAAGGTTTTGATGGTTGGATGAATGTTTCGTCTGATGGTTCCAATGACATTTCCATTGACAAAACTGTTTGGGAAGGCCATTTTAGTGGAGAGGCTTAAAAGGTTTGTTGGAGCTCTTAACAATGTAAGGGATTTTTCTTTTATTTTAAGGGGTTTGAAGGTATAATGTCAGATAGTAACTCATATTAAACTTATTTAGGGGGTCATTACAACCCTGGCGGACGGTGTTAAAGCGGCGGTAAGACCGCAAACAGGCCGGCGGAAAAAAAAAGGGAATTATGACTGTGGTGGAAACAGCCAACAAAGACAGCCACTTTAACACTCCGACCGCCACGGCGGTACAGACAAGCAGCGCGGCGAGCACCGCCAACAGACAGGCGGGAGACAAAGTACCGCCCACAGTATCACAACCTACCAATCCGGCACCTTTTCCGGGGCCGATTCACCGTGGATAGAAACACGGCGGACACAACCATTTCAATGGGAAAACGCTCTCCTCTACCCACTCCGCGAGGAACGAGGGCACCATGGAGCCGGAACTCCAAATACTCCCTGCGATAGTCTACCTGCTTCTGTACGATCATCATCAATGCCGGCGTCGAAGACAACGTGAGTACTGCACCTACGACATAGGGGAGGGGGGAGGCAAAAGTCAGGGACACACATGCAACACCCCCACCCCGACCCTCACCCACTACAACACACACACCAATGCAAATCCAAACATAACAGTAACAACCTCAAAAAACCCCGGAAGAATGCAAAGACAAAAGGAAATGAGTGCAACCATTGTAATGTATCAAAATACAGTAACCAAATATATACATATATATATACACATTCAACAAAAGATACATCACGATTAGTAGTGCAGGTATGCACCATTCAATGTCCGTGGACCACTGGGCCCAAAATGCATGGGCGAGCCCACACACGATACCTGAGCAAAACTGAGAGAACACTGCTGGGGCATCAGATCGAAATACAACAGGCACCTCAGGGGGAAGGGAAGGGGGGGGCACCACAGCCAGATGACAGCACCACGCCAGATCCACGAGGGGGCTCCATGCCCACTGATGTATCCTGGGGAGTGCAAAGCCACAGTTTCTCAAGTCTCTACAGGGGGTAGGTTGCCCACTGTTCAATCCTGGGGAGTGCAAAGCCACAGTCTCTCAAGTCTCTACAGTGGGTGGGTTGCCCACTGTTCAATCCTGGGGAGTGCAAAGCCACAGTCTCTCAAGTCTCTACAGTGGGTGGCTTGCCCACTGTTCAGTCCTGGGGAGTGCAAAGCCACAGTCTCTCAAGTCTCTACAGTGGGTGGGTTGCCCACTGGACCATCCTGGGGAGTGCAAAGCCACAGTCTCTCAAGTCTCTACAGTGGGTGGGTTGCCCACTGCCATATCCTGGGGAGTGCAAAGCCACAGTCTCTCAAGTGGATGACAGTCTCCACTGGTTCTGGAGGGGGACTGGTGCCCAGAGTGCTTCATCCTGTTAAGGATTGAGGTAGTGGATGCTGTTCTCCACTGGTTCTGGAGGGGGACTGTGTAGGAAAGTACCATCTTGCCTGGCATGTTACCCCCATATTTCACTGTATATAAGTTGTTTTAGTTGTATGTGTCACTGCGACCCTGCCAGCCAGGGCCCCAGTGCTCATAAGTGTGCCCTGTATGTGTTACCTGTGTTATGACTAACTGTCTCACTGAGGCTCAGCTAACCAGAACCTCAGTGGTTATGCTCTCTCATTTCTTTCCAAATTGTCACTAACAGGCTAGTGACCAATTTCACCAATTTACATTGGCATACTGGAACACCCTTATAATTCCCTAGTATATGGTACTGAGGTACCCAGGGTATTGGGGTTCCAGGAGATCCCTATGGGCTGCAGCATTTCTTTTGCCACCCATAGGGAGCTCTGACAATTCTTACACAGGCCTGCCATTGCAGCCTGAGTGAAATAACGTCCACGTTATTTCACAGCCATTTACCACTGCACTTAAGTAACTTATAAGTCACCTATATGTCTAACCTTTACCTGGTAAAGGTTGGGTGCTAAGTTACTTAGTGTGTGGGCACCCTGGCACTAGCCAAGGTGCTCCCACATTGTTCAGGGCAAATTCCCCGGACTTTGTGAGTGCGGGGACACCATTACACACGTGCACTATACATATGTCAAGACATATGTATAGCGTCACAATGGTAACTCCGAACATGGCCATGTAACATGTCTAAGATCATGGAATTGTCACCCCAATGCCATTCTGGCATTGGGGAGACAATTCCATGATCCCCCGAGTCTCTAGCACAGACCCGGGTACTGCCAAACTACCTTTCCCGGGGTTTCACTGCAGCTGCTGCTGCTGCCAACCCCTCAGACAGGTTTCTGCCCTCCTGGGGTCCAGCCAGGCTTGGCCCAGGAAGGCAGAACAAAGGACTTCCTCAGAGAGAGGGTGTTACACCCTCTCCCTTTGGAAAAAGGTGTCAGGGCTGAGGAGGAGTAGCCTCCCCCAGCCTCTGGAAATGCTTTGATGGGCACAGATGGTGCCCATCTCTGCATAAGCCAGTCTACACCGGTTCAGGGATCCCCCAGCCTTGCTCTGGCGCGAAACTGGACAAAGGAAAGGGGAGTGACCACTCCCCTGACCTGCACCTCCCCTGGGAGGTGCCCAGAGCTCCTCCAGTGTGCTCCAGACCTCTGCCATCTTGGAAACAGAGGTGCTGCTGGCACACTGGACTGCTCTGAGTGGCCAGGGCAAGCAGGTGACGTCAGAGACTCCTTCTGATAGGCTCTTACCTGTGTTGCTAGCCTATCCTCCTTCCTAAGTAGCCAAACCTCCTTTTCTATTTAGGGTCTCTGCTTTGGGGAATTCTTTAGATAACGAATGCAAGAGCTCATCAGAGTTCCTCTGCATCTCTCTCTTCACCTTCTGCCAAGGAATCGACCGCTGACTGCTCTGGAAGCCTGCAAAACTGCAACAAAGTAGCAAAGACGACTACTGTGACCTTGTAACGCTGATCCGGCCGCCTTCTCAACTGTTTTCCTGGTGGTGCATGCTGTGGGGGTAGTCTGCCTCCTCTCTGCACTAGAAGCTCCGAAGAAATCTCCCGTGGGTCGACAGGAATCTTCCCCCTGCAACCGCAGGCACCAAAAGACTGCATCACCGGTCCTCTGGGTCTCCTCTCAGCACGACGAGCGAGGTCCCTGGAACTCAGCAACTCTGTCCAAGTGACTCTCACAGTCCAGTGACTCTTTAGTCCAAGTTTGGTGGAGGTAAGTCCTTGCCTCCCCACGTTAGACTGCATTGCTGGGTAACGCGTGATTTGCAGCTGCTCCGGCTCCTGTGCACTCTTCCAGGATTTCCTTTGTGCACAGCCAAGTCTGGGTCCCCGACACTCTAACCTGCAGTGCACGACCTCCTGAGTTGTCCTCCGGCGTCGTGGGACCTTCCTTTGTGACTTCGGGTGAGCTCTGGTTCACTCCACTTCATAGTGCCTGTTCCGGCACTTCTGCGGGTGCTGCTTGCTTCTGAGTGAGCTCTTTGTCTTGCTGGACGCCCCCTCGGTCTCCTCACGTAATTGAGGACATCCAGGTCCCTCCTGGGCCACAGCAGCATCCAAAAACCCTAACCGCGACCCTTGCAGCTAGCAAGGCTTGTTTAAGGTCTTTCTGCACGGAAACACCTCTGCAAGCTTCTTCACAACGTGGGACATCCATCCTCCAAAGGGGAAGTCTCTAGCCCTCTTCGTTCTTGCAGAATCCACAGCTTCTACCATCCGGTGGCAGCTTCTTTGCACCAACAGCTGGCATTTCCTGGGCATCTGCCCACTCTCGACTTGATCGTGACTCTTGGACTTGGTCCCCTTGTTCCACAGGTACTCTCGTCTGGAAATCTATCGTTGTTGCATTGCTGGTGTTTGTCTTTCTGGCAGAATTCCCCTATCACGACTTCTGTGCTCTCTGGGGAACTTAGGTGCAGTTTGCACCCACTTTTCAGGGTCTTGGGGTGAGCTATTTTTCTAACCCTCACTGTTTTCTTACAGTCCCAGCGAACCTCTACAAGCTCACATAGGTTTGGGGTCCATTCGTGGTTCGCATTCCACTTCTAGAGTATATGGTTTGTGTTGCCCCCTATACCTATGTGCTCCCATTGCAATCTATTGTGACTATACATTGCTTGCACTGTTTTCTATTGCTATTACTGCATATTTTGGTATTGTGTACATATATCTTGTGTATATTTGCTATCCTCATACTGAGGGTACTCACTGAGATACTTTTGGCATATTGTCATAAAAATAAAGTACCTTTATTTTTAGTATATCTGTGTATTGTGTTTTCTTATGATATTGTGCATATGACACCAGTGGTATAGTGGGAGCTTTGCATGTCTCCTAGTTCAGCCCAAGCTGCTCTGCTAAGCTACCCTTTTCTATCAGCCTAAGCTGCTAGACACCTCTTCTACACTAATAAGGGATAACTGGACCTGGTGCAGAGTGTAAGTACCCCTTGGTACCACTACAAACCAGGCCAGCCTCCTACAGACTGGTGCCCAGAGTGCTTCATCCTGCCAAGGACTGAGGTAGTGGATGCATGTCTCCACTGGTTCTGGAGGGGGACTGGTGCCCAGAGTGCTTCATCCTGTGCAGGACAGATGGAGTGGATGCATGTCTCCACTGGTTCTGGAGGGGGACTGGTGCCCAGAGTGCTTCATCCTGTGCAGGACAGACGGAGTGGATGCATGTCTCCACTGGTTCTGGAGGGGGACTGGTGCCCAGAGTGCTTCATCCTGCCAAGGACTGAGGTAGTGGATGCATGTCTCCACTGGTTCTGGAGGGGGACTGGTGCCCAGAGTGCATCACTCTCACCGTGACGGTCCCAGTTCCGTCACTGCCCCTGCCGCACATGGGCTAGCGGTGCTTGAGTTGGCGGTGCTTGCCCTGTTCAGCGGTGCTTGCCATGGCGGTCTTTGCCCTGTTCAGCGGTGCTTGCCCTGTTCAGCGGTGCTTGACTTTGCTGTCTCTGACCTGTGCAGCAGTGTTTGCCATGGCGGTCCCTCATTGCCCACCGGGGCTCTGGCTGCCGGGGCCCTCCTTGGCACTGACTCTGGTGGTGGTCTCCTGACCAGTGACGATGGGACTGCCCTCCTGGGCACTGACTCTGGCGGTGGTCTCCTGACCAGTGACGATCGGGCTGGTGGTGGCCTCCTGGGCAGCGGGGATGATGGCGGCCTTCTCCGCTGTGCTGCTCTTCCCAGACCTTGGCGCTTTCTTCTGCCCCTTCCCCACCATGGGAGGAGTCACAGCTGACTCGACACTCCCCCCGGGACCCTTGTGAGCGGCTTTGCCGACTGGATTCTTCCCCCTATCCCTTCGGGCACTGTCCAACTTCTGGTGCTTCACAGAGGGGGGGACTGGCTGTGCTTTGGCTCCGTTTCACACTGGCTGCCCTTGTGCCCGGTGCACTCCACATACCTCTAACAGGCACCACTGGTACCAGAGATTTTTTGGCTGAGGTGCTAGTACGGGACCTATGAATTGGAGGGGGGGTGGTGGGAAAGAGGTCAACGTTGCTCAGGAAAAGTTTCTGACGAGCACTGGAACGGGTAGCTGGAGGGGGTCTGGGAGTGGAGGAAGAGGAGGTGGTTGTAGGAGGTGTAACTTTTGATGATTTGGGTGCAGGTGCATGTTCTGGAGGCTATTGTGAGGTGGATGGATGTTGGGTGTGTGTGCCCGCATTTGTGTACTTTGGGAGGGGGCGTCACAGACACACTGGGAGAGGACACAGGGGACGTGTAAATGGTAGTGGGGGTGGTGAGTCCAGGTGAGCGGGGTGTGCTGGTGGGTGTGCTGGTGCGGGTCCTAGTGGCTGTAGTGGTAGTGCATGCAGGTGAGAGTGTAGACGACACTGGGAGGGAGGAGGGAGACGACGACGAGGGGGACAGAGTGGAGGCAGTGGATGTTGCTGTGTCTGTATGTGTGTGATGCTTGTGTGAGTGCCTGTGGGATGTGTGGTGCCTATTTTTGCCTGAGCTTCCCTTGTGTGTTGACGTGTGTGCAGGCTGGTCTGATGGTGTGCTTGGGATAGGCAGAGGTACAGGGGATTGGGTCTGGGTGGAGGAAGTTGGAGGGGGGAGGCTAGAGACAGGGACAATGGCTGCCATCAGTGCTGAGGCCAGAGATTGCAGGGTTCGATGATGGGCAGCCTGACCAGAATGAATGCCCTCCAGGAATGCATTAGTGTGTTGCAACTCCCTTTCTACACCCTGGATGGCATTCACAATGGTAGACTGCCCAACAGTGAGTGACCTGAGGAGGTCAATGGCCTCCTCACTGAGGGCAGCAGAGGTGACAAGGGCAGGGGCTGAGGTGCCTGGGGTGAAGGTGATGCCCACCCTCCTGGCTGAGCGGGTTCATGGGGCGAAGGCTGAGGGGCTGCTGGGAGGGCGGTAAGGGGGGTGGCGGCTGTACCTGTAGAAGTGGGGGGCACAGATTTTGCCGCCACCACAAGGGAGCTCCCATCGGAGGACGAGTCCGTGTCGCTGGTTGCTGATCTGGTGACTGACGTGAAGCTCCCCTCGCCCTCCGTCCCACTGGTGTATTCAGAGTCCGTGGTGTGGCCCTCCATGGCCATGTGGGATGCAGCTCCCTCGTGCTCCGGTGCCACTGTACCTCTGCCTGATGATGCTGATGCACAAAAGAACAGGGAGACAACAAAAAGGGGGGGGGGGAATGACAGAAGAAAGACAGGTTGAGTGAATGGCTTACCGCTACCGTTGGCGGACAATACAGACACAGCAGCCCCCTGCACTAAGCAGCGCTATTGGGCTATACTGATGCAGTTCCTGGGAAATGCCCCACATGGCTATGGTGGACATCAGCACACATAGATGACACAGGGGCATGTATACCTGTACTTGGCTTTCTACAGAGGTGGGGTGGAGTGCCACATGGCCTGCATTACGGAGGGGCCTAGTCTACGGAACTCGTCCTGGCCTAGGAAAACCCACAGCTCTCCTCCCCCACCCAGACACCTTCACTGCGCGCAACTTCTGCAGAATGATGTTGTACTCACCCCCTTGTGTCTGCTGTGATGCCCTCAAGCGCCCATCCAACTCAGGGTAGGCCACCGCCAGGATCCGGAACATCAGGGGGGTCATGGTGCGACGGGCACCCCTCCCACGTTGGGAGGCCATCCCCAGCTGAGCCTCCGCCGTCTTCTTGCTCCAGCGGCGAATGTCCTCCCATCTTTTACGGCAATGGGTGCTCCGTCTCTGGTGGACCCCCAGGGTCCGGACGTCCTTGGCGATGGCACGACAAATATCCTTCTTCTGGTGGGCGCTGACCTACATGACATGTACAGGGGGAGAAGAAAAGTCATTACCAACTGCACCGTCGAAGTGAGTGGCCCACATCCCTGCCCTTGCCATGTGGCACATGCATTCACAGTCCTTCATGCTCGTAGAACTCTGTCCCCTTCCTTCTTACAACCAGCCCTCTCCACCCAGGCATAGCCCATACAACTTGCACCCTATGTACTCACCTGTTGGTCTGGAGGACCTTAGAGTAGCGTGTACTAGGGGAGGACCCCGTCCACGAGCTTCTCCAACTCCAGTGCAGTGAAGGCAGGGGCCCTTTCCCCAGACGCACAAGCCATTGTCTCTTCCAGACCGAGGTCACAGCAGCACTTGCAGTATAGGTCCTCTCCTGTTGAAGATCAGGTATCGAGTGATTGAACAGATAGAAAATGGCTTTCACGTCCGCGGCGGTGCGTATCATCACCGCCGGCGCACTTCGTCATTGGCTCTTGGGACCCATAGGGTCCAATGTTAACCAATGCAGCATTGCGCCGCGGTCTTCTACCGCCTACCGCGACGGTGTACAACGCCAGCGCAGTTACCTCACATCCCATTGTCCCAGTTTACTGGTCAGGCAGCGGCCATTTCAGGGGCCCACATGGCTTCATTTTTAACTGCATCACACATACCTAGGCCTGGACTCAACACACTTACAGACAACTTTTTGGATTATGTTTCGTGTTCTGTGTAGCTGTGGGTACATACCTCTGAGTAGCTTGACTCTGTGGTCGCTGTTGTCCTTCCTAGGCACCGTCAGCTGGGACATGTGAGGAGATGGCGGAATCCTCCGGTGTACCGACCACTGGTGGACCTGTTGACAATGGAGGAGCGACATTTAATCATCACCTACAGGTTTGACCGTGCCACAATCCAGGAACTGTGTACCCAGTTGGAGCCTGACCTGATGTCAGCAATCCGCCATCCCACAGAAATCCCCCCTCAAGTGCAGGTGCTGTCAGTGCTCCATTTCCTTGCAAGTGGGTAATTTCAAACAACAGTGGCCATGGCATCAGGGATGTACCAGCCTATGTTTTTCAACGTGTTGTCCAGAGTGTTGTCTGCCCTGCTGAAACACATAAGGAGCTACATAGTTTTCCCTCAGGTGGAGGATTTGGCTACTGTTAAAGGTGACTTCTATGCCCTCGGACATATCCCCAACATCATAGGTGCCAATGATGGGACCCATGTAGCTCTGTTCCCCCACCACAGGAGTGAACAGGTGTACAGGAACCGGAAGAGTTATCATCCGATTAATGTACAGATGGTATGTTTGGCAGACCAGTACATCTCCCAGGTAAATGCTATGTTCCCTGGCTCTGTGCATGACGCCTACATCCTGTGGAATAGCAGCATCCCTTATGTGATGGGTCAACTCCAGAGGCACCGGGTGTGGCTATTAGGGGACTCTGGTTATCCCAACCTGTCATGGCTACTGACCCCAGTGAGGAATCCCAGGACCAGGGCAGAGGAATGCTACAAATTTGGCCCATAGGCGGACTAGGAGGGTGATCGTATGCACCTTCGGGCTCCTGAAGGCCAGGTTCAGGTGCCTCCATATGACAGGTGGTTCCCTATTCTACTCACTAAGGAAGGTGTGCCAGATCATCATCGCCTGCTGTATGCTTCACAATCTTGCTTTGCGACACCAGGTGCCTTTTCTGCAGGAGGATGGTCCAGATGATGGTGTTGTGGCAGCTGTGGAGCCTGTGGACAGTGATGAGGAGGAAGCAGAGGACAAAGACATTGACAACAGGGACTCAGTCATCCAGCAATATTTAAAGTGACACACAGGTGAGAACACATTCCTGCCTACTACAAGTACTTTCACACTTCTACCTTTATCCTGTCTGTCTGTTTCAAGCAGTATTTGGTAACTGAGTTGTACATATCCATTACGGTTTCACAGGTGTGGTTACCAACGTGTGTCATCTGCTTGCAACCTTCATGGACTTGTGATGTGTGACATAGGTATGTTGACATTACATTTGAAAATGCTTTTTGTCACTGTCATTGCTAATACACATTTTAAAAATCACAGACTGACTCCAGATTGTTTTGTGCTTCAAGGGTGTTTATTGAAGTGCTAATTATTGGAGGTGGTGGTAAAATGGTGATGGGTGATGGTGGAAGAATGTCCATGGCAGAGTCCAGTCTATTAGTCTCAGAGGTGCACTGCCCATGTGGGCATAGGAAGTGGAGCTGGGGCAGTTCAAATATGGACAGAGTTACAAAGTGGGACAGTGGGATGACAATCAGGGTGGTCTCATTTCTTGACGGGGTCTTGCCATCGTGCTCTGTCCTGTTCCTGGATCTCAGGGACCGCATGCAGGGTGGTTCTCTGTCTGCAGGGGGTGGGGTGCTGGTTTGGTGGTCCTGTGGCGGGTCGTCCTGTCCACTAGCGCCGACGGAGGTGGTGGGCAGTTCTTCGTCCATGCTAGTGTCAGGGGGCCCTTGGAGTGCCACGGTGTCCCTCATCGTGTTCTGTATGTCCTTCAGCACCTCTACAATGGTGACCAGGGTGGAGCTGATGGTTCTGAGTTCCTCCCTGAACCCCAAATGCTGTTCCTCCTGCATGCGCTGGGTCTCCTGAAACTTGGCCAGGACCGTAGCCATCGTCTCCTGGGAGTGGTGGTATGCTCCCATGATGGAGGAGAGGGCCTCGTGGAGAGTGGGTTCCCTTGGCCTGTCCGTCCCCTGTCGCACAGCAGCCCTCCCAGCCCTCCCAGTTCCCCTGTGTTCCTGGGCCTCCGTCCCCTGGACCGTGTGCCCACTACCACTGCCCCCAGGTCCCTGTTGTTGTTGGGGTGGTGGGTTATCCTGGGTTCCCTGTAGTGGTGGACACACAACTGATTGACGTGTCCTGGGGACGGAGGTATGGGCCCGCTGGGTGGGTGCTGTGCTGGTGTTTCTAAAGGGTGGAAGGTCAGTGTTGGGCTGTGCCTGTGCGAGGGGAACCGACTGTCCTGAGGCCCACGATGGTCCGGGCTGATCATCTGGATCCAGTTGGCCAGAGCTGCTGTCATCACTGTGGGCCTCTTCTGTGGGTGGGGTAGAGATGTCTGGACCCTCCTGTCTGGTGACGTTGGGTAGTGGTCCTACAGGGGTATAAATGCATGATTATTGCATCTGTGTGTGTCATGGTGTGCAATGGGTGGGTGACCGTGTACCCCAGTGCTAGCATTCCAGTGTGGGGGCTTGTGTGATGATGGTTGGGGGGTGTTGTGGGATGTGCTGTGGGCATGCTTTAGTGAGGGGTGACCATGCTTTGTTTTGTCATGCAGGGCTTGGTGTTGGGATGGGTGGTTTGTGTTATTAGTACATTAGTGAGGAGTTGGAGTGATAGGGGAAGGGGTGAGGGTGGGGGTGTGTGATAGCATGCAGGTAGGGTGGGGGATATGATAGTTAAGATTTGACTTACCAGTGTCCATTCCTCCACCGACTCCTCCGAGGCCCTCAGGATGCATGATGGTCAAGACCTGCTCCTCCCATGTTGTTAGTTGTGGGGGAGGAAGTGGGGGTCCGCCGCCAGTCCGCTGTACCGCAATGTTGTGCCTGGAGACCACGGAACGCACCTTCCCCAGTAGGTCGTTCCACCTCTTCCTGATGTCCTCCCGATTTCTTGGGTGCTGCCCCACTGCGTTGACCCTGTCCACTATTCTTCGCCATAGCTCCATCTTCCTAGCTATGGGAGTGTGCTGCACCTGTGAGCCAAATAGCTGTGGCTCTACCTGTACGATTTCCTCCACCATGACCCTGAGCTCCTCCTCAGAGAACCTGGGGTGTCTTTGCTGTGCCATGGGGTGGTGTAGGTGATGTGTGGGGTGGTGTATGTGGTGATGAGTGTGGTGATGTGTAGTGGTGTGTGGTGTTTTGTGCGTGGATGTTGTGTGGGTGATGGTGTCCTGTGACTCTGTGTGGTGGGGTTGTCTATGCTGTGCTCTCTCTCTGGCCTTCGTCAATAACTTTTGGTCGTAGGGGTTTGTGGGTGATGTGGGTGTGTGTTTTATATTGTATTGGGTGTGTGGGAGTGGTGTTTGTATGTGTATCAGGTGTGTGTATTTGGAATTGTCCAATGTGGCGGTGTTTTGGAGATGTGTGTGTATTTTGAGCGCGGCGGTGTGTACCGCCAATGGAATACCGTGGTTGAAAGATCGCCGCGTGGATTCGTGGGTCGTGATAGCATGGGCGTGTTTCTGTTGGCGTGACGGTGGAGGATTTGTTTTCGCTAGTTTATCACTGACCTTTGGTGTGGCGGAGTTGTGTGGGTGTCTGAATTTCGGCGGATTCCAAGATGTGGGTCATAATAGCTGTGGCGGATTTCCGCGGCGGTGTATTGGCGGTCTTCTGCATGGCGGTAAGCAGCTTTTACCGCCAATGTTGTAATGACCCCCTTAGTTTTTTTCATAGGTGCTTATATTTGTACTCTATTGTTGCCTTAAGAATTTGTGCTTCTATTGTTTTTACTTAAGGGGGAGGTGTGTTATGTTTATGGTGTATTGTATCTACTTTTATCACTTTAAGTACTAGAGGTCTGTGTTAGAATTTTTCAGTGGCATCTATTGATGAGGATTCCAGATTCTAGTCAGTTGTTGACGGGATCTGCAAAAGTCATTGTGGGATGTTCTTGTTTCCACAATAAAGTTATGGACCTCAGTCTTCCAACATTTTATAAGGAATGCCACGGACATTCTGTTAAAGCTTATTCCTTACATCCCTATTCAGGGCCTTCCTACGATGCAACTGCACATGCAACACCACTTTAGGAGAAGGGGACCAGTCAGAAGATATAAAATCCATTAAGTCTTCAGGCAAAAACATTTCTAAAAGAGCACATTTGGCCACATCCCCAGTATATTCTCCTGAGACATCCAAAGGTACTTTACAGCTGTAATTGTGTCACAAACCCTACTGTGACAACCCCCTCTTGTGCCCTCTGTGCTGTGGGTTTTACAAACCGGGCCTATGTAATCCTTCCACTGTGGCACCTTTTTGTCTCATGCAACTCACAGGTCTTGCAGAGCTCTTGAACCACTGAACCTCCTGCCTTGTTGCTAGTTTGTTCTGTCTTGCTACTTGCAGTTGAGCCATGTGTGAAAATTAGCTGTATCAGCCCTGACCTGTTGGCTTTTTCCATTAATCTCTTGGGTTCCGTTAAACTGTTGTTTGTAATTGCCACCCACACCTGCCGCCTTTAAAAAGTTATATGTTTGTATAACACATGCTCTTCCGGAGGTTCCTTGGAAACTTCCAGTCTTCTACATGAGACATGTGTCTTTCTGGAACAGTCTTTCTTTCCAGCAAAAATACCGTATCTGACTCTGAATCGGGGCTTGGCCTCATTTCAGTCCTGTGCAATCATCTTTCCTTCAATCACCTCCCAAGTCACCCAGAACCTCCAGCACTCTAGTCTTTCAAGCCTTCCTCCTGAACCTGTGATCCTGAATCCTGCGACTCTACATGGTTGGCTATGATTCCACCTGTTCTTGGGCTTCTTGCACCACAACCTCCTGTCTTCCTTTGGATTCCAGGTTAAGTACATGATCCTCAGGTTAGTGCGCACTAATCCATAGGTTAGTTATATAATCCAAGACTGAGGTCCTCATTATGATTTCGGCGGTATCCACGCAAGACCGCTGTGCAGAATACTGCCACCATACTGTCAGTGCCGGTGGTACAGTGACCGCCGTATTACGAGCAACAAAGTGAAAAAAACGCCCAAATTCAGCAATAAATGCCACACCGCCAGGCCGACCAATGGCAAAAGAATGACTGTACAACCACCAGCCCTGCCACACCAACACCATTCCGTTCGCCTTATTACGTGTCAAATCCCTGCCCAGGGGACCATGCATGGTAGAACACGATTGGCAGTGCGCACCACCACAGTTCAATAAAGGTACAACCAATAGTAAGCAACACCACATTGGCCAGTTAGAAAACGCCACACGTGAGACACATACACAAACCACACATACCTGCTCACAGCACTATAAATCAGCCCCTCACACACCCACAATCCCTTGCGAACCCTACGAACAGCACACATAGCGACGACCCAGTTACACAGAACCCATACATCACAGGCATATTCACACTGAACACTCAGCACACACCACGCAACTTCACGTTTTGCACAAGGCACACATCACACACACATTCCAACACCACAACCCACCTGCATTCACAACCAAACACCCCCACCCCACCAAAATGGCACCTCAAAAGCACCCATGCTTCACTGACAATGAGGTGAGGGTCATGGCAGATGAAATCATCAGGGTAGATCAACACCTTTTCGAAGCCCAGGTCCAGCAAACATCGTTGGCAAGGAAACTGAGTTGTGGCAGAGAAATGTTGACAGGGTCAACTCAGTGGGCACACATCCCGCACAATGGAGGACATCAGGAAGAGGTGGGGGAAGATGCGTTCCATGGCGTCCAGGCAGCAGATCGCACTGAACAAGACTGGCAGTGGGCTCCCACCTCCACCCCTTGAGCTGACATCCTGGGGGGCGAGAAGGTCATGGACATCATGCATCCTGAGGGCCTGACTGGAATCATTGGAGGGATCAACTCTGCATTCCATCAGACACTGCCTAGCATGTGTCCTCACCACCCATCTCTCCCCAATCAATCCCATCCCACACCTCTGCACCCCCTCAGCCACACCACGCCCTTTCCCTGCATGCCACACCATCCCCACACAGTCACCCCCAAATGCATGGATACCAAGCACAACGCCAAGCACCACACCTACCACAATGCAACACTCCCTACACATCAGAGGAAGACAGTCACACTTGCCAGTGGAACCCCTGCATGGACAACCAATCCACATGCCACACCAACTGGCAGCCTCGACTGCGTTCCAACACATGGCAATGATGGCAATGTCATCCACTATCCTCAACCCTCAATGGCACATAGAAACAATGACACAATCTGCATCCCTCAAACAATATCTGCATTACTGCAGCTGTCATTGCCATCACTGGGAAGCAAGTTAGGCTACACCAGGCATCACACAATGTGGCCAAAAACAGACATCTACAATATTAAACCCACTCCCTTCCCATCCACAGGTCTGGCTGCCACACGCCAGCGGATGCCAGGGTCAGACAGCCCTCCCCAGGCTGAAGGCCCCAGTGGATGTCCATACAGTGACGACTTGCCTGGCCCATCAGGGACGACTGGTCAGTCCATACCCACCAGCCCCACCCTGGACATACCAGACTCCCTCTCCCATGTGGTTGCCACACCTCAGCCAGGCTTACCTCCCCAAACCATTGCCCTAGGGACGGCTCAATCAGAAAGGTGCACCACAGTACAGGGGCCAGAGGCAAGGGCACACACTCAGTACAATGAAGGTCCAGGTGCAAAAGGGAGTGGGCACGCTGTGCCAGGGGCACAGGCACAGGGGACCAGGGACAGTGGGAGGGGACATGTGGTCCAAGGACTGGGCAGGCACAACAACAGACTACCCAGGCAGCTCTCTCCCAAGTCCTGGATGCATACCACGAAACCCAGGACATGATGAGCCAGATACTCACTGCCGTCCAGGAGAACCAGTGGCCGCAGGTGGAACATCATCAAGAGGCAATGCAGCAGTAGCAGGCCCTCAATGCCACCATGGCTACCTTTGCAGGGGTGCTCAAGGAACTGACCAGCATCCTGCATGAGTCCTCCACCCACCAGCAAACCCCTTCCACAAGCCACATCCAAACAAAGCCCTCCACTACAGCGGCAGCTATTGGAATGGAGGCCATGCTGAGGACCTGCAGACCACCAGCACCTCTTCCCCTGTAGCTGAGGGACCCCCACACAAGCGAGGACGTCCAACCAGACATTCTGCAGGATCTGATGCCAAAACCAACACCACCGCCAGGAAGTGACCCTCTCCTGAACATTCTCCCTTGTATGCCACAGAGACACCCTGTTAACTGTCCACTGTCATCTCTCCGTTCTCCCATGGCCCCATATACTGGACCCGGTCTACACACAGCTGGCCAGACTACTGTGATGAGTTCATCCACCATGACCCTACAGTTCCCCCTTGAAAGTGTCAGGCACAAATAAACACTATTGAGCACAACTACTGTCTACGTGCTTTATTACAAGAAGTAACATTTACTGTGGTATTGCATGTTTAACTGTCAACCCACTGTTCTGCCAAAGTATGTGTAAGTGATAGAAGGAGGACCAATATGCAGCATAGATAATGGTGGAGCAGGCAGGGGCTGGACACATGTGTCAAGGGAGGTAACAGGTGATGCATGAACTAGAGTGCACCACACCAATGTTCTGCAAGTAGAACAAGACAGAAACAAAATTTACTATAGAAGTAAAAAATGTCCATACAACACACATGCACCACAATAACAAAGTCCCAAGAGTGATTTGGCAAGTGTCAGCTCTGGCCATGTGCCCATGTGAGACCCACATTATCAAGACAACCATCCCCAATGGTCCCTCCATCACAGCAGACAAAGCTAAACACAAAGCTAAACACAAGGCATGTACCACAGTCAATACAGTAATGTTGCACTGCCTCCCGATGTGTACACTTAGGAGGGGGCAGCAATACTGTTGACACCACAATGTGTAACACATATATTGCAGTTGAAGAGGCAATACAGGGAGCAATTGTAAAGCACAAACATGTCACATGTGAAGCAACACAACAACAGGGAGACGATTGAACTGAAATGTGTATAGTAACAACCCTACTGATGGTGAAATGTGACCCTCCCAAACCACCCAGAGGCAGGGCTGAACCCAGTTACACCAGTGCTAACAGACTCCAGGAGGATCAATGTGAGAAGGCAGCCAGGAGTACAGGTCACATTGCATACCCTTGACACATACCCGTAGCTCAGTGAAAGTATTGTCGTATCAACTCTGCTCTGGAGTCAGCTGCATTCTCATCATCCTCTTCACTCCTCATGTCCCCTTCACCAGCTACTGGTCCAGCTGCCACCTCCTCTGCATCCAGCAACGGGATGTGACATCTCTGGGTCAGATTGTGTAGCATGCAGCAGGCAGCAGGCAACCACAATCTGGCAAACCTTCTGTGGTATGTAGAGTAGGGTACCTCCAGAGATGTGTAGACACCAGAATCTGGCCTTCAGTAGCCCGAAGATTCTCTCCGTCACACGTCTTGTCCTACAATGGGCCACATTGAAACGATGTTCAGCATCTGTAGTCGGATGTCTCACAGGTGTCATTAGCTAGGGAAGATTGGGATAGCCAGAGTCACCTGTGTGCACAGAGGCAGGAACCATGTCAAGACCAGGAGGGAGATAGGCCATGGTGTGAAGAGAGTTGAGTGTACCGGGGCACACATACATTTGGATACATACCGATGAGTCAGGCTCAGTCTCTCTGTAGTGGTGCCATCATGTGTGGGACGTTGCTGTTCCACCGAATGTAGGAGTCGTGCACAGAACCTGGGAACTTGGCAGTTTGTCAACATCAGGACAGTGCACGTTCTATGGGCATCGTAATGCATTAAACTGACTCTTGTGAAATGTAATAATTCATGCATTTATGTATTAATGAGGTATGTTACACTTTTGCATTGCAGAGATTCATGTTAAAATATCATTAATGCTGTTTACTATGTATTGCTCATTTTCAATGCAGTATTACAAGGTGTGGTTAGGGTGTGGTCCCTATTCTAAGCCTTTCTAGAATCCCTTCCTGCAGCCTGGCTGGGTGTGGCACGTGGGGGGGCCTGGGTCTATTTAAGGGACCCAGCCCAGCTCCACGTGCTCACTATTCAGAGGTCCCGGTGCAAAGCAGCAGCATTTTCCTGAGCTCCTGTTCCGAAGGCCTACCTAGGATTTCCAGGCCCTGGCTTCATTTCCTTGGTGATCTTCAAGCAGGGCGGTAAGGCGGAGGTCGGGTTAGGCCCCGACTCCATTTTCAGAAATACTTGAGTTTTGGGCCTTTTGGTTACATCGCGTGTGCAATGGTTTTCTTGGCATTTAACTCCTGCAGTTTGGATCGTCACAGTGCGCTATCGTATCTTGTCATTTAACTCTTGATGGCTGAATCGGCAACAGTGTGCACAATTCATTTTTGGCATTTAACTTTCACAGTTCAGATCGTCAGAGTGCGCAATCTTATTTAGGCATTTAAACCTTGATGGTTGAATCGGCAACAGTGTGCACGATTCATTCTTGGCATTTAACTTGCACAGTTCGGATCGGCAGAGTGCTCGATTGTATTTTTGGCATTTAAACCTTGATGGTTGAATCGGCAGCAGTGTGCGCGATTCATTCTTGGCCTATAATTTTCACAGTTCGGATCATCAGAGTGCACGATCGTATCCTGGCATTTAAATCTTGGTGGTTGAATCGGCAGCAGTGTGCGTGATTCATTCTTGGCATTTAACTTTCACAGTTCGGATCGTCATAGTGCGCTATTGTATTCCTGGTATTTAAACCTTGATGGTTGAATCGGCAGCAGTGTGCGCGATTCGTTCTTGGCCTTTAACTTTCACAGTTCGGATCAGCAGAGTGCGCGAGTGTATCCTGGCATTTAAACGTTGGTGGCTGAATTGGCAGCAGTGTGCGCAATTCATTCTTGACATTTAACTTCCACAGTTCGGATCGGCAGAGTGCGCGATCATATTTTGACATTTGAATCCTGATGGTTGAATCAATGACAGAATGTGAAAGTCATTCTTGGCATTTAACCCTTGTGTTTCAGATCAGCGGAAAGCGCGATCATTTCTAGACATTGAAATCTTGATGCACATTTTTGATATTTAAAGTGTATAATAATTCTTAAGCAATTGCATCTTCAAAATTTAGACAAAGTGCATCTTTGCAATCAATGTGTTCAATGATTACTGATAGAGAGTGTCTTTGCAGAGTCGGTCATTCATGAACCTAATGCAGATTATTCCTGAAAATTAATATGTTTATTGATCACTGTTTCTATTCAAAGAAATAAGTTGATTTAAATCAAGGTTCTGAGCCTCAGATTGTATTCAAAGGAAACTCTTATATGGATGTTTGCATAATCCTTATTTATTTTCCAGGTACTCAGAGCTAATAAGTTTGATGAATGAAGGCTCTTATAATTCATGTCATCAGTCCATAGCTATCCTGAACAAAGCTTATGAACGTCAAAGTGCATAATCTGATTATTGTGTTCTTAACTTTTCCTTCCACGCTGTTCCCAACCTAAAACCCCTTCCCCAACTTGGCCATTCTTTAACTCTGTGCTATAACGGCTAGTAGAGTTTGGAACTGTCAATAGGTGGGCATATTGGGAACAGACGCAAACCCCCAGGATCCGGACTCCCTGACACAGTACTTGTGAGATCATTTGGTCAGCGAAACACACCACCTGCACATTGATAGAATAGAAATGTTTACAGTTCCTGAACACTTGTTCATTCCTCCTGGGAGGCACCAAGGCAATGTGTGTGCCATCTATGGCCCATATCACATGAGGGACATGTGCAAAATCGTAGAAGGCACTTTTAACAGTGTCTAAATCAGCATGTTGGGGTAACCTGATGTAAAAGGGCAGATGTCTTAACAGGGCAAGCAGTACATCCCTCAATATGTTTCTGAACATCGGCTGAGACAGCCCTGTGGCCAAGCCCACTGTCGTCTGGAATGAGCCTGTGGCAAGAAAGTGGAGGACTGACAACACCTGTACTGTGGGAGGTATGGCATTGGGATGAAGGGTGGCAGGCAGTAGATCAAGATCCAACTGTGTCACCAACTCCATGATGGTCTGACAGTTTAGGCGATACATTTGAATGATGTGTCGCTCCTCCAGGGTGGCAAGGTCGACTAGGGGCCGGTACACCGGAACATGTATTATCCTCAACATAGCACCGTATCTGGAAATAGAAGGGGGAGAAGTCAGAAAAAGGTGCATTGACTGTGTGGACACAGTAAAGCTGTGTATAACTAACAATTTTCACTTATGACACTGCTAACATTCAGCCCCTATTCACAACATACACCTAAAATGGCAGTCGCCTGTCCTGCAAGCACAGGACAGATGGAAGTGGCCTAATCCCGCCGGCGTTAGACGTCATGGCGGTAGGCGGTTGCAACCGCCATGCAGCTCCTCATTGGATAACATGGTTGTCTACGGGAGACTGGAGCCAATGGTGATTGCCTCCCCCATTGATGGCGATGTCTGTGGCGGGCATGACTGCCATTTCATGTGGCAATGCTCACTTGACTCCTCACAATCCTGCACACAAGACCTCCTGTGCTGCTGTGTTCTGACTCTGGTAGCCAGATGCCACGTCTTGCAGGTGATAGGGCCCCCAGCCTTCTCCCAGGAGGAACTAGAGGAGCTTTTGGACGGGGTCCTAAACTTGTATGGACAGTTGTATGGGGCACCAGAGCAGCAGGTGAGTCTATTGTCACCGCCCTGTCTGATAGCGATGTGTATGTGGATGTAAGGCATTGGGACGTGGCAGATAAAGTGGATGCATGGAGATGGGTGAGAAGTCTGACAGTCATTTGTGTTTAGACGTGTGTGTGACGCTATGAAATGTGTGCTGTCCACCGCTGTTCCTGTGATGTCACTCTACATGACTTTGTCCTTCTGTCTGTGTCACCCATGCAGGTCAGCACCCATCAGAAGGGGATATTGCGGGCCATCGCCAAGCAAGTGCGGACCCTGGTGGTCCATGCCCGGTGAGCACCCACTGCAGAAAGAGGTGGGAAGACCTGAAGCGATGTGCCTGGAAGACCGCAGAGGCCCAGCTGGGGACATCCTCCCAACGAGGGAGGGGTGCCTGTCGGACCCTGACGCCCTTAATGGCCCTCATTCTGGCAGTGGCCTTCCCCCAGGGGGATGGGCGCATCATGGCATCTCAGTAGCCACAAGAGGGTAAGTACACACTCTCAGCTCGTTAATGTGTTGCTTTGGTGACTGTTGTGCCTGCATTGACCCATTGCACCCTGTCTCTCTCTCTCTCCCATCCTCCTTCCCTCCCTGCACTCCTCTGTCTTTGTGTGCATCAGCATCATCTGGCAAAGGAGAAGGGGCACCGGCGAGTGGGGAAGCTGCAGCCCACGGGACCTAGGAGGCTGACTCCAGCGGAGCCGAGGGGACCAGTGGGACAGAGGGTGAGGGGAGTGCCACAGGAGAGACAGGATCGGCCCCACCATCATCAGATTCCTTCTCTGATGGCGGCTCCCTGGTGGTGGCAGACCCATCTGGGACCACTCCGGTTACATCCTTGTCTGCCACCCCACTTTCCAGCACCTCCCTCCCAGTAGCTCCCCACCCAGTCTGCCCTGCTGCCCTCCATGAGGAGGCTATTGACCTCCTGAGGTCCATTTCTGTGGGACAGTCAACCATTGTGAATGCCATCCAGGGACTGGCATCGCAGATGCAGCAGTCCAATGCATTCCTGGAAGGCAGTCACGGGCTGTGGCTGGCCTGCAGAGATCATTTCAGGCTCTGGCCTCCTCAGAGATTGCAGCCAGTGTCCCTGCTTTTTCCATCCCCCCTCCCCTCTACCTGTTCTCATTCGCACATCCCTCTCCCCTCACCCTTCCAAGGCACATTTCCTGACCCACATGCATCCACATCTACAGACACGGTACGCAAGGACAGACATAAGCACCACAAACGCCACCACCGCCATGCACAGACACAACATTCAGATGCAGACATGACAACATCCACTCTCTAGACCAACTCCCCCACCACCACCTCCCTCACAGGCACTACACCACTCACACCTGCAGTCACCACCTAATCAGTTCCAGATCCTGCCACAAGTGCCCTCACTGCCACCGTCACCACAACATCAGACCCACACACATGCACCCCATACACCACATACGCACTCAGCACGACTGTCTACACCCCCACATGCAGGACACCCACCTTACCTGCAGACACCACCACAACATACGTTCACACATCCCCCCTGCCATCTCCCTGCAAGTCTTCCCCCCTCCTACCACTACATCTAAGCACCCACAGTCACCCACCCAACAGTCACACAGCACACACATGGCATCCAAGCATGCACCTGCACCCAAATCACCTCCATGAACTCGCCTCTCAACCACTCCCTCTACCTCCACTCCCATACCTTACTCCCATGACCGTCCCGTGCCCCTAATAAATGTTTCCTAAGAGAATTTTCCCTGAGCCCCACCAGTGATCTTGTCCCTGCCCTGCCAAGCACCATGTTACCCTCCGCACAACCCTTGCCTTCCGCCTCCCAGTCCTCCCCTGGTCATCGCCCTGCCCCACCCCTGCCTAAGATTTCCACCCCCAACAAGTCAACTGTCACCCATCCTAAACCCACTCCACCTGAATCAAAGTCCAAGCCCAAACGCCCCCCTTCCAAGTCTAAAGACCCCACCCCAACCCAAACCACCACCCCGCCCGCCCCTGAGGTACCTGCATGCCCCATTATTGCCCTTGCCCAGTGGAGGCCAGCAATTTTCAGTCAGGAGTCAAGTTGGGCCCTCATTCTATGCCCTGTGTGCAAGGGGCACAATGGACAAGATGGACTGGGACTTGGGCCCCCATTGTACATTGTTTTATTTGTTGCTTATGTTGTTTTTGTACTTATATGTATTTTATACAGTACTGCAGTTGGTGTAGATGGTAAGTCCCTTGTCCTGGCTTTCCTCCCACATGTTTGTGTGGGGTATATGTGTTTGGGCGTGTGTGAGTGTGTGTATGTGTGTTTTGGTACAAGTGTGTTTGCGTGTGTGTGTGGGCGTGGCTTGCCGTACTGTGTGTGCGCGTGTGTGTACTGATATCCTTCCCTTCAGTGTGTGCTAAGCAGGTGTACTTACGGTCAGTGTCTTTGTCACCGTCGCTGGTCCTGGAGTTCAATAGCCAGCAGGAGCATAGGGAAGACTTGCAATTCATGTGCGATGGCACCTGCAGACGTGCCTCTGTTCCTGAAGATGAGTGATCCCTTTTGAGTGAATCGTTATCTCCAGGCTTTTTGTGGCGGTGCGTCCGCCCCGGAAATCCTGACGTTGTGCAGTCTCGTAATAGGGTTGTGGGAAACAGCCTCACCGACAGCCTGGATATACCTGCCGCCGGCCGCGGCAGTCTGTCCGCAGTGGCGGTTCGAGCTGCGACTTGCCGGTGTTCTGTTGGTTCTATCCCCTTGCTTATGATATGGTGGTATGCTCTGCCACGGCGTGCCAGTGCGACCGCTACCTCCACTGTAGCTGTCCATGGACCGCCAAAGTCGTAATGAGGGCCTGTGTTTTGTGAAGGTGTGAATATGTTTTCTTGGAGATCAGACACTGGACTCTTCTTTGGGGGGTTTCCAAACTTTATTCTACCTGAACTGAAGGTTTTTGTCTACAGTATTTCTTGATGTGTTGTTTTGAGCATTGAAGAAGCTTCTAGCGCACAAACTTGCATTTGAATTCTGATCAGAAACTTGTATGTTATGACCTTCTTGGAAGTGTCAGAAAACTCCAGTTTATTTTAGAAATGGTTCCTGCTCTCTTACTTAATATTAATGATGAAACCTGTAAGTGTACATTATTTGTAAACAATTGCTAAGATGGTATGAGCGGAGAGTTGCTGGTAAACTATGCTTCTTGTAATTTCTATTGCTTTGCATCTGCATCAAAATATTGAGGCCCAGGGAGTTGAGACCCTTTTAGGCAGTGGGGTAAACACAGCTGAGCAGAACAGTGAATCCAGTCCATCTTTTCTTGTTTTATCCCATCACCCCGCCCCAGGAGACAGTGGGTGAATTAGGGTTACCTGATTTTCTTCCCTGCCTTGAGCTGGATTGCGGTTCCAGCATTATCTCTGTTGTAGGAGTCAGGTGAGTGCGTGACAGATGGCGAGGACCACCAATATCTCCTGGAATGTTTGTCAGAGCCTGAACTGTATGGATACTATGAGTGCAGGGCCCTTTCATCTGAGTACTGCTTGGTCTGAACCTCAACCGGTGAGGAATCTGTATCATTTATGTCACGTTCCCATGAACCAATCCTATAAGTGTGCAATTCTCTGTTAAGTGTTTAAGAATGAACAAAGTGCTTAGACTTGTTCAAGGCTTTAGAGTGTCTAATAGGCTCCAGCTCTATGGCCATGTCATACACAAAAAGAGGTGTTGTGCCCAGTTTCCCTGTATAAGTAGTATACCCTGGGGTGCCTAGATGGCTTTGAGGTGTTCCCTGATTGGCTTCATGTTTGTAAAGATAGCTTTGTGGACAGAGGCCTGCAAGGAGGCGTCAAAGGCTTCAAACAGTGGTTTATCCACATAATAATTATGTTCTTCTCCAAACTCACACTGTGAAAAATACTAAGACATGCCGTGGTAGCCATGTCCACACTAACTTGCATCAGAGGCACTCTGGAAAATAAAGGTCACAAAGTGAGAAGACCCCTAAGACAAGCTCTCCCTATAATGATTAGTAGGAAGGATGAAGGTGATTAATTCACACTTTTTGCCTACAAGGTGCTGCCCACTGCCTCTTATCAGTATAAAGGGTGATGTAATCAGTGATGTCATCAATGTTATTTGAGATGTCATCAGCGATGTCAAAATGATGTCATTAACATGTCATGAGTGATGTAATATGTGAAAACAGAACCATGACAGGGTGCAAGTTATAGTGGATTTAATAAAGTACTACAGCTGTCAAATGTCAGTGCTTTTTGGTTTGTAAACACTAGTTCTTGTTTTATTCCATCTCCTGACTATAATGTCGCTTTAACCAACATTTTTAGTGAATTATTTTTAATGTAATTTAAGATATTATTACTATACCTTACTATAATTGTTGTATCTTAGCAACTGGATGCTTCTCCTAATGGGGTCTAGATTGTGGTACTCCAAGAGGTGAAAAGTAGGCAGTTGCTGAAAGGAGAGGACGCACAAGGGGTTGTTTCTCCTAGCTAATAAAAGTAGATTACTACAAACATTTTGCATTCCTTCTTCTTAAAAATGGTGATGAGGATGGGTTACAAAGTCAAGGCAAGGACTGTCTCCAGAACGAATTGACTACATTGGACCTGACACTAAATTCATTTGGTGAACAACCCCTGGGTCTTGCTGTTCTTTGAAAAAAAAAAGGAGTCTGGAAGATGGAAAAGAAGATGCCTGCAGTGAAATTGTGAGTTACCTTCAGCAGTCAAAAAGGAAAATATTTGTGTTGTGCTGCATGTGATTGCTTGGTAGATACGCTTTGCCTTTTGGAAAATAAAAAACGGGATGTGCTGCCTGCCATGCGTCTGTAGGATATAATTTGCCTACGGGAAGTGCTGTTGTGTGTGCTGTTCTTTATGCACGTTATTGATGAAGACGGAGTTCTAAGGAGTAATTGAATATAACGTGTATTGCACCGTGGAAGTTGAAGCGTTAGGACATATCGTTGAACGATGTGCTCGATACGCAACCGGCTTGCCGTTCGTAGCCCCTGTGAGGACAAGTGCGTGTGTTGCAAAGTTGGATGCGCTGTTTAAATAATGAGCTCACTGCATGACAGACTTACCGTTCATAGGCCCCTAGAGTGACCATGAGTATGTATTGCAAAGTTGGAGCACTGTTTGAGTAATGGCCTTGGTGCGCAACGAACACACCGTTCTGTGCAATTGCGTGAGTTACATAGGCCCTCATTACAACCCTGGCGGTCGGTGTTAAAGCAGCGGTAAGACCGCCAACAGGCCGGCGGAAAAAAAAAAGGAATTACGACCGTGGCGGAAACCACCAACAAAGACAGCCATTTTAAAACTCCGACCGCCACGGCGGTACAAACAAACAGCGCAGCGCTGGAGACAATGTACCGCCTACAGTATCACAACCTACCAATCCGCCACCTTTTCTGGGGCGGATTCACCGCAAACAAAAACACGGCGGAAACAGGACTTCGAAGGGAAAACACTCACCTCTGCACACCCCACGAGGAACCAGGACGCCATGGAACCAGAGCTCCACATTTTACTAGCGTTTATCTTCTTTCTCCTCTACCAGGAGCACAAACGCTGGTGGCGAAGACCATGGTGAGTACTGCACCTATGACACAGGGGAGGGGGGAGGGAAAAAACAGTGACACACACACGCAACACCCCCACCCTCACCCACAACAACACACACACTAATACAGCATGATATATTACAGTTACACCCCTCAACCCCCCCGGAAAAATGCAAACACAAAAGGAAATGAGGTGAACGATTGTAATATATTAAAATTCAGTAGTCAAATAATATACATGAGCTATTTACAAATTTATACACCAAGAATATTAGTCCATGGTATTTCACCCTTAAAGTCCGTGGACCACTGGGCCCACACTGCATGGGCGAGGCCCACACAAGATACCCGAACATGACGGAGAGAACACTGCAGGGGCATCAGATAGAAATAAAACAGGCACCTCAGGGGGAAGGGAAAGGGTGGGCACCTCAGCCGGTTGAGTGCACAACGACAAATCCACGAGGGGGCCCCATGCCCACTGTTCAATCCTGGGGAGTGCAAAGCCACAGTCTCTCTAGTCTCTACAGTGGGTGGTTTGCCCACTGTTCAATCCTGGGGAGTGCAAAGCCACAGTCTCTCAAGTCTCTACAGTGGGTGGTTTGCCCACTGTTCAATCCTGGGGAGTGCAAAGCACAGTCTCTCAAGTCTCTACAGTGGGTGGTTTGCCCACTGTTCAATCCTGGGGAGTGCAAAGCCACAGTCTCTCAAGTCTCCACAGTGGGTGGTTTGCCCACTGTTCAATCCTTGGGAGTGCAAAGCCACAGTCTCTCAAGTGGATAACAGTCTCCACTGGTTCTGGAGGGGGCTTGGTGCCCAGAGTGCTTCATCCTGCCAAGGACAGAGGTAGTGGATGTAAATCTCCACTGCTTCTGGAGGGAGCTTGGTGCCCAGAGTGCTTCATCCTGCCAAGGACAGAGGTAGTGGATGTAAGTCTCCACTGGTTCTGGAGGGGGCTTGGTACCCAGAGTGCTTCATCCTGCTTGTTGCGGCGTCAGTAGCGTCAGTGCTTTTGGCGCTCATGGGCCTGCGGTACTTGTGGCGGTGGTGTCCTTGGCAGCGGTGCTTGTGGCGGCGATGTTGGCAGCGGTGATTGTGGTGGCAGTGTCTTTGGCAGCTGTGCTTGTGGCAGCGGTGTCCTTGGCAGCGGTCCTGTCTTGGGCAGCACTTCAGCTTGTGATGGTCCTGTCTTTGGCAGCGGTGCTTGTGGGGGTCCTGTCTTGGGCAGCGGGGCTGCTGCTGGCGGTCCTGTCTGGGCCAGCGAGGCTGCTGGCGGTCGCCTCCTGGGCAGCGGGGCTGACGCTGGCGGTCCTGTCTGGGCCAGCAGGGCTGCTGGCGGTCGCCTCCTGGGCAGCGGGCTGATGCTGGCGGTCCTGTCTGGGACAGCGGGGCTGCTGGCGGTCGCCTCCTGGGCAGCGGGGCTGCTGCTGGTGGTCCTATCTGGGCCAGCGGGGCTGCTGGCGGTCACTTCCTGGGCAGCAGGGCTGATGCTGGCGGTCCTGTCTGGGCCAGCAGGGCTGCTGGCGGCCGCCTCCTGGGCAGCGGGGCCGATGGCGGTCTTCTCCGCCATGCTGATCTTCCCAGACTTGCCGGGTTTCTTGTGCCCCTTCCCGCACCTTGGAAGGTGTCGCTGCTGACTCCACACTCCCACCTGTACCCCGGGGAGCGGCTTTGCTGGCTGTTGTCTTCCTCCTCTCCCGCCGGGCACTGGCCAACTTTTGATGCTTGATAGGTGGGAGACTGTCCGTGCTGTGGCTCCTTGCCACACTGGCTGCCCTGCTGCCTGGTGCACTCCAGAATCCGGTGACTACTGGTACCACTGGTCCCGCCGATGTTGTAGCTGAGGTACTAGGTTGGGACCTGGAGAGTCGGGCCCTAGGAGACTGACGGGGTGGGGGAGGTGAGGGAAAGAGGTCAAGGGTGGACAGGAAAAGTTTCTTAGGAACACTGGGACGGGTAGCTGGGGGGGGTTTGGGAGTGGAGGAAGAGGTTGTGGTTGTGGAGGTGTAATTTGGTGACTTTGGGTGAAGGTGCATGCGCTGGAGGCTGTCGTGAGGTGGATGGCTGTTGGGTGGGTGTGTGCCTGCGTTTGTGTACCTTGGGAGGTGGCGTCACAGACACACTGGGAGAGGACACAGGGGATGTGTGAATGGTAGTGGGGGTGGTGACTGCACGTGAGCGGGGTGTGGTGGTGGGTGTGCTGGTGATGGAAGTATTGTTGGTAGATGTAGTGCATGCAGGTGTGAGTTGAGACGAGACTGGGAGGGAGATGAGGAGGAGGGGGACACAGTGGAGGCAGTGGATGTTGCTATGTCTGCATGTGTGTGATGCTTGCGTGAGTGCCTGTGGGATGTGTGGTGCTTATGTTTGCCTGAGCTTCCTTTGTGTGTTGAGGTGTGTGCATGCTGGTCTGATGGTCTGCTAGGGGTAGGCTGAGGTACAGGGAATTGGGTCTGGGTGGAGGAAGTTGGAGGGGGGAGGCTAGAGACAGGGACAATGGCTGCCATCAGTGCTGAGGCCAGAGTCTGAAAAGCTCACTGAAGGGCTGCCTGACCAGAATGAATGCCCACCAGGAATGCATTGGTTTGTTGCAACTGTCTCTCTACACCCTGGATGGCATTCAAAATGGTAGACTGCCCAACAGTGAGGGACCTGAGGAGGTCAATGGCCTCCTCACTGACGGCAGCAGGGGTGACTGGGGCAGGGGCTGAGGTGCCTGGGGCGAAGGAGATGCCCACCCTCCTGGGTGAGCAGGCACGGGGCAAAGGTTGAGGGGCTGCTGGGAGGGCGGTGCTGGATGGGGGTGTGGCGGCTGTACCTGTAGATGCGGGGGGCACAGATGGGGCCGCCACCACAAGGGAGCTCCCATCAGAGTAGGAGTCCGTATCGCTGGTGTCAGCTCCTGTCCCCGCCGTGGAGCTCCCCTCGCCCTCCGTCCCACTGGTGAAATCAGACTCCGTAGTGTCGCCCTTCAGGGCCATGTGGGATGCAGCACCCTCCTGCTCCGGTGCCACTGCTCCTCCACCTGATGATGCTAATGCACACATGTACAGGGAGACCACAAAAAGGGGGGGGGAGAAGAAAGACATGTTGAGTGCATGCATTACCGCTACCGTTGGCGGACACGACAGACACAGAAGCCCCCTGCACTACGCTGCGCACTTAGGGTCCACTATTCAAGGCTACAAGGCTATGGCCGATAGCTGCACACATGGATGTCACAGGAGCCTGACTAGGTGTAGTTGGCACTGTATCCAGGTGGGGTGGGGTGCCACAGGGTCTGACCGAAAAAGGGGACTTAACTAGCACACTCGCCCTGGCCTAGGGAAACCAACAGCCCACCTCCCCCACCCAGACACTTCCACTGCGCGCTGAATCAGCAGAATTAGAGTGTTCTCACCCCCTTGTTGCTGCTGTGATGGCCTCAAACGCACATCCAACAACGGGTACGCCACCACCAGGATCCTGAACATCAGGGGGGTCATGGTGCGGGGGGGTCATGGTGCGACGGGCTCCCCTCCCACGTTGGGAGGCCATGCCCAGCTGGGCCTTCGCCGTCTTCTTGCTCCAGCGGCGAATGTCCTCCAATCTTTTTCGGCAGTGGGTGCTCCGTCTGTGATAGACCCCCAGGGTCCGGACGTCCTTGGCAATGGCACGCCAAATATCCTTCTTCTGGTGGGCGCTGACCTACATGAATTGTACAGGGGAAAAAGAGAAGTTATTACCAACTGCACCGTCACAGTCATTGGCCCGCATCCCTATCCTTGCCATGTGGCACATGCACTCACCGTTGTTTCATACACGCATCATTCCCCCACCCCTATCTTTCATCCATACCACTCCACACAGGCATTGCCCATACAGCATGCTCACAGTGTACTTACCTGTTTGTCAGGAGGACCGTAGAGTAGCGTGTACTGGGGGAGGACCCCATTCACAAGTTTTTCCAACTCCTCCGTGCTGAAGGCAGGGGCCCTTTCCCCAGACGCACAAGCCATTGTCTCTTCCAGACTGAGGTCACAGTAGCACTTGCAGTGTAGGTCCTCTCCTGGCGAAGATCAGGTATCGAGTGATTGAACAAATAGAAAATGGCGGTCACGTCTGCGACGGTGCGTACCATCACCGCCGGCGTACATCGTCATTGGCTCCTGGGACCCATAGGGTCCAATGTTAACCAATGCAGAATTGCGCTGCGGTCTTTGACCGCCTACCACGACGGTGTACAACGCCAGCGCAGTTACCTCACATCCCATTGTCCCACTTTACAGGTCAGGCAGCCGCCATTTCAGGGGCCCACATGGCTTCATTTTGAACTGCGTCACACATACCTAGGCCTTGGCTCAACACTCATACAGTCAAAATTCGGGTTATGAATGGTTTTCTGAGTAAGCTGTGTTTACGTACCTGAGTTGGTTGACTCTGTGCTCGCTGTTGTCCTTTATAGGCACCGTCCGCTGGGACATGTGAGGAGATGTCGGCATCCTCCAGTGTACAGACCGCTGGTGGACCTGTCGAAATGGAGTGAAATCATCACCTACAGGCTTGATCGTGCCACAATCCTGGAACTGTGTGCCCAGTTGGAGCCAGACCTGATGTCAGCTATCCGCCATCCCACAGGAATCCCCCTCAAGTGCAGGTGCTGCATTTCCTTGCAAGTGGGTCTTTTCAAACTACAGTGGCCATAGCATTAGGGATGTCCCAGCCTATGTTCTCCAAAGTGTTGTCCCGAGTCTTGTCTGCCCTGCTGAAACACATGCGGCGCTACATCGTGTTCCCTCAGGTGGAGGATTTGCCTACAGTGAAAGGTGACTTCTATGCCATTGGACATATCCCCAACATCATAGATGCTATTGATGGGACACATGTGGTCTTGGTCCCCCCCGCAGGAGTGAACAGGTGTACAGAAACCGGAAGAGTTACCATTCGATGAATGTGCAGATTGTGTGTTGGGCCGACCAGTACATCTCCCATGTTAATGCCAAATTCCCTGGCTCAGGGCATGACGCTTACATCCTGCGGAATAGTAGCATCCCTTATGTGATGGGGCAACTCCAGAGGCACCGTGTGTGGCTATTAGGTGAGCAGCTGGAACCAAATCAGTGGGAACAGTTGTCCCTCGCCATTTGCAGCTGACTCTGGCTACCCCAACCTGTCATGGCTACTGACCCCAGTGAGGAATCCCAGGACAAGGGCAGAGGAACGCTATAATGAGGCCCATGGGCGAACTAGGAGGATTATAGAGCGGACCTTCGGCCTCCTGAAGGCCAGGTTCCAGTGCCTCCATATGACAGGTGGCTTCCTATTCTACTCACCAAAGAAGGTGTGCCAGATCATCGTGGCCTGCTGTATGCTTCACAACTTAGCTTTGTGACGACAGGTGCCTTTTCTGCAGGAGGATGGTCCAGATGGAGGTGTTGTGGCAGCTGTGGAGCCTGTGGACAGCGAAGACGAGGAAGCAGAAGAAGAGGACATCGACAACAGGACCTCTGTGATCCTGCAATACTTCCAGTGAGACACAGGTAAGAATACAAACCTGCCTACTACATGTACTTTAACACTACTACCTCTACACTGTCTGTCCTTTTCACCCAGTGTATGGTCACTGAGTTGTCCCTTTCCCTTACGATTTCACAGATGTGGGTCCCACTGTGTGACATCTGCTTTGTTTCCTCATGGACTAGAGCTGTGTGACATAGGTATGTTGACATTACAATTGAAAGAGAATGTTGTCACTGTAATTGCTAATACACTATTTCGAAATCACAGACAGACTGCAGATTGTTTTGTGCTTTAAGGGTGTTTATTTAAGTGCTCATTATTGGAGGTGGTTGTAAAATGGTGAGGGGTGATGGTGGAGGAATGTCCATGGCAGAGTCCAGTCTATTAGTCTCACAAGTGCATTGTCCAAAGGGGCATAGGAATTGGAGCTGGGGCAGTTTGAGGATGGACAGGGTGAAAAGGTGGGACAAAAGGATGACATTCAGGGAGGTCTCATTTCTTGGCGGGGTCTTGGCATCATTCTCTGTCTTTGTCCTGGATCTCAGGGACCGTTTGCGCTAGCGCCGGCAGAGGTGGTGGGCAGTTCATCGTCCAGGCTAGTGTCAGGGCCCCTTGTTGTGCCACAGTGTCCCTCCTGGTGTTGAGGACTTCCTTCACCATCCCTACGATGGTGCCCAAGGTGAAATTGATGGATCTGAGTTCCTCCCTGAAGCCCAAATACTGTTCCTCCTGCAGCCGCTGGGTCTCCTGAAACTTGGCCAGTACCGTTGTCATCGTCTCCTGGGAATGATGGTACGCTCCCATGATGTTGGAAAGGGCCTTGTGGAGAGTGGGTTCCCTGGGCCTGTCCTCCCCCTGTCGCACAGCAGCCCTCCCTGTTCCCCTGTTTCCCTGGGCCTCTGTCCCCTGAACGGTGTGCCCACTGCCACTGCCCCCAGGTCCCTGTTGTTGTTGGGGTGGTGGGTTAGCCTGGGTTTCCTGTAGTGGTGGACACACTGCTGCTTGACGTGTCCTGGGGACAGAGGTATGGGCCCGCTGGGTGGGTGCTGTGCTGGTGTTTCCAGAGGGGGCAAGCTCTGTAGTGGCCTGTGCCAGTGTGAGGGGAACCGACTGTCCAGAGGTCCCAGATGGGCCGGGCTGGTCGTCTAGATCCAGTTGGACAGAGCTGCTGTCATCACTGTGGGCCTCTTCTGTTGGTGGTGTGGACATGTGTAGACCCTCCTGTGCGGTGACGTTGGGTAGGGGTCCTGCAGGGGTGTAAAAGCATGATTACTGCATCTGGGTGTACTATGGTGTGCAATGGGTGGGTGACCTTGTACCCCAGTGCTTGCATTCCTGTGTGGGACCTTGTGTGATGATGGTTTAGGGGGGTGTATGGGTATGTGCAGTGGTCATGCATTGGTGATGGGTGTCCATGCTTTGTTGTTGAATGCAGGGCTTGGTGTTGGGATGTGTGGTTTGTGTTATTAGTACATTAGTGAGGAGTAGGAGTGATGGGGGTGAGGGTGGGGGTAGGTGATAGCATGCAGGTAGGTTGGGGATATAGTAGTTAAGGTTTGACTTACCAGAGTCCATTCCTCCAGCTACCCCTTTCGAGGCCCTCAGGATGCAGAATAGCCAAGACTTGCTCCTCCCATGTTGTTAGTTGTGGGGGAGGAGGTGAGGGTCCGCCGCCAGTCCTCTGAACCGCAAGGTGGTGTCTTGATACCACAGTACGCACCTTCCCCCGTAGGTCGTTCCACCTCTTCCTGATGTCATCCCTATTTCTTGGGTGCTGTCCCACTGCGTTGACCCTGTCCACTATTCTTCGCCATAGCTCCATCTTCCTAGCTATGAAGGTGTGCTGCACCTGTGATCCGAATAGCTGTGGCTCTACACTGATGATTTCCTCCACCATGACCCTGAGCTCCTCCTCAGGGAACCTGGGGTGTCTTTACCGTGCCATGGGGTGGTGTGGGTGATGTGTGGGGTGGTGTGTGTTGTGATATGTGGGGTGATATTTAGTGGTGTGTTTGTGTGAGGTGCGTGGATGTTATGTGTGTGATGGTATTGTGTGCCTGTGGATGCTTGGTTGTAGATTGTAGTGTCTCTCTCTGGCCTTCTGTCGCAATTGTGGTCGTAGGGGTTTGTGGGTGATGTGGGTGTGTGTTTTATATTGTATTGGGTGTGTGGGAGTGGTGTGTGTATGTGTATCAGGTGTGTGTATTTTGATTTGTTCAATGTGGTAGTGTTTTGTAAGAGTGTGTGTATTTTGAGCGCGGCGGTGTGTACCGCCAATGGAATACCGCGGTTGAAAGACCGCCGCATGGATTCGTGGGTCGTGATAGTGTGGGCGTATTTCTGTTGGTGTGACGGTGGAGGTTTTGTTATCGCCAGTTTATCACTGACCTTTGGTGTGGCAGACTTGTGTGGGTGTCTCAATTTTGGCAGATTCCGAGCTGTGGGTCATAATGACCGTGGCGGAATTCCGCTGCCGCAGCGGTGTGTTAACGGTCTTCTGCACAGCGGTAAGAGGCTTTTACCACCAATGTTGTAATGACTACCATAGTCTTCTGGTTTTGACTTCGCTGTACCAACGTCACCGACGTGTATATGCCAGAGTCTCTACAGTGCTTCTATTGGAGGGCGAATTGTGCATTGCGATTGGACCAAGCAGATAACGTCATAATTGTGACTCTCAGAAGCGGAAGCCATTGGAGGATACTACACAACTTGGAACTGACAGGCAGTGTTGGATCAACAATCCGCAAGGAGTTAGCAAACAATGCTGAATTGATTATATACTTGAATTAAACACACTGTTTAATTACTCAAACAAAAATGGAAGAGATATTCATTGTGAAGTGTTCATTGTGGAGTACCGGCATTTTTGTACTATTGGATGCATTGGTGAATGGATCAGAAAAAGGAAAAGACGATGGTGACTACTTTGTTTTTATTTGTTTTTTTTGGGAAGCTTCTCACATTTGAGCATCTTAAATTCTTACATGCAAATCACATGTTATGAGAGTTAATTGAAGTGTAGTATTAGCATCTGAAAATTGTTACATGCATATTACGTTATGAGAATTAATTGCAGGTAATAATACTTCATTGTTGAAGTATAAGCAGCTTAGGTGCAACATCCTGTATAAGTGTCATGGAGGTATTCTCAGTAGTTGCACCTCCAAAGTTTTTGCAAAATCCTGGTTGTCCAGCAATGATTGGGGAAGGCTGGTGTGAGTTTTTTGTAACACAATTGCAGGCCATAGATGGAGAAACCTCTGTAGCATCGCGCAAATTAGCTTTGTTGAAACACAATCTTGGTGTTGAGGGAAGGAATGTATTAAAAACATTACCAAAATCTACACGTAAAGCTACACCCAATCAAGATGGGGATGGGGAAGAAATATCAGAATCGAAAGAATTAGTTAGTGATGAATATATGGATGCCATAAAAGCTGGTGAGGACAATTATGGAAAAAAACTGGCATAGTGGTAGAAAGGCACACATTTTTCTCCAGGGCTCAATTGACAGTTGAAAGTGTTGAACAATATGTATCAATATTAAGAACGTTAGCCTCAACATGTAAATTCAGAGATTTACAAGAAGAGATAATAAGAGACTAGTTTATAAATAGTACAAATAATGTTAAAATACAAGAGAGACTATTAGAATTAAAGGACCTGTTTTCACAAAAAAAAATGTAATACACCAAGGCATATAGAGAACACATCTAGGTATGTGAAGGAATTGAATGAGGGACAATATAAGGAGAGAAGCGAGAAAGACAAAGTGAGTGTGGCACAAACGGAAAACAAAGAGGTGTCAGTATCCCAAAAAATCTCTATCAACGGATAACCACAATTGTTACAGGTGTGGTAGTTACAAGCATACTGAAGATTCTGAAACAAGTCCAGCTATGAAAGCAAAGTGCTTCAAGGGTAAAGAAAGTGGACACTTTTCACAGGTATGTAAATCTGGCAGTCAGAATGTGAACAAACATGTAGTGAATGTGGTCAATGATGGAAGCGAAAGTTATTCAGTGGATGAAGCAAAAGAGATTGAGGTATTAGCAATATATGGTGGGGGAAATAAAGGAATGTTATCGACCTCCCAAGTGTATTCTAAAGATTAATAAGAATTATGTGATTGTATGGGCCGATTCATGTTCCCCGTCACCATAGTAAGCAAAGACATATGGGAGAATCTATGCAAATGCAAGTTATCACCACCTGACAACGAACCTGAGGGGTATGGTGCAGTAAAGCTACCACTTTTAGGATACTTCAATTGCGAATTGTCATATAAGAAAAGGCATGAAACAGGAAAGGTGTACGTAGTAAAGGAGGAAAGAGCTCTATTAGGGTGGAGAGAACAAAAAGTGTTAGGTATTGTTTTTTATCCTAACCACTTACATCAGGTGTTGCTAACGGAGGACGCACAGAGAACGGATTGGAAGGTGAAATATCCCATGTTGTTTGCTAATAACCTAGGATATTTGGAGAAATTTGAGCATTTTATTATATTAAAGTCAGGAAACATACCCAAGGTGCACAAGGTGAGGAATGTTCCTCTGGCACTAAGCACAACTGGAGGAAGAATTAAATTGATTGTATGTGGCTGGAGTGATCGAATCAACTGAGTCTTCGGAAAGGCTTAGTCCCATTGTATTAGTGTGTAAGGCCAATGGAAAGTTACGCATGTGTGTGAACTTGAGAGACCTCAATCAAAACATCTGGATTGACTGCCATCCTCTACCACACATAAACAAAATGATTTCCACCATTAAGGATTCCAAATACTTTTCCTCTATTGACGTATCCAATGCGTACCACCAAATCTGACTACATCTCACTTCTTTCCTAATTTCTTCCGGTGGGAAGGTGCAGTTCAATTTATATGCATGCCATTTGGATTGGCGTCAGCATTCGCTGTATTCCAAAGGCTCATGAGCAGCGTATTGAAGGGAATTGATAATGTTCTTATGTTCCAAGATGACATCTTAGTGTGGGGTAGAGATGTGAATAGTCACAATTTTAGTTTGAATGAAGTGCTGGCCAGATTGCAAAAAGCAGGATTAACAGTAAGCAAAGACAGGAAATCTGGAGTATCACAAATTGATTACCTTGGTCATATGTTGTGTAGGGAGAGAGCGAAGCCCAAGGTAAAATTAGTAGAGGCGATTGAATATGCACCTCGACCCACTGATAAGGAGCAACTTCACTCGTTTCTGGGCCTAGCCGAATATTATTTGAAGTTTGTACAGCATTTTGCTGATAAAGTACATGATTTGAGGAAATTGATGAAGAAAGGGATAAAATTTAAATGGACGAGTGTGTGTCAGCAAGCATTCTAGGAAATAAAGTGTGAAATTGTGGGAGCAGTAGCTTTAAAACCCTTTGACCCTAGAGATTAAACTCTAGTAATGGTGGATGCGAGCGCTTATGGTTTAGGGGCAGTGCTGGTGCAAGATAAGAATGAGCAAGAATGTGTGGTGGCCTTTGCTTCTCAAACATTGAAGAGGGCTGAGAAAACATTTTCTATAATTGAGAGAGAAGCTCTGGCATGTTGGTGGGGTGTGAACCACTTCAAAACATATATTTTGAGAACCGCTTTCGAGTTGTGCACAAGTCATAAAACTTTAATAGAGATATTGACCACTAGAGGTGCTAGGAGAGACAGTCAAAGAATTGCAAAATGGATATACTGGTTACAGGAATATGATTTTGTACTAAAATATGTACCTGGCAACATATTCGTGGGGCAGCCACGCTCTACGGGGCCATCAAAACTGTGGTACCACACAGGTCCCTCTCTAGGTCCTGTGGTGTTACTGGCAGCAAAAACAGATTTCTTTTAATTAAAACACTTGTGAGATACCATATGGGATCCCTCACTTCATGGGCCGAAGGGTCATGGTGTGATCATTATGCTCTTTAATGTGCCCTTTTGTTTTCTTTAGGTCACATGAGTCCTATAATGGTGGACGCAACATTTTGTTCTGATGCTGTGGCCAGCCAATCAGAACGCTCTTGGACTGCGGTTATTACTTGAGAACAGCAATACGTAATTAGTTGATGGGAGAAAAAGCTCCCTTGACCCATCAGGTGTGAGGTTTTCGTAATTTTGCATCGCAAGAGTACTGTGGTATCAATGGCCCAGATATCTCTAACTTTTTCTGAGACTTTAGGCTTGAATACGACTTTGGCGGGGGGATCACTCCGTATCAAATGTGATGGATATTCCACCTGACGTATTACAATTTCCGTAGTATATAATGGACTCGTAATTCGGCGGGTGGGATATCCATCACATTTGGGATGGAGTAATCCCCTCCGCCAAAATTTTAATCAGGCCCTTAATCTCTTCATCCAAACCCAAGCCTCTCTTTAAATACTGTGGTTGAGGTCACGGTTGTTGCACTCAGTGGGGATCATGGCTTCGGTGCAGGCAGCGGCATGGAGTCAGAGAGAGGCAGGTCCTGAAGTTGTGAAGTCCTGAAGAGGGCCATCAGGATACGCAGGGCACTCCTCAGCTCCCTTTGTGTGACTCTCTAGAGTCAATGCGCCAACAGCCCAAATGTCACCCAGACGCGTATTCAGCAGACAGGCAGAGGCACAAAACGGTACAGTAGGAAAATGCCCACTTTCTAAAAGTGCCATTTTTAAACTCACAGTTCAAAAACTAACTTCACCAAAAGATCTATTTTTAAATTGTGAGTTCAGGGACCCCAAACTCCATATCTTTATCTACTCCCAAAAGGAAATTACACTTATAAGATATTTCAAGGCAATCCCCATACTACTGTATGGGAGAGCTAGGCCTTGCAACAGTGAAAACCGAATTTAGCAGTATGACAGCCATTGGTGTACCCTTTTCAGTGTTGTACTGTGCACAGATGGTGCATTTCTTACATAAATGTTCTGCGTGCTGTCGAAATTTGGTGTTGAACCAACATTGGGAAAACAGTTGTATCATTCCATCCCTCTCCACATGTGAGGGGCCATGGAAAAGACGCGCCATGGAGGGAGGTAACATGGATGGCAAACATATCTTTCCATTTGGGGCAACTCAAACTCGCTCTGCATCTTTCCTGCAACCACCCTTCTGCAATTCTTCCAAGCCAGCCTGTTGTTGAACACTCTTTGGATCAAAATATATGCTTTCTCCCTTCATAAATGGAGAGGGTGTGACCTGTACCATTTCGTAGTCACACCCACTTAGAGCTATCCTTCGTGCTTCCTTGTCAACCAACCCATTCCCCCTGGAGATGTAATCTTTGGCAGAGGTGTGAGCTGTTCATTTCACAATTGCAATCCTTTTGGGCAGGAGTAGAGCTTGTAACAGTTCAGCAGTCAATGATGCATGCTGTATGTGTTGGCCAGCCGAGGTGAGGAATCCCCTCATTGCCCATAATTGGCCAAAGTTGTGTGTGACCCCAAAAGCGTACTGGCTGTCTGTATGAATGTTTGCTGACTTTCCTTCTGCCAATTTACATGCTCTCATGAGTGCAATTAGTTCTGCAGCCTGAGCACTTTTTACTGTGGGTAATCTCCCCCCCTCCACTAATCTTCTGGCCGTCCCCACAGCATTTGCGGCCTGTAGCATTCCAGTGTGATCCTTGATGCATGACCCATCAACAAACAAATCACCTTCGGCATCTGGGAACGGGGTGTCTCTGAGGTCAGTTCGCACCTTTGTATCCCTGTCGACCGCTATAACGCAGTTGTGGAAGGAACTATCTATGACAGGATTGTCATGATCCTGCTCTGTGGGCAGAAGGCATCTGTGTTGCTGATAAAGGTGCGCCTGGGATGTCAGGTGCCTTCAGCATCGACCTTGTTACTCCTGTGTCCACTAAAAATGGCACTGTTTTACTCAACACTGTTCCATCCACATATGGGCCCTCCTGATTCACTGATATTACCGGATTCACTGATATTACCGGACCCATAAAATGTGGCTCTGGGGGGGGGGCGGATACGGGAACCCATTATTTCCCCCATTCCATTGTCCACCTCCCGTCCGAGATGGTGAAAAGGGTTGGGGTGTCTGTGGCCTGTCTTGGCGTGGATTGTTAGTGGAGGTGTCGAATACATTATCTGTGCAAGGTGGGGATGGTGCTCCATGCTGTTGCCACAGCTGACTCCTACCTCTCTGTCCACTTGCTAAGAGGGGGCATTCTGCTTTCAAGTGTCCCTGTTGGTTACAGGGGAAACATGCGGAGCCTGGAGGGGGTTGGGAGGCTGCCCGTTCACTTTGCCCCCGAACTCGCCCTCTACCCCTCCCCCTGCCCTGGTTATTGCTGTAAAACCGTTCTTGTGCCACCATTAAATTGACCTAGTCTCTTTTTTGTTTTTTCCTATCTGCCTTTTGTAGGTGTGTTTGATAGTCCGCACAGTACCTGGCTGCAGCTAGTTCCTTATGAATTGGTTCCTGTTGTCAGCATACGCAGGATGTTTGTAAGTGTGTTTGGACAGGCTGTTGTAAGCCATATACAAAGGTAGTGACAAACACTGGCATCGCCTCCCCTAGCAGATTTTTCATCCCAGTGCTTTGCTGGTATACCTGGAGGAGACGGTCATAATAACTGTTCACACTCTCATTCTTTTCTGCTTTGTGTGAATTTTTTTTTACCAATCTACCTTCTCCTCTGCCACTTTTTTCCCCTTACGTATTCCATCACTTTCTTTCTCGCTATTTCTACTTCATCTCCTGGTACACCTCCTGGTCCCCTTTTTGGTTCCTCTGTTGGCCACCCTACTAATTTCTTGCAATCCTCCCACAGATCTCTGGGTATTATTATATTGAACAGTGTGTCTAAGTCTTTCCAAAGTAGCTCTCCCATAGCCACTATGCTGTTCAGTTCTGTATACCACTTGAAGGGCTCGACCCGCAGCTTGGGGAAGTATTTAGTGAATGAGAACAAGTCACTCCTATTCCAAGATACGTGTACATAAGATGGTGTAGGATCATCTTCCCCTGTGGATAGCATTGGTACTTCTCTTAAGGGTAAAATTTTACTGGGTCTGTGTCCTGTCCTTTTTGTAGGTCCTTAAGCACCTGCGTCGTATCAATGCCTTTTATTAAGTCCTCCCACTTTTGCAGTATCCGTACTGCACAGGATAACTTTTCAGTCAATTCAGCATTGTCCCAGGATGGTAACTCAATATCTGTAAAACTCAGCTGGAAGGAATCCCAACAGTATTCCTGTGGTAGGGGGCCTGTGCTATTGGTATGCTCATTATATTTCTCATTTACTTTGGTAGCCTGGGCCAATAATTCTGCACGTGCTAGGGTCAATATTTTTTCCCTGTACTCCCTAGTTTGGTCATTTTGTATGTCTGCAAGTGTCGTCCTTTTATCAATAAGATCAGTTAATATTGCTCGACAATTTATAGTGTCTGCCTTTAGAAACCTTTTCTTCTGTGGTGAAGGAGAACTGCATGGTGTATTTGTGGGAGAATTTTGTGGCGCCTTTGATATGCTGTCCCTTCTAATCACTGGTGTCGTAGAAGCTTCTTGTAAGAAATCTGACAGGAGGTTGATGTTGTATCGTGTATGGTTCGCATAATTTCATATGTCCCATATAACCTGCTGGACATCCTCTGTCCCTGTGCTGATATCCCCAAAGACATCTTGGAATCTTTGTTTCCACTTTGTTTTTAGCAGAGACGGCAGACTGCCTTTTCTTTTGTTCGCCTTCTTTGGTTAAGTCTGTGCTTACCTTACTCAGGTTTGTGCGGCATGAGCTGCTTTCTGTTTTATTTCCTGCACCTTCAAGTAGTCTGTCACAGATTCGAGCTTGGGTTTTTGCACATCCTCATTTACCAAGCGTTGTGCGAAAACCCGGGCTGCCTCTTTCTCGCCTGAAGATAGCTGACGAGGTTGTGTGCCTGGGGTTGAGTACTCAATCTGTTACTTTTGTAACTCCTTCTCTTTTGTTGCTATGCCCCATTCTTCCCATTAGTATGTCTTCCATAAGTGTATCTTCCCTCTCCTCCTCTTTTACCCCGGTTCCTCATCTTCCTTTGGTTGTGCACTTACTACCGGAAGAGACGGGAATGTCCCCACTACTTCAAGAGATTTTTCTCTCCATTCCTCCAAACGTTCTCTCCGTTCTTTCTCACAATAAAACCCTTTTCTCAATTCAACCAGCTCTTTATGCACTTTAACTTTCACATCGTTTGTTGCACGCATTTATCTTAAAACAAAGTCCCAACCCCAGAAGGCGTCCCATTCTAAAGTGCGTATCTTTCGCCCTTTTAGAATCAGCAGCTGTCGTAAGTATGACAGCTTATTGATGTCATATGTACCGGTCTTAGGAAACTATAAGTCTGGTCTCTTGGCAGTCAGTTTGTGCCATTTGTCAAGGAATAATAATCTGTGGAGGCCTTGTTTGACAGCCACATGATTGGCAGAAGAATCTTTAGGGGGAGTGGACCTCTGGGTATCCAAATGGCCCTTACTGAGGGGGTTCCCCATGACTTATCTACAGCTGTCCCTAATAACAGTGCACAAACAATTTAGCTTTACTTGACGCAGGAGACGAAGGGACGTCGGTAAGCTATCCTCACCGCTCATTCACAATGAAACATGGGGGGTAAGACAAGGTGCATCACTTACAATCAGATAATCAGCTGCCGTGGCATTTGTAATTAGTAAAGCAGCGAGCGCATGCTACTCATACCACAGTGCACTTTTTTGTGTTTACCATAAGCATACACAAGTTTAGAAATAGATAGGGCCACAGGTGCTATTTTACTGGCGTTCTGATGGCAAGCAGAAGGGTGACAGAGAGTTCAGAAAAGAAAGTCAAGAATCCCACACCCTTGATGTCCTGCCCAAAGGCAGGGGGCTGCTGCATGGGATTGAAACCCACCCGAATCCGCGGCGGATAACACTCAGGTGAGGCATAGGTGATGAACTCCACATGCAATTGCAATCATACCAACATAACACAAAAAGCTGGAGCTGGCCCTTGACCGTGATGATGCCTCCTACCCCTTTGCACCAATGGATGATAACAGCAGAATATCCTAAACAGTGGTCAAATTGTTCACCTGTTCTTTCCTACCTTGAGGCCTCTATGGGAGTCGTAGTGATGATCCTAGGCACAACCTATCGGTCCTGGTATTATAGCAGCATCAGTAAGTCAGTTTGTATTGTGTCAATATACCCCATTTTGCAATAACATCAGTTTCATCTAGCAGGGACCAACCCACTTACACCGCAATATGTACCTGGGCAACTCATTCATATCTGTCATACCATATAAACACATACAACATGTCCAATAGGGCACACCACACTCTACACGTAGAACACAAAAACCCACATATCCATACAATATCTACAAATGACCAATAATCCATATAGCGCACACAAATGAACACAGGCCTGCATGGAATCAGCAATGGTCACAATATAACATTGAATAAACAGGAAGCATGAAAGGAGCCAGGTACCTGCTGCCTGCTCCGCCAGAGTGGATAACCACCACTCAACCAAACATGGGCACTATCTGCCCCCTTTGGTGGAACTACCACCCCCTCTAGCCAGAGTAACCCTTCCCAGCCCCTCCGGCTGGAGATGCCAATGCTCTGCGTTCCAACCTCTCCTGGTTGGAGGCACTGGCTTCACAGCTCCTACCGCTGTGACCCTAGACAACTCCTCCAGCTGTCTACAGCCCGTAGGCCTATCAGCCAACATAAACCACAAACAATATCCGTAGCAGGCACCAGTATAATAAGAAGAAAAGGAACTATGCACTAAGAACAAAAGGAGGAAGGGAATACTGTACTAAGACAGAAACAATAACTTTAATGGAAAATTCATAAATCCAGCATGTGGTGAAAGGCCACCAACGGAAAGTCTGGATTAGCCACTGTAAGGGAACCAGGAATCTGATGGCTAGGGGCCTCTGCATGCCAGAGTGAACAAAGGTGATGCATGCCAAAAAAGAAGAGCAGGTTAAGAGGAATAGCAATTAATAAACACAGCAAAAGAATTCCCATTTCCATGTAAAGAAAGTTTACGATGGTGCTCCACCACTTCCTGCGTCTTTTGCAAGACAGAAAACCAAAACATAAGGGACGATCAAGGAGGAGACAGATACTCACAACAGCCTCGGCTCCCAGTCCGGGAGGGGCCCTCACAACACGCAGAGGTGTCTGTGCCCCCTCTCCACAGAGGATGGAGCCGGGCCAGGGAGATCGACAGTCCAAGCACCGCATTCTTCACCAAGATGTCGTAGCGAAATCAGCTCAGCTCAATCAGATAAAATCAAATCACAAGTCTGCTCCTTTGTTAAGCAAAGTAGTTTAATACGTGTACATGGAGACTGAACAGCATAAGAGACCAAGCTCGAACAGCCTGAAAAAGGAAGTAATACATGATCTTTTATATCATTAAACCACAATCAAATTTGTACATTTCATTGGTTCTTGCCATGGATGTATCATCATTTTTACATAATTGCTAAAGTTGTTTATCCTTAATCCTTCATAACATACCAGATATGGATAGATAAATGATGGACAGGAACTTGCAAAATATGGCCTATGTGTCTAATATTGCGTGATACATCTATTAACAGAAATAGGAACAATAAGTGCACATGATAGTACTTTCAATCTGGAAAATTGCTTCAGCTAGCATGCAATGATATCTCATGATGGCTGTAGAAATAGCATGCCTTGCAACATAATGCGTTCTCAGCAGTATCAAAGTATATCAAAACCATAGTCACTGATAATTATAGAAGTTGTTCAACAAACAGGCCCGTTGTCATTGGGTATCATAAGGCCCACCAGGCCTAAAATGGACCCAGAAGAAACGTGATTCCACACCAGGACATGTAAAGCACACAAGTACATGCCCTACCTTTTACATACACTTCACCGTGCCCATGGGGCTGCCTTTGGCCTATTTTAGGGGTGACTTACATGTAGTAAAAGGGAAGGTTTGGGCCTGGCAAGTGGGTGCACTTGATAGGTTGAATTGGCAGTTTCAAAAGGACACACACATACACTGCAGTGGCAGGTCTGAGACATGTTTACAGGGCTACTCATGTGCTACAGGCTCACTAGTAGCATTTGATTTATAGGTCCTGGGCACACATAGTGCAGATGATGAGGGACTTACTGGTAAATCAAATATGTCAATCATGGATAAACCAATCACCAATAAATTTTAGACGGCAAGCACATGCTTTGTTTAGCACTGATTAGCAGTGGTAAATTGCACAGAGTCTTAAAACCAACAAAAACAGGTCATAAAAAATAGGAGGAAGAAAGCAAAAGGTTTGGGGATAACCCTGCAATAGGGCCAGGTCCAACACAACCCCCTTCCAGCCTAAAGCTAGGGTAGACCAATCAATACATTGGTGTATGTCCCTGCTTAGGGCGATAGAACATGGACCCTGGCCAACAACAACAGGAGCGCATTCCAGTTCTACGTCTTTCTGAACCCAGTTGGATTGTTCTGGCCATATCTCAGGGCCCGCTATGCTAACCCATGGGGAATCCTTCTCCTCACCTGTGGACTCCATCTGTGCAGGGCCTAACCTTACTTTGCTCACAGATCTATCCCAGTAGGCAGGCATTACCACCATGGCCTATGTAGCGGTGTGGCCCATTCAACCCTCCTGTGACTCCTGCCCCCAACCCAAGGGCAACTCTGTCCACAAGGTCAGCAACCCATGGTGGCCACTGACAGCGGTCAGTGATGAAAACCAGGCCTCAGCCCTTCTGGGGCTCTCTAACCTCTGTGATTTCTCAGAGTGGGTCCGGTAGCCCCAGGTGACTGGCACTCTTTGCCCACTTTCTCTCCTACCAGTTCAGGGATGGTATCCTGAGACTGGTCCTCCAGTGTAGGGTCTGTATCATTAGGCCAGGCAGGAGTCAGAGGCAAGTACTTTCTCCACTTTGCCACCCCACCTTCCTGGGGTTCTGTACCCTTATTTTGGAAGCAGTACCCCCAGACTCTAGAACTGTCAGGGCATCTGTAGGAGCTGTCCGGGACAATTCTCCCACCAGTTCAAGGATGCTAACCTGCAATTGGTCCCCCAACTCAGTTGCCGTATCCTTAGGCTGAGCATATGTCTGGCAAGCGAGGACTTCTGGGGAAGACCAACCACACCCGCAAGGGAAAGACATTCCTCATGTGTTGTGTGAGAGTCTGCCTGGCGCATGTCTCCTGACCCCTGTCTATCTGACAGAGCATCAAGCCCTCCGAAGCCAAAAGTGGCATTCCCAGGGTCATTCTCAGAGCGGACAACCCCTGACCCACTCGCCCTCCCACTGGGGATTGTCTTTCCCTCTCACCCATCCATCTGAGCTTCTGCACCCTCCTCTCCAGAGTGGTGCTGCCAGACACCAGAACTAATGGGACGCTTGTGACAGCTGCCCCCCGCTCCTCACCCAAGTTCTCCTGACACTATGGGACTCCCATCAGTGGATGGTCTCCTGGTACTGACAGGTCCTCCTGTCTGTGTACCCTCTGAGAGCAATCCAAACACTGGGGCTGAAGACAGGGCACCCTTTGCTGCTGCTGCCTGTTACCACCCCTTCTCCTGCTCTTGGAAAGGATGTGGGACCCTTCTTCCAACCATTCAGTGCCTCAACAAAGTGCCCTACATCATCCCCCATGTTATGAAACCATATGTGACTGCCCTTCAAACTCAACCTCGCCCCCCTCACCTCCTGGGGTGACTCTATACTCCCATACCAGGGCTTCCTAGAGCCAATATGACTCCCCCTGCCAGTTCCCCAATCCACCCCAGGGACCCTGTGCACCTCTGGAGCTACCTCATATGCCTGAGTCCACTGGTGTATGTCACCCCCTTCCTTAGAAACCAAGTCTCTGGGTATGTGGACCTTTTCTTCAGTGATGGAGATGGTACTTTTGCTGCCACATATGATCTGAACTCAGCCCTCCTGACTTTCAGATCCAGCTCTCTCAATTTCAGCTCAAGAGCTAACATCATTTCCTTTTCCTCAAAGGCAAGTTTTTCTTTTTCTGCCTCTGATTTGAGCCTGGCTAGTTCCAACTGGAGCTTCCTAGCTCTCCAGCTATTCTCCAAATCCTCTGGAGACAGACCTCGAGATGAAACACTGCTGCCAGCTCTGGAGGGATCTCTTCCACCATTCAGGCTGCCCCTACCCCATAGGCGATGCTAGTTCGTTCAGCCATCCCAGGTGCAGACTCTGTTCATCCTCCTCCATAACATAATTTCCAACCTCTGTGTGGTCACCAGCCTTCCTGGCTGCCAACCAGGCCCTTAGTGCCTTTTGCCGCTCCTCCTTCCTAATGAGGCCTTTAAAAGGACATTTTAACTTTCTGCAGAACTTTTTGAGCTGAGGCACCGTATAGGTTTCCAACCTCTCTTGCTCAAATACCAAATCTGCAGCTATCGCTGACAGTTCACCAGACTGAGACATGATTGTGGCCAAACCTCAAGAGCTACAAAAATGGAAAAAAGTAAAACCAGTATGTTGGAGTGTAATGGTCTGCATTATGGAAGTACTGTTTACCAATCACTGTATGTCAAGTACAAATGCAAGTCCTATCCTCACTGCTCTGTGTTAGAAATGGGGTCTCTAAGTGGTTTGCACCCTGTCCAAGTAGGGACCCTCACTCTAATCAGGGAAAGGGAGGCACACAGCTAAGATAATGTCACGGGGAAGCAAATGAGGAGCCGGAAGACATGATAGCATCCCCTGATCGTGACAGTACAGAGGGAGAAGCCATGGACACACTGGAGTGCCCTGGGGGGGACGCCTAAGAAGTTGCCAACAGCTCTAGTGTTTTCAAACAGCAAGGACTTCCAGGTCATCGTACTGGAAGAACCCATTGGTTTCCTTCAAAAATTACTCATTTAAGAGAATGTCATGATAGGGCCATTCAGACTCTTGATGACCGGAGTGGGACATTCTTCACTGTTATTCTGAGTTCATGGGAATGATAGTAAAAGGAGATCAGTCGGAATGTTTAAGACCTCCCCTTATGAAGTCCTGCCCCTCAGTGTTGGTCCTAAATAAATGAATTAAGAGATTGACTAGGCAACAGTTTATTATATTCTCAAATGAAAGGGGTAGAATGCTCTCACATTTAAAGAGGAGAAGGGTGAGATTAAAGGCAGGCTTAAAAAGGGAGGCCGTCAAGCGGAAATGGATCGACTTGAGAGAATCTGCACTCTCAAAGAATTCCCATAGGTACTGGGCGATTATCTCATAGTGTTGCGGAGCTTGTAAGGCCTCCTTCACCCCTCCTATAGAAGAGGCATCATGGAGGGATTATGGCCCTCACTATGACCCTGGTGGTGAGTGATAAAGTAGCGGTAATACCGCCAACAGGCTCACAGTAATTACCGTCCAATTATGACCATGGCATAGAAAACTCCCATAGACAGCCAATGTACCACACCAACCGCCAGGGTGTTAACAACAGTGACTACGGCAGTAGCCAACAACAGCCAGGCGGAAGACAAAGTACCGCCCATCATATTTTGACCCTGCAATCCGCCATGATTTCCCAGGCGGTACCAACGCCATCAAGAGCCTGGTGGAAACACATCACAGAAGAGCAAAGACTCACCATCGGAGATACAGGGAAGAACAACGCTGCCATTGAACCAGAACTGCAAGTCTTCCCAATGCTCACCTATGTCATGCTCCACCTGGAACACCAACGCTGATGAAGACGACGCCGGTGAGTACAGCCGCCTAGCACACAAGGGAGGGAGGAAAACGAGAGTGACGCACGCACGCACGCACAACACACACCAGACACACACACACCATACACACACACACCATACACACAACCAGCTGCAGACGAAAAACAATGTCACACGATACGCGGCAGAACAATGCAAGGCAACAAGAATTCAGTAATGAGAATGTTTTTATATAAACAGCTATCAAATAAACCAATTGTACAGAAAACAGTTATGTACAAATGTACACAAAGGGCCAGTGCCCTGTCCAATCTTCTAAGGGCCCACATGGCCACAGGGCACAGTCCAAGGCCCAACTCGAATCCTGACTTCATCGGGATAGAACTCTGCAGGGGCATCAGTTTGCAAGCTGGCAGGCACCTCAGGGGGATGGGGTGTTGAGGGGCACCTCAGCAGAATACGGGAATAAGCCCACTTCTCTTTGCTGGGGAGTGTAAGGCCACAGTCTCTCAGGTGGGTCACTTTCCCACTATTTCTGGAGGGGACTCCCTGCCCATTTCTCTGTGCTGGGGAGTGCAAGGCCACAGTCTCTCAGGTGGGTGACTTTCCCACTGGTTCTGGAGGGGCCTCCATGCCCATTTCTCTTTGCTGGGGAGTGCAAGCCCACAGTCTCTCAGGTGGGGAACATACCCACTGCTCCAGGAGTACAGCAGTCCCTGGAGGGTGGCCTACATGGCCTACCCTGGAGGTGATGGCTGCACTGTGTCGTCTGGAGGTGAGGGCTGCACAGTGCCAAAAGGAGAAAGTGCCTCCTGGGCAGCCTCTGCTGAAACTGAGGGCTGCACTGTGTCTGTAGGTGGAGGTGCCTCCTGGGCAGCCTCTGCTGGAGGTGAGGGATGCACTTCCTCAGCTGGCGGTGAGGGCCTCGTGACCACTGGTGGTGGCGGTGGTGGTGTCACCCCGGAGGCTGAACTGTGTTGGCAGGTGGAGATGCTTCCTGGGCAGCCTCTGCTGGAGGTGAGGGGTGCACTATCTTGGCAGGAGGAGGTACCATCTGGGCAGCCTCTGCTGGAGGTGAGGGATGCACTTCCTCAGCTGGCGGTGAGGGTCCATGACCAATGGGGGTGGCAGTGGTGGTATCACCCTAACAGCCTCCGCTGGAGGTGAGGGCTGAACTGTGTTGGCAGGTGGAGGTGCCTCCTGGGCAGCCTCTGCTGGAGGTGAGGGATGCACCGTCTTGGCAGGTGGAGGTGCCTCCTGGGCAGTCTCTTCTGGAGGAGAGGGTTGACCTTCCTCAGCTGGTGGTGGGGGCCCCGTAACCCCTGGTGGTGGTGGTGTCAACCTGACAGCCTCCGCTGGAGTTGAGGGATTCTTTCCCTTCATGGCAGGAGGTGTTGGATCCTTACCCTTCCTGGCAGGGGTTGAGGGCTCCGTAACCTTCCTGGCTGGTGGAGTGGGACCCTTCACTGACTTGCCACCATGACTAGGTGGTACCACCAGTGTCCGCGTGGACTGTTTGGCTGAGGTGCTGGGCTGGGTTGTTGGGACTCTGCTCTTATGGGCAGGACGGGGGGAGGGGGAGGGAAGAGGTCAAGTTGGGCAAGGAAAAGCTTCTTAGGGACGGTGGGATGGGAGGAGGGATGGGAGTGGAGGTTGAGGGAGTGGTTGTTGGAGGTGTATGTCTGCTGGACTTGGGTGGAGGTGCATTGGCAGTGTGCTGATGTGAGGTGGATGGCTGTTGGGTGTGTGAGTGCTTGCGTTTGTGTCCTTTAGGAGGGGGGGACCGACAGGGTGGGAGAGGACACAGGAGACGCGTGCATAGATGTGGTGGAGGTGTCTACTAGTGAGGTGTGTGCTGCTTAGTGTGGTGATGCTGGTGGTGGATGTTGATACTGTGCATGCAGGTGTGAGTGTGGACGAGACTGTGGAGGAGGAGGGGGAGACAGTGGAGGCAGTGGATGTGGTTGTGTCTGCAACTCTCTGGAGTTTGCATGACTTTTTGTGGGATGAATTGTGGTGCCTGTGTTTGACTGTTCCACTTTCGTGTGTTGTCTTGTACACATGGCTCACCTATTAGCCACACCCTATGCCTCTGTAGTTGGGCCATCACATTTGGGATGCTGCTATTCCTCAGAGCAAAGGCATCATGCACCGACCCAGGATACTTAGCACTGACGTGGGAGATGACTGGTCCACCAGGCACACCATTTGCACATTCAGTGAGTGGAAATTCCTCTGATTCTGGAACACCTGTTCATTCTGGCAGGGGGGACTAACGGAATATGGGTCCCGTCAATGGCCCCAACAATATTGGGTAAATGTTCCATTGCATAGAATCTGGCCTTCACAGTGGCCAGATCTTCCACCTGGGGGAAAGCTATGTAGCTGCACATGTGTTTCACCAGGGCAGACAAAACTCTTGCCAGCACGATTGAGAACATTGGCTGTGACCTTCCTACTGCCTAGCCCACTGTCACTTGGAAAGAACCAGTTCCCAAGAAATGGAGCACAGATAGCACCTGCACAAGAAGGGGGATCCCAGTGGGGTGATGGATAGCAGATATCAGGTCTGGCTCCAATTGGGCACACAGCTCTTGGATTGTGGCCCTGTCAAGTCTGTAGGTGAGGATAATGTGCCAGTCCTCCATTGTTGCCAAGTCCACCACATTGTTGCCGAGTCTCCATCTCCTATTCATCCGCAGCGGTTGCAATCTAGGGGGCAAAACTATGAGCATCTGGTCAGTATTACACATTTCCAAACTGTACACTGCATTGCATGTTGTGACTGAAACAGCATGTTGTTGTATAGGCAGGGGTAAAGAATGAGTAGATGTGACCAAATGGTGCCTGAGTGTGCTGTCACGCAGTTAGGTGCCATGGCCTGCCCCCTCTGAAATGGCGTGCACCTGTCCTGTGTGGATGCACATGTGGAAATGAGGTAATGCCACTGACGTTGTGTGCCGTTGCACGAGGCGGTCGAGTACCGCCGTGCAACTCCTCATTGGTTGTCTTTTGGCCCTATGGGTAATAGTAGCCATTGGTGATGAACGCTGGCGGTGGACGTGGCTGCCATTTTCTATCTGTTCACTCACTTGCTACCTGACCTTCAACAGGAAAGGACCTACACTGCATGTGCTGCTGTGATCTGTGTCTGGAACTGACCATGGCTCGTGTCACTGGGGAAAGGGCCCCTGCCTCCACCGCTGCAGAGTTGGAGAGACTGGTAGATGGGGTTCTACCTCAGTACCGAAAGCTGTATGGGCCTCCAGACCAATAGGTGAGTACACTGTGAGCATGATGCATGGGGCATGAAGTGCTGTGTGTGAGGGCCCAGTTTTGTGGGGGAGGGTAGAAGGGTTCTGGGCAGCGTGCACATGTATGGTGGGCAATGTCTGCGCGTAAGGGGATGTGATGGATATGGTGGGCCATGAGTGTAACAGGGTGGACGGTATGAATGATACCTTTTTTCCTATGTGTATTTCTCTGCAGGTCAGCGCCCATCAGTAAAAGGGTATATGGCGTGCAATTGCCAAGGACGTGCGGATCCTGGGGGTCTACGGCAGGTGGAGCACCCACTGTCAGAAACGGTGGGAGGAACTGAGACGCTGGGCACGGAAGACAGCGGAGGCCCAGCTGGGGATGGCCTCCCAAATAGGAAGGGGTGGCCGTTGAACCCTGACCCCCCCTGAGGTTCCGCATACTGCTGGTGGCCTATCCGGAGCTGGATGGGCGCTTAATGGCATCACAGCAGCCACAAGGGGGTGAGTACAGTCTCACATTATACTACGTGGTGGAGTAGGCTTCGGGTGGGGGATGTGGGCCTGTTGGTGCCCCTAGGCCAGGCCGGACATTGCATGGTAAGTTCCATGTTGGGCAGGGGCTGATGAACTCCATCCCAACCAATCTAGTGGGCATCCACTACTCGGCAGGGCTCTGTGGGTCTCAGGTATGCTGCAGTTGGCGTTAGGTATTACTGCCCATGGCCTGGTGACTAGCATTGTGACTGGTAGTGCATTGCCTAGTGCGTAGGGAGGTTCCCTGTGTGTGTGTGTGTGTGGTGTACGCCAAAGGTGGTGTTGTTGCTGCCATTGACCAAGTGTATCCTCTGTCTCTTCCCCCCTTTTTGTTTTGTCATCCTGTCCTTATGTGCATTAGCATCAACTGGTGGAGGAGCAGAGGCACCGGTGAAGGAGGGAGCTGCATCCCACAGGGCCCATGAGGCCGAATCCACCGACGCTGAGGGCACCAGTGGGACGGAGGGTGAGGGGAGTACCACGGCGGAGACAGGAGGGGACAGTTCGGAAAGTGATACCTCCTCCGATGGAAGCTCCCTAGAGGTGGCAGACAGCTCTGTGGCCACCCCAACTACAGGTACAGCCACCACCCCCTGTACCAGCACCGCCCTCTCAGCAGCCCCTCAGTGGGTTTCCTGTGCCCGCTCACCCAGGAGGGTGAGCATCTCCTTCGCCCCAGGCACCTCAGACCCTGCCCCACTTAGCCCTGCTGCCCTGAGTGAGGAGGCTATTGACCTCCTGAGATCCATCCATGTTGGGCAGTCAACCATAGTGAATGCCATCCAGAGGCTGGCAGGGCATTTGCAACAAACAAATGCATTCCTGGAAGGCATTCACTCTGGCATGGCGACCCAGCATAGATCAATCCAGGCTCTGGCCTCCTCCCTGATGGCAGCCATTGTTCCTGTCTCTAGCCTCCCCCCTCCAACTTCCTCTACCCAGTCCCATTCCCCTGTACCCCAACCTATCCCAAGCACACATTCAGACTAGCATGCACCCAAGACAACACACAGGAGTGGCCCAAGCAAACACAAGCACCACACATCATCCCACAGGCATTCACACAAACACCATCCAGAATCAGACACACCAACATCCACTGCCTCCATCCAGCCCATGCACCTGCACCCAAACAAGCAGACTGACACCTCCTACAACCACTCCCTCTTCCTCCAAACCCAGACCTTCACCCTCTCCCCCCGAGTGTCCCTAAGAAGCTTTTCCTCTCCGCCTTTGACCTCTTCCCTCCACCTCCCCCCATCCTTCACGTTGGGCCAGGGTGGTCAGAATCCAGGCTAGCACCTCAGCCACCCAGTCCAAGGCCACAGTAGTGTCAGCAGCTACTGCAGGTGTGAGAGGCTCCAAGGTAACACCCATCAGCACTGGCAGTGTGCCTGCACCAGCTGCCAAGGGGAAGGGCAAGGATGCGTCACCAGCTGCCAGGGGCAAGGAGGCACCACCAGCTTACAAGGGCAAGGACAAGGGGGCACCACTAGCTTACAAGGGGAAGGGCAAGGAGGCACCACTAGATGGCAAAGGCAAGGGCAAAGGGCCTGCTCCTGCAGGAATGAAGGACAGGAGGCCTAGTGCTGGGACTGATTCTGAGCCCCCACCACCAACCATGGTGCTTCACCTGTCTGAGGCTGCAGGGGAAGGGCTGGAGCCTCCCCCCACCACTGGCAGCCCCGACACCAGCACCGCCATCTGCACCGCTGTCAGAACCGCCGCCAGCACCGCTGCCAGCGCCAGCAGCCCCAGTGGGCAGCCGTCCGAGGCTGCAGGGGAAGGGTTGAAGCCTCCCCCCACCACTGGCAGCCGCGACACCAGCACCGCCAACTGCACCGCCACCACCACCCCTGCCAGCAGCAGCAGCCCCAGTGGGCAGCCGTCCGAGGCTGCAGGGGAAGGGCTGGAGCCTCCCGCCACCACTGGCAGCACCAACACCAGCACCGGCACTGCCACCACTGAGCAGCTGTCGCCGCCGGCAGGCAGTGTGTAGTCCTGCCTCCATGGACTGTAATGGATCCTGACCACTGCAAATCGTGTTGGTCTGACACCCAGGTGAGAGACTGTGACTTTGCGCACCCCAAGATCAGAATCACTGGGCACAAAACCCCCTCCAGAACCAGTGGAAGAAGGCATCCACTCACCCCCTCATTGCCAGGATGAAGCACATTGGGCACAAAGCACCCTCCAGAACCAGTGGAAGAAGCCACCCACTTGAGAGAATGTGGCTTTGCACTCCCCAGGATCAAGCAGTGGGCAAACCACCCACTAGAGAGACTGTGGCTTTGCACTCCCTAGGACCAAGCAGTGGGTTAACCGCTCACTAGAGAGACTGTGGCTTTGCACTCCCCAGGACCAAGCAGTGGGCAAACCACCCACTAGAGAGACTGTGGCTTTGCACTCCCCAGGACCAAGCAGTGGGCACACCACCCACTTGAGAGACTGTGGCTTTGCACTCCCCAGGACCAAGCAATGGGCACACCACCCACTTGAGAGACTGTGGCTTTGCACTCCCCAGGACCAAGCACAGGGCATGTTGCCCCCTCCAGGTGGTGTTGTTCCCTGTCCCCCTGAGGTGCCTGTGTATTTTCGACCTGATGCCCCTGCAGTGTTCTCGCCGTGTTGATGCAGTAGTCAAGTGGGGCCTTGGCCTATGTGATGTGGCCCTGTGGCCCAGGGACATTGTGAACTGGGCAGTGTCCCTCCATTTGTATATATGTAAATACTGTTTTGATTTTTGAGGCTGTATTTCTAGTTTATTATTTTATTACACTCACTTCAATCACTTCCTTTTGTCCTTCCATTATTCCTGAGGGCTACGGGGTGGTTATGTAATGTTGTTGCATCTGTTTGTGTGTATGGTGTTCGGGGTAGGGGTGTTGCGGGTTGCGTGTGTGTGCCACTCTCTTTTTCGTCCCCCCTCCCCTGTGTGCTAGGAGGCAGTACTCACCGTGGTCATCTTCGCCGGCGTTGGTATTCATGGTGTAGGAGGAGGCAGACCAGCATGGGGAACACCTGCAGTTCGGGCTCCATGGCATCATGGTTGTTCCCTGAGTCTCCAGAGGTGAGTCGTTTACCTTCTGTTTTCTGTTTCCGCTCTGCTTTTGATGGGGTTGGTACCACCCCGGAAAATGTGGCGGATAGGCCTGTTGTAATACTGTGGGCGGTACATTGTCTTCTGCCTGGCTGTTGGTGGTTACCGCTGCGGTGCTTGTTGCTACCGCTGTGGCGGTCATTGTGTTAAAGTGGCTGTCTGTGTGGGCAGTGTCCGTCGTGGTCATAATTCCATTTTTTTTAAGGCCGGCTTGTTAGCGGTAGTACCGCCGCTTTATCACCAACCGTCAGGATTACAATGAGGGCCTTTGTGATGCCTACAGGACAGGCTGCCCATATGGGACAGGTCTATCATAAGCCGACGCTGATCCAGATAGAGTCTACCTCGAATTTAATGTCTCCAGTACAAACACACACGATCCTGAGATACACCTCCATAACAGGGTCACAGACAGAGATGTCTGCATTGACAAGTCAGGATACAGGAATAATGTATCCTAGAGATCCAAATGTCCAGATGCTGTGTCAGTACCGGTTATCATGGGTCCAGTTATACCACTGTTTGCCCAGAAAAATAATAAGAGCAGTGAACAGAAAATACTGGATTGAAGCGTAGAAAAGGAGAGGTTCTATAAAAGCGTAGGAATGATGACCCACATGAGACTTACATTTGATAGAACAGATCGGTTTACAGATCTGAGATCTTTTAGGACTCCTCCAAATAATCAGGGGAGAGTCGACATAGGTTCTAATCTAAGCATGGTAACACCAGAGACCCCGGGGCTAACGTTACAGCAAGGGCCAGATGTAAGCAATAACAAAATGTCATTATAAGGCTTGACAGCTCAGCAGCTAACTGAATGGTTGGAGAAGGTGAGTAGCACACAATGAGATTCCAGTGGAGAAAGTGCCCTGATTTTGACCAGGCTGAGACTAGAAGCAGAAGACTTAATTGAAGGAACGATAGGGATAGACAGAAAAAAGACAAAAAGAAAAGGGATTCTGGGAATCTTATTGTGAATGCGCAGCAGGTTGAGGACCCAATAAAAATATTACCAATGAGAGAAATTCCGGAAGGGAGTTTTGTTCATGTCCCTTGGAGTAGAAGTGACATATTGTTGTTTACCAATGATTATCCCAGGTTGAGAGAGAAGCCAGTGGAATGGTACCCTCAAACAGATAGATTTGTGAAACTCGCAAAATGCCTGTGGGAGGATTTAAACACCCTTTTAGAAATAGTAGTCCCAGCAGACTTATTGACTGAATGCAAGAGGAGTGTAGATTGGACAACAAGAGAACCTCAGAGAGATCTGGCTACAGGTGCATCATCTCCCGATGTAATGAAATATTATTATAAGGTGATAGAATTTTTGAAAATGAGAATTTTGCCCAAGAATATTGATTGACAGAGAACAGACAGGACAGCTCAGGTAAAGAAAGAGTCGATACATGCATACTATGAGCGATTGTTGCAGGCATTCAAACATTACAGTGGGACAGAAACAATTGACCAGAAAGACCTGATTCATTTTGTGTTCAGGTTTGTTGAAGGGTTAAGACCTGAAATTAGCCAGATGAGCAAGTAATTTGATTTGTTGGCAAGCAAAGAAGATTGATGAAGTATTAAAGTATGCAAAGTACTGTAGTGATGAGATTGAGCTGAAGCAGAGAAAGTTGAAAGAAAAGGTGACGGTGATGCAGATTAAAGCGGCACAATCAGGAATGCAGGGAAGTTTTCCGCAGCTGCAGCAGGGAAACATGTGGTTGCAGAACCAGGCGAAAGGTAGAGGTCGTGGTGGAATTGGAAATGTGAACCACTGTCTTGATTTGAATACTGTGGTTGTTCAGAATGACGTGCAAGGGATGAAAAGGATGTTGGCAACACAAAAGGATGATGGACAGAGTACTGAACAATGCAAACACTCACCCCCAGTCACAGATCTGGGTTAAATCCATTGTTTGGACCCAGCCATATACAAATCAGTCTTGACCCTGTTCCTCATGGGAACAGTCAAGCCCGAACTGCCAAGCCAGGTTCTCCCTGGACCGGAAACAAGTATCCTAGGACCGGTTTCAGGGTATCACCCTTCAATAGCCAGGCTAGCTTGAGTCCAGTGGCACAGTGAGCAAGGGACCCATATCTAGGCATACCCTTCCCACTTGCGGCTACTTTAGCAACACAAAAGGATGATGGACGGAGTGCTGAACAATGCAAACACTCAACCCCAGTCACAGATCTGGGTTTAATCCATCGTTCTTTTGCTCACCATGCCACCCCAGTTTGGACCCAGCCAAATGCAAATCAGTTTTGACCCTGTTTCTCATGGGAACAGTCCAGCCCGAACAGCCAAGCTAGGTCCTCCCTGGACCGGAAACAAGCATCCTGGGACCGGTTTCAGGGTATCACCCTTCATCAGCCAGGCTAGCTTGAATCCTGAGGCACAGTGAGCAAGGGACCCACGTCTGGGCATACCCTTCCCATGTTACCTTCTCACGCTTGCAGAGGCCTCAGACATTGGACATTTATCCTGAGGTTCTCTCCCCATGCCCTGGAGTTGAATCTGAACCAGGAATCGCGGAACCACTAAAAAGAAAGCCAAAAGAGAAACTGTTAAAAGCAAAGGAATGACTAAGAGAGAAAAAGACCATTCAAAGAAGAAAGACATTGGGAAAGGAATAGAGGAGAGTGGTGAAAAAAATTAGCATGCTACGCTATAAAGAATAAAGGATATTCTTCTTTATCTTTATTTTTATCTTAATTTTTTGTGAATTGAATGTAATAGATAGAGGGAGGATCTTACCCACAAAACCCCCACCCTCTACATCTTGGAGTCAGAAATGGGAGTTTGTTCCTAAAATACAAACAGAGGAAAAATGGAGGAGAATCCTTCCTTGGAAGATATGATTAAACAGTTGGCAGAAGGGCAGCGTCATTTACAAATAGTGTGAGAGGCACAATTGAGGGAAGCCAGAAATGATAGAGAGACATTACAAAATGCCCTTACAAATCAGGCTACCATTATAGCTAACAATCAGTTGGTTCATGAAATGGCCATTCAAAAATTAACAGATACCATAGTTACTACGAGGGTTCATCCATTGAAAGGGTGGCTGCTTCGGCCAACTGGCCACAAGACAGATGGAGCCAGTACATAGCCCCTCTGTTGACAGGGACCTTACAAGCTGCATACCAAGTTGTAAATCTAGGCGGAACCACCCCTTATGGAGATATAAATAAGGCTATCTTGAAACGAGTTGGATATGATACTGAGTATTACCTTATCAAGATTAGAAAAACTAAATGGATGCCCATGGAGAACCAAAGAGCACTACATTACAGAATATAAGATTTGGGATTAAAGTGGTTGAGCCCTATTAGCACCAATCGGGATAAAGTAATACAGGTTATATTATTAGAGCAGTTCCTTGAGGCCCTACAGAGTCAAACACGTAACTGGATCAAACAACATCCCAATTTAACAACAACGACTGCCATTTAGCTAGCTTGTGCTTTCCATAGAGCACCCGATTTTCGGGTGAATCCCTATAAGGGACAACCCTTAACTGGGAAAACAGTTAGTATCAATACGAGACAACGACCAACTAAAAGCCTGGAAGAAAGTTCCCCCCCCCCCCACCGATTCACGGAGAAAGAACCAAATCAGACTCCCCAGTGTTACCATTGAGCAGAGTGGGGCTATATAGCACGCAATTGTCCCCATAAGCTTCCAAAACCAGAACCTATGGAAATAGGAATAACAAGGGGAAGGGTGCTTTGTACCAATCGTACAACAACTCGATATTCTGTGGAAATCCTAGTGAATAAGAAACCAACTTGTATATTGGTTGGCTCGGGGTGCAGTCAGTCTGTGATAAAAGCATAGGTATTAGGAAAGGAAGTGGAACCAGAAGTACAGACTGAATCCATTTGTTGTATTCATGGGGATATGAAGCGTTATCCCCAGTGATTACAATAAACTGGAGAATTTAGAGGAATCTATACAAGTAGGGGTGATTACTCATTTAGTTGAGGATATGATGCTGGGTACAGATTATTGTGCTTTCTCCAAAATCCTAGGTCACATCAATGGAGACCATACAGATGATACATGGATCAAAGAGGCACATTTTTCTCACAGTGGCCGCCTACCCCCAAGTAGACAGGAGAAAAAGGAGCAGAGAAAAATATATCAACGAAGTAAACAATCTGATTCTGTTCCTATATTCCACACAGAAACCTCCGTGTTGACGAGTCCACCCCCTTTCCGAGTCAGTCAAAGAGATGACCCAGCGCTGAAACACGCCTGGGGTACCGCAGTTACCGAACAAACCGGACAGGTGGGTCCTTATTTCCTTGTCCAAAATGGATTATTGTATTGAATAACCCAACAAGGCACAGAACAAAAGACCCGATTAGTAGTACCTACCCCCATCGCATGCAAGTACTCCATTTAGCCCATAGTCAGGTTGGGGGCGGCCATTATGGTCAGGAGAAAATGGGAGAATACTGTCTCCGACGATTCTATTGGCCAAGGGTTTTCTCTGAGATCTGGAAGTTTTGTGCGCAATGCCCGAGATGTCAGCTTGTCAATCCCAGTAAAATATGAAAAGCACCTCTTCACCCATTACCCATTATTGATATTCTTTTTTCTAGATAAGAGATGGATTTAGCGGGACCGCTAACACCTTCCTCCCGAGATTATATGTATCTCTTAGTTCGAGTGGATCATGCTTCTCGTTACCCTGAAGCTATTCCTTTAACAAGCATCACTACAAAGACGTGGTAGGTCAGTGTCTTCTTCACGAGTCTTTCCGCGTGGTCGTCTTCCTTCTCCACCTTCTGCCCGTAATGACTTGCCAGACATTTGATTATTTTGGGTTTTGGTTTTACATTCGGGCCATGAGAGCTTGGCTAACTCTCAAAATCGTCCCACTTGGAAAGGTGAGGGCTGTACTTTTTGGACTTTTGGACACTGACATGTAGACAAATCCACAAGACCTAGACACATGTGAAAACTAAACATCCAGGTGAGTTCAGGGTGGTGTGTTTCACATGCACCCGCACCATTTTCTTACCTACAATACCCTGCAAAACTCCAACTTTGCTGGAAATCACACATTTTCCCCACATTTTTGTGATGGAACCTTCCGGATTCTGCAGGAATCCACAAAATTCCTACCACCCAGCATTGTCTCATCTATACCGATAAAAATTCTGCCCCACCTGTTAACCTATTTTTTTTTTTTTCCAACTGCCCTTTTGGACCCACTTTGGTTCCCCCTCAGTTTTGACATGTTTTTGGCTCTTCCCGCTCAAAGGCACTTGGCCCACCTACACAAGTGAGGTGTCATTTTTACAAGGAGACTGAGGTGAACATTAGGTGGTAAGAAATTTGTTCCGGTGCGGTGATCCCACACAGAAATGTGGGAAAAATGTGATTTTTTTAGCTAAATTTGAGCTTTGCTGAGGATTCTGGGTAAGAAAACACTTGGGGATCCACACAAGTCACACCTCCCGGGTGTCTAGTTTTCAGAAATGTCTGGGTTTGGTAAGTTTCCCTATATGGCTGCTGAGCCGTGCCCCTCCCCCTTGCAAAAACAGGTAGTTTTGTATTTGCTAATTTTGATGTGTCTGGATAGTGTTTTGGGGCATTTCCTTTTGCGGGGACTGGGCCTACCCACACAAGTGAGGTACCATTTTTATCTGGAGACTTGGGGGAATGCTGGGTAGAAGGAAATTTGTGGCTACTCTCAGATTCCAGAACTTTCTGTCACCGAAATGTGAGGAAAAGGTGTTTTTTGGGCCAAATTTTTAGGTTTGCAAAGGATTATGGTTAACAATACCTGGTGAAAGCCCAACAAGTCACCCCATCCTGGATTCCCCTAGGTGTCTAGTTTTAAGAAATGCACAGGTTTGGTAGGCTTCCCTAGGTGCCGGGTGAGCTAGAGGCCAAAAACCACAGCTTGGCACTTTCCAAAAAAACAGCTGTTTTCTTTGGGAACATGTGATGTGTCCATGTTGTGTGTTGGGGCAATTCCTGTTGCGGGCGCTAGGCCTACCCACACAAGTGAGGTACTAATTTCATCGGGAGACTTGGGGGAACGCTGGGTGGAAGGACATTTGTATCTCCTTTCAGATTTCAGAACTTTCTGTCACCAAAATGTGAGAAAAAAGTGTTTTTTTTTGGCCACATTTTGAGGTTTACAAAGGATTCTGGGTGACAGAACCTGGTGAGAGCCCCACAAGTCACCCAATCCTAGATTCCCCTAGATCTCTAGTTTTCAAAAATGCAAAGGTCTGGTAGGTTTCCCTAGGTGCCGGCTGAGCTAGAGGCCAAAATCTACAGCTAGGAACTTTGCAAAAAACACGTCAGATATCAATGTAAAAATGTGATGTGTCCATGTTGCGTTCCTGCCGGGAGCATTAGGCCTACCCACGCAAGTGAGGTACCATTTGTATCGGGAGACTTGGGGGAACACAGAAAAGCAAAACAATTGTTATTGCCCCTTGCTTTTCTCCAATTTTTTTCCTTCCAGATGTAAGACAGTGTGTAAAAAAGACGTCTATTTAAGAAATGCCCTGTAATTCACATTCTAGTATGGGAACCCCGGAATTCAGAGATGTGCAAATAACCACTGCTTCTGAACAGCTTATCTTGTGCCCATTTTGGAAATACAATGGTTTTCTGGATACCTATTTTTCATTCTTTATATTTCAGCAAATGAATAGCTGTAGACCCGGTATAGAATGAAAAACCATTGCAAGGTGAATTGGCTCTGGGTACCTAGGGTTCTTGAAGAATCTACAAGCCCTATATATCCCGGCAACCAGAAGAGTCCAGCAGACGTAAGGATATATTGTTTTCAAAAATCTGACATTGCAGGAAAAGGTTACAGGGTAAAACGTGGCAAAAAAAGCTGATTTCTTCACTTCAATTTCAATATTGTTTTATTTCAGCTGTTATTTTCTGTGGGAAACCTGTGTAGGATCTACACAAATTACCCCTTGCTGAATCCAGAATGTTGTCTCCTTTTCAGAAATGTTTAGCTTTCTGGGATCCAGCATTGGTTTCAGACCCATTTCTGTCACTAACTGGAAAGAGGCTCAAAGCACAAACAAATAGTAAGAAAGGGGTATGTCCCAGTAAAATGCCAAAATAGTGTTGAAAAATTGGGTTTTCTGATTCAAGCCTGCCTGTTCCTGAAAGCTGGGGAGATGGTGATTTTAGCACTGTCCTTTGTTGATGTCATTTCCAGGGAAAAACCACAAGCCTTCTTCTGCAGCCCTTTTTTTCCCCATTGTTTTGAAAACAAGAAATTTTTGCTGTATTTTGGCTAATTTCTTTGTCTCCTTCAGGGGAACCCACAAAGTCTGGGTACCTCTAGAATCCCTAGGATGTTGGAAAAGAAAGGACGCACATTTGGCGTGGGTAGCTTATGTGGACAAAAAAGTTATGAGGGCCTAAGTGCGAAATAACCCAAACAGCCAAAAAAAAAAGGCTTGGCACCGAGGGGGAAAAGGCCTGGCAGGGAAGAAGTTAACGCCCTTACTCTGTTTTGTGACAGTCGAGATCATCTTGAAACGGTGAGCATGTCCGTTAAATTATGACACAACCGCAGTCTCATTTCTATTTCTCGAGTCTCAGCTTAATGACGTTCCCCTTAACGTCATGTCGTGGGACGCAAGCCAGACGATGCGGCATGGTTGTCAATGGCAACAGGCTGAACACACAGGTTTCTGGCTAGGCGGAACCCGGGAGGCTTCAGGCCGGAAGAAGGATCCCGTCGCCGTATCCATACTGGAAGCGACGGTGGGAGCTTAGTTATTCTCACGAGTTATTTTATTTTCTGTCATCAGTTAAAGAGTTTTTATATAATCAGAGAACGACTCTTGCAGTGTTGCGATAGAGGCTTGCGGGAAGCAGGCATAATGTCCCTTAGGGACAACTGTAGTGAAAGGAGTGAGAGGTAGGTAAGCTACAGCTTTAGCTTGGGAATCATACCCGACAACTTTTACTAATACTTCAGATAATGTATCATGTTTGCTAAAGTGAATACGTTGAAATTGTGGCAGTTTAATTAGGGGGAAAGCAAAGACGTCTTGCGCGATTAATATGAGGGCTTGTTTTTAATTAAAGTGGTGATGAATGATAGAATCGCAGCATAAGCCTTGCTATGCTGTAAACCCTTTGACCTGCCTTTGTGCATCAGTCAACATCATTCTCATACGCGGTAATAGTTTGGTTCCTCTCACTGACCTGCTAAAACACGTCGCTGTGGATAATGTTCCTCTTTCTAAAGCACCGACACACTCACAATAGACCCCATACAATTATCATATTGCTACTCCACTTCCGCTGTTCCATGTACTTATTATTTAATACTTATTGTACTAGTTTCTGTATAGAGCCTGTGCCGTTGCAAAGACGCCGCCCGTTTGCCACAGGCTCCCATGTCAATAGCGACAGGAAACCTGCCATCTGTAATACACATCTCATTTAAAAGGCAGATATTTCCCACCTTTCTATTCAGAAACCAGAAACTCACCGCTTTCTCCTTACACACTTCCGACGGATCTTCCACCGTAAACACAAACCACACCTTATAGTCACCCTTCCCAACACACTTGCTATCGGATAGCTTTTAAACATTCACCGGTTAAGACAGCTCCCCTTCTTAGCAAACCTTCACATAAAACACAATTTTTCTTCTCACAGAAGCACAGCATGTTAGAAAAGAAACGTAAGCCTTGTTCTCATCGCCAGCTCCTACAGTCTTGTTGCCGCAGGAGGCCGCTCCCCTCCGTTTCTAGGAGCCCCGCCCCGCGTCCATCGTTTCCCACAGTGGGGAGGGGCAAACTCGTACGCTCTCATTTCTGGGGCTGAGCAGAGTAGTAGAGGCCGATGTAGACGAGAGCAGGAGCCTGACACAGGAAGCAGGCGTAAACCCCCCTTAAAGGGAGAACAGCGATCCCTACGTGCAGAGATAGTCGAAGGGACCAGGTTAGGCCAGAGCAAGACCTTCCTCTAACGGCAGCAAGTGAGAAAATGGCAAAATAAAGCGGAAGGCAGCCCCTCCCCCAACCACCGAGGCACTAGGGTCGGACGAAGCTGCCCACGCTTAACGAAGGGGGATGGGAAGGATCCGGTGCTGGAGTCGCTCATTCCCCAGTGAGGAGGAACCTTAATAGAACATTCAGGTTATTGAAGGGGCAGCGACCAAGCCCATGACCGTGGATTCAGCACAAGAGCACCACAGAGAACTCTCCCGCACACCTACGATCTCCCTCATCTCCTTCTTTCACTGTATGAGTGAGGTCATCAGTTCAAGGACTGGGTGTCCCATTGACTCTGGGATGGGTGGTGATCGCCCCCTGCAGTTTCTTCGTCCCCCATCTCCTTGGCAGCCATGATGTTATTGACCAGAAAGCCTGATGGTCCTATCACAGCAGGTAACTACTACAAAACTGACAAATGTTTTAAATGCACTCCCGATATTATTTTCTGTTGCTTTATGACGGGGGATCATAAAGCTTTTCTTTTCTGTAGTGGTATTCAGAACAGCAACATAAAAGGAGGATCAGTTTAACAGTGGGCACTTTGGGATATCTTTATTGTGGTCTAATAGTTGTGAAGGCTACATCAGTTTATTTATAATTGTAAAGGCTGTATCGTGTTGGCCAAGGACCTGCTTACAACTACAATCACCCTTGCCTTCCATTCTGCTGCTAATTCTAATGTCAAAGATCAGAGGTTATTCTGAAAAGTGGTATTGTAGTATGTGTATAGATAGTCTTACCCCTGTTGAGGCACCGAATCGTTTTCTGGGTGGTTTAAGTATTCCCTCTCCGTGTTTCGTAGGGACGTTTGGCTTTATAGGGCGGTCGGGGTTGGAAGCATTCGCTGTTGGGCATGAGGTTCGGAGAAGTGCTGCAATTGCGTGGCTAAAAACTTGTATCTGCTGTAAACCATGAAGTGATGCCCACATTTGTAAGGCAGTCCACCAGGTAGATACACACCGCTTTCTTCTTGTTTGAACGACCCCCGTGTTTTGACATGTTTGGGAAAATGCAGATGAGCTTGCTCTAGAATCCTTGTGTTCCTCGTCCTGTGATCTCGGATTTGGGTAGGGCCATATGTGAACTCCTGTTGCTTTAGGTAGCCAGAGAGGAACGGGGTGCCGAGGGATTCGCACCTCTTTTCTAGTCTGTGAGGCATCTGGGAATCCCATAGCCACTTGTCCTTTGGAGTTCCTTCATTGGAGCCAAAGGTTCAGAGTGGTAGCAATTTGTTATACAAGATTTGTTTGGCTTTCTTCTTGAATGTGATAACAGATAGGATGGTATAAATCTGAGGCGAAGGAGTTCCAGATTCTCGGAACTGTACCGTAGAAAGTGCATGCGTAGGTCCTCCTTTTACCTTGAATTTCTGCGATTTCAGTTGGAGGGAGTTGAAGATGTGTAGTGAGCGTCTGCCTCCGGAAATGGTGCGAATTCATGCTAGGTATTTGGAAGTACACGTGGCTTCATGAGTTAGACAAGCTATATTGAGCTTTTTCTTGCATTAATAGGGAGACGCTTGAGAGATTTGTATTCCAACTAGAGACTGGCCTAGAAATACCACCAGTATGATTGATGTTCAAATCAGGCCCCTTTAGGTGGACAGCAACGATAGTGATGGTCTCTGCAATATTTTGCCACTCACTGTACAGTGATATCACATTTACTAAAATGTGTTTTTTATAGTACCGTTGTGTTCTACAGTGGCTCTTGCTATACGTTGTTCATATCTGTATGTTTTCTCTACTATTCTGACATGACAGTTAAGCACCACGACGGCACTTGAAACACAAAATCAACACGTAAATAAGCAAACTTTTACGCCAGCCAAGGCCAAACTAGTGGCATTTATTTATATTTTATATCTGTTTCAGTTTTATATAGAGCTGACATGCTCCCAAAAGGATATCAATATCAGTAGGGTGCTGAGGGACTCGCGCCTCTCTTCTAGTCCAGGGTCATCTCGAAATCCCAAGGATTACTTGTCTATTCAGATGTCTTTTTTGGAGCCAGGGATTCAAAGTGGGAGGACTCAGACAAACCAATTTGAATAATATATTTTATAGGCCAGGTCAGCATATATGATGCAAACGTTGAAAAGAAGTAACGTCTATCTTTACAAGCATTTAATTTAAGGAGAGCACATTGGTGGGTCACGAATGCCCAAGCAATAAATCAATATTAATTTAAATTCTGTGTTTATCTTGACACATTTGCAGTGCTTGATTAAAACAACATAGAGGTATCTATGTGCAGTTATTGGCCATTTCAGTCAAAATGTGCTATTTGTACATAACATTGCATCACCAAACATTGCTTTAGTTACATTCAAAAAACGACCTTATGTCCATTAAAGGTAGGTGGGTCGTGAACATTTGTTGTTCTAAAAAGTGGGTCATGTTAAAAAGTTTGGAGCCACTGAAGTAGAGGATTATGAGAGACTGGTCCACTAGAGGTGTAGGATTTGAAGAGGGGGTGCCTATAACGTATATTGACAATGACTGCAGAACATCCCAGAGGTGCTTGCAGGACACAGTTGGCTACTACCGTAATTGTTTAAGATGCATAACTGAACTTCGGGTCGTTATTAAATGGTAGTGGTCAATTTTTGAACAAGATTAAAGTTGCAGCTATGCCTATGCTTTTCCACACACAATTAGTGTAAGTCCTAAGAAGAAAAAATATAGACTGGTACCTTGATTCACTGAACAATTTAAAGGTGCAGATTGTTAGTGCTTCTTAGTTTTTTGTGTGTGTTCACAATGGATTTGGAGTTTAGTCATTAAATAGTGGGGCAAGTTGAGTTTTTTAATGCTTTGAAAATGGTCTTCAGCGACTATGCACCAGACATCTCCTATAGATATAGGGAGCCACTTGTGACATGATCAGATTTTGTGCAGCCCGTAACACGCAGGCACTACATAACCCTCGATGTACCTTCTGAATAGTCCTAAATTAGAGAAGGACTGTAGGGGTAGCGTGGCAATTTCTGTTCAGGCATCTAGACCCTGGAATTCCTTGCCCAGGGACTTGCTAGCAGAGATCATCGCTATTCACCAAATAAAACCGTCATGTTTCAAAATACCTTTGTACTCTTCTGAGGAAGTCTTTTTCTTTTCATGTCTAGAAGCGTGCGGAATGCCATTTGTAAAACAAATGAACTTAATGCGCTAAGGTATTCAGTTGGCCATTTGTCAACCTTCTTTAGGACTTGCAGAACTAGAAACCTTAAACCATAGGTATTCAGATCCAGCAAACGAGGAAAAGGGTGGATGAAATCGAAGGGCAGGGCATATAAATTGGCTTTCACTTTTGGTTTATTTTAGACAAGGCAGAACGTAATGCTGCGGGGAGGGGCTTGGGGTTCACAGGCCCAGATTAGGGCCTCCTCGCTGTCTGAAGACAGATGGGAAACGAGCGTTCTTGGCATAGCGGCCTTCATTCCTCCCAGCTGTATGTGTTTTTTTCCATAAATTTTGAAACCTGGACACCATAAACTGTAATCCAGCTGCTCAAGCGTCCACGTTTGATGGTGATCGTGTTGCCTAAATTCTGCCATTGTAGAAATGTACTCGCTCCCACATGTCCTAGGGTGTTACTGTCGCCGTGTTTGCAGTCCTAGAGGGAGGGAGCGAAGGCCAAGATGTCATCTGGTGTGTCTAGATTAAATCCGGTTATTTTTATTTTTCAATTAGACGATACCCATTCAGTCTATGGTTGTATTAGTAATTTATTTGGCACCACGTCATCTTTTCCTGCACCTTCCGAGTATTGCATTTTTGACTCGGATGGCAGATAAGTTGACAGAGGTATTAATCTGTATTTATCCGATTGGCAGATGGCCTGATTATCCATCTGCTTGTTAAGTAGCAGAAGTCTTTCTCTATTTGTCTGGTTGATAGTCACCTAGCAGATTTTATTCACTAGCATTGCAGGCAGGAAAACTCAGTGAATTGAACAGTCACTACTTACAAATGTGCTGTTATGAGGAGTTGAAAACCCTGGTAAAGCACACTTGGCCTTCTGCCTTTATGAGATCTGTAGATTGCATACTATAAATGAATGAATGTGCGGGATTACAGAGCGCACGGCTACTTAGTGTCCCGGCGCTATAGGCAGATACAGATCAGGTACACTATCGTTACAAGTAGGGATGGGCAGTGAACGCCGCTCTCAGCGCTTTTCCCACTTCCTTGTTCGCGCTCACCAGCGTTAAATTGGCGAGCAAGGAAAATTTTACACCAGATCACATCGCAGCAAGATTTCTCAAAGTGGGCGGTCGCAGATGGTCACTACCGCTCGCTTTGAGAAACCTTCCATTTGCATTGAGGAAGCTGCCACTCTAGTAAAAACATCTACTGGAGTGGCAGGAAAGAGGCAGCGCCCTCTTGCGCTGCACATGGTGTCGTTTGCAATGATTTTTCAGTGCGGGACAAACTCCCTGTGCTAAAAATTAGCGCGAACGGCACAACCTAACGCCCTCCGCATAGGGCGGTTTGGTTTTTGGGTCACTTATGCGGAACTCCGACCAGGCCTGGTGACAAGCCAAACAAGTAGGTTTTTAACAATTCACAGAAGCATTTCTCATTAGATATATTACTAAACAGAAATGGCAGATTTGTCCAAATCGAAGCAGCACACTACGAAAAGGAAGACCCTCCTTATCTCACTCATTTAATATGAGTTATCACCATCAACCGTGCATCGCTAAAGCACAAGACCTGGAATGGACAGTATAGCCGTATCCTAACTCTGACATATTGTGGTCTGCTTCCATGAAAGGCACGGTGAGCTAACAACACTAAAGCTTTAATTTCAATTTTCTTACTAACGTGTGGCCAATGAAGCTGCTTGAAATACAAGGACGTAGATATCCTCATAGTGATCTTAAATATGACGGCCTGCCGCATTCTGCAGGACTTGCATGCACCGAACTAGATTGCCTGACAGACTCAAATAAAGCACATTTGAATAGTCCAATCAAGATCCGATCAAAGCTTGAACAAACGCTCTCTGTGCTTCCCAAGGAAGAAAAGCCAGAAACATTTTCAAAAGCATATATGTAGTAGATATATAACAGATAAGCACTTTTATATTGATTTGTCTTGATATGTTATACTGGTTACCCATCGTCATTTATCTGCTTGATGCATGGAAAACATTCCTTGCTAGTTATTAGGATGACAGTTACCGAACAGATTTTATTTCTTACACCACCATTTCATATGCAACAAACATGCTTTTTTATTTATCCGAAATCACTCCCACTAACTCATCTGAACAGTGCTCTTCAGAGCTATGTCCATGCTTTTTATTTTAACTTAAAATAAATTTGTCCAACGCCAGATACTGGATAGAGGATTTTCAGTGTGTTTCTGTTCACCACGTACACAGCAAAGAATTTGGATAGTTCACCATAGCACACACCGTGCTGGTAGAGCGCTGCAGATGCTTCCAGCATATCTTCCTGAAGAAGTAGCAGTGTCAGCAGGGAAAATAAAGGTCCCTACATGGACATAGGCCTTGCTGCCAGCGCTCCTCTTAAGCAGCAAACAAGATGGCGGCGCAGTGTGAAAGGTGTCTTGGTTAAAGAGACAGGAGTACAAAGTACACACTCTGCTTACCAGCTACAGAACAGATTCTTTCACCTTTTCTGTCTTATATAAACGTAGCATATTTTCTTCACAACGTAGTTGGGTGCTGTATACATTGCAGCCGTTTTTAGGTTTCGTCTGCGACAGCGCATGTGCTGCATGCCCTCTTGCAAGAGAGATTTTATACAAAAAGAGGCTTGCAGCCTGCCCATTGCTTAACATTCGTTGACTTCCTTGTCACTCTTATGTGCTGCCTTCTAGTTGGCCAGTGTGTGCTGGCTCCACTTCCTCTTCTTTCCGCTGGAGCATTGACCAACTACTGATTGCTTTAGTTTGATTGCTGTCCTTCCACTGATTGTGCGGACACCGGGGCACTACTTTTAGCTTTTCTTCCATGTCGATATCGTTGAACCTCTTATCATTTGTAACTGTTTCAAAAAAGCTAATTTCTCTTTTGAGATGGATGTTTATTGTTAAAACGTTATCTGCTTTTATGGTGACAACAGCTGTTATCTGCTTCCAAATGTATTTTCACTAAGCCATGGCTACAATTGCTTTCTTTGTGTGATAGGATTTCTTGCCACACGTGGGGGGGCACTAACTGATTTGCTCAGAATCACAGGGGTGTTGTGCTGAGACCTAACAAGCATTGGCAAAGCCAATAGGTCTCACCTTTTGAGAGTACTGGCTCTGTCATTGTCTTTTATTTATGTTGTACACCATGGGCATTGACGATTTTGTCAAAAGATTTGTAGCCATGCTGTTTAGCAGTGTGGTTGATGTGCAGCATGGCTTTAAAAAAAGCTGTTGTGCATCCAGCGCTAGTGCACTTTTTTATTTAAAAAATAAAGCACATTAGCCCAGGCTACATCACAGTACTTTTTAAAATGTGTTTTAGCCACACAGGAAAGGATCCGTGCTGCTGTACAGCATGGCTACAAAACATTGTCAAAGCCAATAGCTCTTCCCTAGGCGAGACCTATTTGCTTGGTCACTGCTTGTATAACATTTTATCCGACTGCCAGGTATCTAGAAGTTATTGTACACTTTTCACATTGCAGCCTAAAAAATAAAGGAGTTTCTTGCTTATTACTTTATGTGCTGGCTAAAAGCAGGATGTTTTATTTTGGACTGCATATCCGAGGAGCTAGATAAATAAGACCAAGGAATTATTTTTGTATTTATTTTTGGTCAAACTGTTATTTATCTTGCAGCCATATCACTATATGAAAATTGTGATTTTAAACCTTTTTCATAAAAAACCTTTCGGATTAATATGGGTGGGGAGGAGAGATTGGCGAGAATCCCTTTTCATTGAATGCTGCACAACCAGAGCAAATAAGAGGGGGCATGGTCAGGCGCCGATGGCAGAAGAAGTCTCTCCGTGAGGCTCCCGCCTAACATCCCCCACCCCGGCACATCCTGATTTTCAGGGGGGCCCAGTGCCAGTTGCGGAGCGATCGGTGCATCCAGAGCCCTGGGATCGGGACTGGACTGCCGGGCGGCCGGGAGCCGCGAGAAACACAAGATGGCGGCCGCGACGAAGGGACAACCGGCAGCCCCAGCCAAGGAGGATGCGGTCTAAGACCGCCTACCACCCCGTAAACTGCCGAAAATAGCACAAGGGGTGAGTCGGGAGGTGACGCTGGCCCGGAGCGAATGGAGACAGGGGCCCAGTGGCGCGCGACGATCCAGGTGAGCCAGTGGGCGGCGAGGAGTGAGGCCTGGGTCCGGAGGACTCCCTGGAGGGAAGCGATCAGCCCTCCTGGGACGGGAGGCCCTGGTTCAACAGAGAACTTCAGAGGCAGCGGGAAAAAACCCAAAAAAATAACCCTACAATATAGGGGGAAAAAAGTGAGAGGCTCCCTGTCCCCAGATCAGGGCGCGACGAAGCGGGCCGCCCTGAAAGCACCGCCGAACGGGCAACAGACGCACAGCAGATATGTAGCAGCAATAGGAGACTTACCCAGCCGGCCCAGAACTGTGAGTGCTACGGGGGCCCTAAGAGAGTGACCAGAACCCTAGTGAGTGAACTGCTGGAGCTTTGACCTGGTAAGACTCAAGAAAAGGAGACTTGCATGGATGGAGAAGATATCCCAAATTTCACTGCTATATCAGAACAAGAGGGCGATTTGTTGAAAAGGGAAGACAGCACGGGAGGCACCATAAAATAAAAAAGGGGTAGATTACAAATACAGACCGCACCTTCGAAACCTCAAGCGCAAGGAACCCCCGGCAGTGACACGGGCCTGTAGTGGCGCAGAATTGGGAAGGGCACGACGGGTGAAAGACCGGGAAAAGCTCTCCAGTACATCCATGAGGCTGAATCTACAGAGCACTCGATAAAAGGCGAAATAACCAGGCACCCTCTGCGGACAGGAGAGTTTAGGAGCAAGGAGAGTCCATAAAGAAGAGGGGGACTGCTGCACCCACCCTCTAATACCAGGGAGAAATAGTGGTGGAGTTCCAGAAGATGGGAAAGATTGGTCATTAGAAGGATACAGAACAGAAAGACGTTGTTGCTGCGGATGCTATGGCAGGTACACAGGGTACCAAGAACACCCTTCCTGTGGAAAAGTCTGGAGACCCCACACTTCAGGACATACTGCAGGCCATGACAGCATCCTGTGAAGCCCTGGAGGGGAAAATTGATACCCTGGCTACAGATTTTACAGTACTCAGAGACTACCACCGCTGCCTGGCCGAAAAGGTATCCACCACAGAAAAACAAGTTAAAGAACTCCTGCCAGAGGTTAGGGACACAACTAAGATCACGCAGTGGATGGAGAAGCGAATCCATGACCTGGATCTGCAGGCAAAGGACACGGAAAACAGATCCTGGCAAAATAATATCCGGGTGATTGGTCTACGGAACACATCGAAAATAATAATTTGGAGGAGTTTCTTGAGTGCTGGCTTAAAGAGGAAGTGGCAGAGGATGGACTCTCTCCCTTCTTTGCAATTGACAAGGCACATAGGATCCCGGCGCACCCCCATCCACTGGGGGCTCCCCTCAAGACCGTTTGTAGCTCGACTGCTGCATTACAGAGACAGGGACTATTTGCTGAACCAAAGCAGGAAAGATGGAGACCACACGTTAGACAATCATACGATTCGTATCTTCCCGACTTCTCCTGGGAAGTACAGAAACAGAGAGCCACTTTTCGAGATGCAAAACAAAAACTACGCCAATTGGGGTTTCGATATGGGATGCTGTTCCCTGCAAAACTTAGAGTGGTAGCTAAAGAGGGCACACAGTTCTTTACCACAGCTGAAGAAGTGTGGCAGTGGATTGACACACAGGCAACACAAAAGAAAGATCATCTGGTCAAACTCAATGTCCACAGGGAAACAGGCATACCAGGAATCGTAAATTGGGGAGTCCCTCTAATAAGGAGATGCAAAAAGTACATCAGAAAGCAATAGAAGCAGTGGCATCCCTAAGTGGCTCAGACCTCGGCTCACATAAGGGCGGATGAGGAGCTGGAAAAGTCAGGATCAGATCAGGACTCAGAGGCGTCGCACGCATCAGATGGGTCGGGCCCGGAGGTGACCCCGGGGACGTCGGACTGTATCATCTTATCCACACAACTTTGGACTTATATGGAGGATCTGGCATGGCCATGGAAAGGCCACCAAGAGTCGTACAGCAATGACCTGCACCCCTGCAGCAATGAACAACGCAGCTGGAAAGGGCTAAATCTGTCAGAGGGGGACTGGGCCCACAAACTCCTGCAAGCTTAGTAGTCTGGGGGTGGGGATAGGCAATATGGCATACTCCTCTCCAAGAACTAGGGGACCGCCCCCAGTTTTGATAGACTAGCTGAAGTTATCCCTGGGTTTGGATGATAGACGTTCAAACTTTTGTCCTGGGGATGGGGAGTTGGGAAGTTAATTGTTGGGTTAAGTTTATTGGGTCATGTGAGTCACAGAGAGAGGTAGCAGTAGAGCTGGAGGGGCGATGCGGGAGGGTGGAGATTTCAATCATTGATTGTGGTACAGTGTGGGGCATAAGAACAATAATGGAGGACTCAATGGTATGGCTACATTAGATTCATATAAATGCCTCTTGTGGAATATCCGGGGCATGCATATGATGGTCAAGATGTATAAGGTTTTCTCATACTTACAGAAGAGGGGGATTCAGATTGCAATGCTCCAGGAAACGCACTTAACACAAGCAGAGGGGAAAACACACAATACTAACAACGGGTCAGAGCGCTTGCGCGCTTGACCTAAAAACTAACAAAACAAGCACTAGCTAAAGGTACTCTTTTCATGCACAACTCTATTATAGAAGTAGAAAGAAATTGTCTCAAGAATTTTTGATGAGGCCTTTATGGCTTTCCAGTTGCTATTGTGTGGTTTTTTTTTTTTTTTTTTTTTTTATTATTTTTTTCCTGGATTCCGAGCCTTGAGTCTTTGTCAGCAGCTGGCAGTTCGACAAAGTGCTGCTCTAGAAGGCTGGCATGGTTATCTATAATAGGACATGTAGGGTATTCTAGACTTTGGTGCAAGTGCAATACTGTCTAGCTAACTGTTTCTATGAGTCACCGCTTTGCAGTTGTGGTTACTGTTAATTCCAGAGTGCTTGTCCCTTTCCCCTTTTTTTGGACTCTGGTAAACATTGGTGGTTTTTCAGTGTGCAATCACTTTTGAATTTCCTTTAAATAAATCAATATATTTAATTTCTAGATTTTTGTTATCTCTTTAGTATGTCATGAAACTCGTTAAAGTCCTTCTCTGTGCTATGCATTCCTTCTGTGCCAGGGATGCCTAGTATGGGTCCAAGAGGGCCTGACCAGTGGCAGGTGCTCAGGATAACTACTGACTATGTAATTTTACTTCATAGATTTTCTTATGTGAAAGTTATAAAATCCATAAAGCATTAAAGTCTATCTTGTGTGGATATTCTCAAAAATTGACATGGTTTCAGTCTTGTTTAGTATCATGTTTAGACAAACACCTCTGATTATCATCAGACACATGATGAGGCTGCAGATACATAATACAACGAGCCTTCGAAACATAAAAGGCATTTGTCAACTGTGAATTGATGCAAATAATGAGCGCAGACTGTGTATTGATAGGCAGTAGTGTAGTTTTGGTGCGGAAAACTGATTTCCAGTCATTTCACTTTATTCTTCACTAGTTTGTCACTTTTAAATCGAGCCTTGGGAAGGCACTGTGCACAGGGTGTTTTCACGTATATGGTTTCATTATAGTCCTTCGCCAAAAAGGTAAGAATTGGTCTTAAAAGTGACATGGGCCCACCCAATAATCTTTGGTCATATTTAACCACCCTAACTACTGAAGCTTGCTTGGTAGGCATACCGGTGGTGTACACGTTAACCAGATCATTTAAAGCCTAGTCGCCAGATGCCTTTGTCTCCAATCTTGGACACCGTAGTGTCAGGAGAGAACTGGCTGTACAAAAGTATTGCTGTGCAGTTTGACTTTATTGCACTCCTAAGAAACACAGGAGAAACTCTTACGTGTTTGCCATAGAATCTGAACTGACATGCAGGTTGGATTAGCATGAGATGTTCTGTCCTTTGTCAGCTGTGCAGTGTACCTGCCCATGCCTCGGGTATTCACAGCTTGGCTTCAACCTTCCTTCGAGTCTAACTCGGTATGCAAACTTCTCGATTAGTGGTGTTAGCTGTTGATCACAACTGGATCATGTTTTCTTTTTTGGTGTGCTGCTGCTGCCCTGGTATAATCTATTTTCTGTCATTATGTTGACAGTGGCTATAACTGAGGCTGTTGGGGAACTTACCGTTGGACCTGAACGATTACTTGGGGTTCCTCAGTGGCTCCTTTGCTCCTCGACCTCTTTTTACGCTTGAGAGCTAAGAAGAGGTGGGTACGTTTGACACAATATTCTGCTACATCGATTCGAAATCCATCTCGTCACCAGCTGAGGGACTGACTTGGAACTAGCACTGGCCAAGGCAGGAACAGCATATGCTACACATCGGACACAAACACATGCTAACTCCGCTACAATCTGCCTTCCTCTATGAATGATCTCCCTCTTATGTTAGTAGTTATTCTAAGTGTAGAGTTTACTTACTTAGCCTCTATGTCACTTTACAGAGACACATACCTACGGAATGCTGAATAATTCGGCGTGTATTCTTCATAGGAGAGGCATTGGTGCGGGTAGATGTTTGAAGGATAAGAGTTGTCTGTAAGGAGGTGTTCTGTAAATTGCGGGGGAAGAGTGAATTGTGTGGCCTTCCAACCTATCTTCTGTGAATGTGTAGCTTTTGGTAGGTTGACTGTGCAGTGGTTTTCGTTGTGTGTTCAGGTCCTGAGTTTCTCTTTCCGGCGGTCAGCTGTCTACCTAATGCAAGTTCACTCGGGATGGATCTCTTGTGGATGGAAGGTGGTGCTGTGCTCCTTTACTCGCCATATAAGACAAGTGTGCTAGACTGGGAAGCTAAATTCACAATGTTGGAGTTAATTAAAGACTGGGTCTGTCAGTAATTGTTTTGCATTTGGATATTTGAGTGATTGCTCGTCCTTGTATTATTGATAGCCTTCTTGTCTGGAATATGTTTCCCTATTCTATTAGGGTCGTTGCCTTAGACCTAACATTTCATTTTACTCTGGACAGAAAGACTTGGCAGAGGGTGAGGTTATTATCTTCATGGCTGACTGCTGTCAGTCTGAATGAGGTATTTTGTCCGTAGGACCATAGGAAGTCTGGGCCTGATGGGTTTCCACCATATGGTTGTTATCCAGCCCTATGCCAGGCATGTCCCCAATAGCATATGAATTTTTGTTATCGAGCAGCGCACTTTCCTGTGCCAGGCGTTCAATCAGTGTATTGTTTGTGAATTATTTGTCTTTGTATATTTATCAGTGAGTGTAATGAATTAGTGGAGACTTACCTCTGAATTTTCTTTTCAGCTCTGACAGTAAGAAGGGGCTCAACCCTTTCTAGCATCAAACTCCTGAAAAGTGAGGGCGAAATGAAGACCAGTCCCCTCAATTTTTCAGGATTACAACTGTCCCTTGAGGAGTTAAAGATCATTGTCATGCCCCTTGCTATGAGTAGAGGAATCCCCTTATTGCCTCCAGGATCCGTTGTCTGGAGGCCCTTGTTGGAGCAAATTGCTTTAGGATCTCCCTGTAGCCCTGCCAAGCCCCACGGATGACACCTTGTGTTATAGAAGTCTCCCCTTCGCCACCTGAACTAGCTCCTGCCTTCAATATTAAGTACATCCAGCCCCTTTCAAATACTTTCTCAATATAGAGGCAGAAAATGTCCTTTCAAGTGTCAAATAAGTGTGCCCAATCTGATGCAAGGCTTCCTAGGCAGCTGTCTACTCAAAAGACTATGTTTAATAAAACCAGAACCAGATTTGTTAAAAAATGTGTTAAACAGCACCACAGCCTACAGCAGTCACACTGGTACTGGCAATAGATGATCTCCGGAAGACCGTGGACAAAGGTCAAACACTGGTATTGAAAGGTCAAACACTGGTATTGATATTACTTGACCTGTCAGCTGCTTTTGACACGGTTAATCACAATGTTCTACTGTCAAGGTTAGAAAAGAGTGGACTGGAGTGTATAGTACTGAAATGGACTAGATCATATCTGTAAGATAGCTTGACTCTTATCTCTTTACCCCCCATATCGCTCTGATTTTCATACAGTTGAGCGCTGAGTTCCCCACAGGGGTTGGCACGAAGTCCGGTCCTCTTCAATATTTATATGCCCATTCTAATAACGTTGATCAGATCTCATCGTATTAATCTTGTCAATTATGCACAATTAATTCTGTCTTTAGAACATAATGAAGCAGAAGTACTGGGCCCCTTCCACAGCTCACTGAATGATATTGAAAAATGGCTGAGCAACAACTACTTAAAATGTAATGGAGATAAGACGGAAATGTTATGGTGCTCTGTCACTAAAATCCCAAGGGAACTCCCAGATAATTTTTTTGGCCCCTGGCAAAGTTTGAGGATTTAAAAACTACAATGACTGTTTGTAATCTTTGGGTAACTGTTGATAACACGCTTTCAACGGAGAGTCATGTGAACAAGACAGCAGCTACATGCTTTCACTGCTACGCAATCTAAGAAACCTCTACCTATTTTAACAACACCAGCTAGAAAGCTGATAATGCAAACAACAATTTTAAGTAGGCTTGACTGTTGTAATATGCTGCTGCTAGGAATCCCAGGTCACCTAATAAAAATACTGTTCAGAGTACAAGCTGCAGCAGCAAAGTTAGCAATGAACAGACCAAGAACGTCATCCTTTTCCGCAGGGATGGGAGAGCTGCACTGGCTTCCATGAAGGAAAGGATCATTTTCAAGTCTCTGTGCTTAGTGTTCAAAATCGTTCAGGGGAAAGGACCGAAATTCTTGCAAAGAAAATTCAGACACTATGGGGGTTATTACAACTTTGGAGGAGGTGTTAATCCGTCCCAAAAGTGACAGTAAAGTGACGGATATACCACCAGCCGTATTACGAGTCCATTATATCCTATGGAACTCGTAATACGGGTGGTGGTATATCCATCACTTTACCGTCACTTTTGGGACGGATTAACACCTCCTCAAAATTTGTAATAACCCCCTTAGTCCTGTCAAGGGACTTACGCTCTTCCAGAAGGTAAGACCAGGATGGTAAGCTTTCTCGGTGAAAGCAACACAGCTCTGGAATAAATTATCTTCGGCACTGAGAAACACCACTAATCAGCTTCCTCACACGAAAGACATGAAAACATGGTTATTCCCCTGCACTTATGGTTAAGGTCCTCCCACCCCATAATTCTGTAGCCTTACTCCAAGAAGGAAGTGCCAGGATGCCTTGGAGGTGACTGTTGCGCTCTATAACTAATCTATGGCATAATAGCAATAATAATAATTATTATTATTATCATCATCGGCTGTGCTTGCAGAAGGTGCCAACAGTCCCTGCTATGAGGTCTCGGTGCATGTGATGCCCTGAATCAGCTTGCCCCCCACATTCTATTAAGGTCAGAGCTAGCTCCACATGCCGCACAGCTCCACCAGACTGTGCCCGTGCCCTTTACCCTGCCCTCGCTGCTGCCGCGAGTTCGAGGCACTCCACCACCCGCAGGCATCTGCCTGCGCCTCATCCCTGGCGTCTAGTGGGTTTCCATAAGTATTGTGTGTTTGTTTTTCAATCTGTCTCTGTTTTGTGGCATTTTCTGTGCTTTTTCCTCATTCCTTAGCTGCTTTTCTTTTTTGTAGCTTCCGCCCACTTCCCACCAGTTTTCAACTCTCCCAAGCCGATCTTTCCCATCGCTGCGTCCGGCGCTCCCACCCCCCTCGCGCCCCCATTCGCCTACCGCTCCCTCCTCCCAGCTGCTCCTCCCTCCCATATCCCCTTCTTAATGGCGGCCGCTGCGTGGTGCTCAGAGTGACCCCTGACCTACTGTTAAGGTCAGAGCTCGCTCCAGATGCTGCGCAGCTCCACCAGACTGTGCCCGTACCCTTTACCCCACCCTTGCTGCTGCCGTGAGTTTGAGGCCCTCCACCACCTGCAGGCACCCACCTGCGCCTCATCCCTGGTGTCTAGTGGGTTTCCATAAGTATTCTGTGGGTTTTTTTGTACGTGTCTTTGTTTTGTGCCATTTTCTGTGCATTTCTCTGTGCTTTTTCCTCATTACTTAGCTACTTTTCTTTTTTGTGCCTTCCGCCTGTTTTCGGATCTCCCAAGCCGTTCTTTCCCGCCGCTGCGTCCCTGTGGCCCCGCCCCCCTCACGCTCCTATTCGCCCACCGTTCCCGCCTCCAAGCTGCTCCTCTCCTTCTTAATGGTGGCTGCTGCGCGGCTGCACCAGAGGCAAGCTGTCTGCGCCTGGATTGCGCCAAGCACCAGACCCCCTGGCCCGCGCGCCCCCAATGCCGCCAGACACTGCTACAGTGCCAACAAACTCCACGCCCTCAACTCAGGCCGCTCCACCGGCTTTGTCCAAGCCACCCCAAGGCACACCCACGGACCCTTCTCCTGTCGGACCTGCAGCTTCACCTGCACCCAAGCTGCCAAGCACCACGGCAGAACCACACACCACCTCAGCTGCATACTCCTCAACACCTGCTCCGTCTACAGGCAAGCCATCGAACTCTGGGACCTACTCACCTCATTTTCCTCAGACGTCGCCTTCTTCACTGAAACCTGGATGACTCCCTCCCTCGGAACCTGACATCGCCATAGCCATCCCCGAAGGGTATAAGATCACCCGCAGAGACCGCACCAACAGACTGGGAGGAGGAATCGCCATAGTCCACAACAACACCATCAGAATCTCAACTAACACAGATGACCCCCTCTATGCCGTCGAACACTTCCACTTCCTGAGCTATATCAACTTCAACACCACCTTAGAGGAACCCTTGTCTACAGGCCCGACCTCAGTTCAGTGACTCCTTCGCTGACGTAATCAGCACCCAGGCCCTTGCCTCTACAGACTACATTCTCCTCGGCGACTTGAATTTTCACCTTGGACGCCAACTACAGCCACTACACTGCTCTGATCGCCAACCTCGGTCTCAAAGAACTGGTCACGACGCCGACCCACTCTGCCGGCCACACGCTCGACCCAGTCTTCTCTGCCAGCAGCCACGTCACCTTCAGCCATACCACTGAACTCCACTGGACCAACCACTGCTGCGTCCACTTCACCTTCCAGAAACCCGCCACTCACCCCCGCCCACAACAGATCCCCCCCCCCCCTACGCAGCTGGAACAAGATCTCGGAAGACCAGCTGATCTAAACCCTCGCCCGAGCCCCGCCATCCAGCACCACCGACTCCAACACAGCCGCCCTCTACCTCAGACATTGGATAGACGACTGTGCCAACTCCCTCGCTCCGCTCAGGAAATCCTCCAATAACCGCACCAGCACCACAGCCATCTGGTTCACCGCCGACCTTCAGGCCTCCAAGCGGGAGTGCTGGAAAATCGAGAAGTGGCGCCACGAACGAACAGAGAGCAACCACGCCACCCTCAAGACAGCCATCCGCAAGCACTACCAGCTCATCCGGACCACCAAAAGATCCTTCAACAAAGATCGCATCATCAACAACGCACACAACAGCAAAGAGCTCTTCAGCATCGTCCAAGAACTCACCAGCCCCAGGTCATGCTCCATTGCCAGACCTCTGCGACTCCCTTGCCACCTTTTTCCATCGCAGATCACGTAAATCCATGACCGCTTCAACTCCTTACCTCCCACTACCACTGCGGCCACCACTAACCCCAACGCACCCAGCCACACCAACCTCTTGCTCTCGTGGACCCACATCAACGACGAGGACCTCACCAAAACCATGAGCACCATCCACTCTGGATCTCCCTCCGACCCCTGCCCCCATCATATCTTCAACAAAGCGAGCCCCATCATCGCCCCCCAACTCTGTATGATCATCAATAGCTCCTTCGAGACCGCCACCTTCCCGGAGAGTTGGAAGCATGCCGAAGTCAGTGCCCTGCTAAAGAAACCCAAAGCGGACCCCGGAGACCTCAAGAATTACCTGCCCATCTCCCTCCTTGCCTTCCCGGCGAAGGTCATCGGGAAGATGGTCAACGGCCAACTGACCTGCTTCCTGGAGGACAACAACACGCTGGACATCTCCCAATCCGGAATCCGTAGGAACCACAGCACTGAGACCGCCCTCAACGCCGCAACCAACGACATCAGGACCATGCTCGACAAAGGCGAAACCGCGGCCCTCATCCTCCTGGACCTCTCAGCTGCCTTTGACACCGTCTGTCATCACACCCTCTGCATTCGCCTCTACGACGTTGGGATCTGCCATAAGGCCCTGGACTGGATCACATCCTTCCCCTTCGGCAGAACTCCGAGAGTCTGCCTCCCTCCCTCCCTTCCTGTTGGAAGCCACCAAGACCATCTGCGGCGTTCCCCAAGGATCTTCTCTCAGCCCAACCCTTTTCAACATCTACATGGCACCGCTCGCCAACATCGTCCGATCCCACAACCTCAATATCGTCTCCTACGCCGACGACACCCAGCTGATCCTCTCACTCACCAAGGACCCCGCCACTGCCGAAACCAACCTCCACGACGGACCGCATGCCATTGCCAACTGGATGAAGAAGAGCCGCCTCAAACTTAACTCAGACAAGACAGAGATTCTCATCCTCGGCTCCAACTGCTTTGTATGGGACGACTCCTGATGAGGAGCCACTCTAGGAACCGCACCAACACCCACCACCCGTGTGCGCAATCTAGGTTTCATCCTAGACTCATCGCTCACCATGACCCAGCAAGTCAACGCCATCTCATCTTCCTGCTTCAACACCCTCCCCATGCTTCGCAAGATCTTCAGATGGAGCCCCACCGAAACAAGAAGGACGGTCATCCACACCCTTGTCAGCAGCAGACTGAACTACGGCAACGCACTCTACGCGGGAACCACGGCCAAGCTCCAGAAGAAACTACAATGTATACAGAACGCCTCTGCACGCCTCATCCTCAACATCCCACGCTGTGACCACATCTCAGCCCACCTCAGAGAACTACACTGGCTTCCTGTCACCAAGAGGATCACCTTAAAACTCCTCTTCCACGCCCACAAAGCTCTCCACAACGCAGGACCTGCCTACCTCAACGAGCAACTCACCTTCCACACTCCCACCCGCCAACTCCGCTCCGCCAACCTTGCCCTCGTCCCTCGCATCCATCGAACTACAGCCGGCAGCAGATCCTTTACCCACCTCGCCGCCAAGACCTGGAACACCCTCCCCGCCCACCCACGACAGACTCAGGACCTCCTGACCTTCAGGAAACCCCTCAAGACCTGGTTATTCGAGCAGTAGCAATCCTTTCCACCTCCCCCCACCCCCCTCTCCCCCCAACCCCATCAGCGCCTTGAGACCCTAGTGGATGAGTAGCACGCTTTACAAATGATTGATTCTAACTTAAGTAAATTTGTACTGCGTGGCCATTGCACAGAATCATGCCAGACTAGACGTATCGGTGCAGGAAGAGGGGTGGCACTTCAGTCTGTAATTATTATTTTTTTTTGGTCCCTTCGCGCGAATAACAAAAACCTAGGGAGTAGGGTATCCGACCCCAAAAAAATGAATTTCCCTGTAATCGGGAACTGCTGAATGGTTAGTCTAACTCAAGTATGCTCCGTGTGCTCTAGTTCCGAAAATACTGTCCAGGAAGAGTACACATGTAACGGGGAAATGGCGAACACGGCTGACCACTCTGTACTTTGTTTTGGGTAGCCTTATTAGGTCTGCTGGTAGAGTTACTGGCAGGAGCGTCATCAAAGACGGAAATATTTGAACTACACTCGAATCAAGGCCGTTGTCATTTGTAATTTTTTTTTAAAACGCAGTTTGTAGTACGAAGTGTAATCCATCCGTGATAGGCTGAATTTATTTGTTTGTTTTGGTCTGTTAATGATATTTTAAGATGTGCTGCTTGAAGTCGCCTCCCATAAGTCACACAATATTAGTATCTTACGAGAGCCCTCTGTTGCCAAATTTGCAAGGCTTTTTATCGGTCTTTTGTATCGACTCCTCATCTACAGTAGGACCAGAGTGTGTTAAAAATGTATTCTTAGTATTATCCCAAGTCGAAATCCACAGCCCCCCACCTCCCCCCATCTCCTCTCCTTTAGTATACATTAATGAATCTCTGCAAAAGAACCTCTAGCTTCTCAAAATGCACTCTCTCTACCCTTAAGTTTAAATGTATATCTTGTTCCCTCTTGAGCTGGTGAGGTGTCGTAAACAAGTGCTTTCTGTAGTATCTCAGCTACCTAGCACTTACCATCATCTTCGGGAGAGTCCCTGTTTATTTTTTAGAAGGCTCTCAGCCAGCACTCGGCCGGGAAGCTATAAACCACCTGTTATATTTGCATAACGTCCATGCGAGAAGCCTCTGAAATGAACCTGGGAAGAGAAGTACTCTGGGAGACTTTGCAGCTGCTATTTCGGCCTTGCTAGATGCTGTAACCTGCATGAAGCAAGGCTAAGATGACAGGAAACCAGTAACCGGCCCTGCATTGTGACCCTTCTACGGGAACCTGGCCGGTCTCTCCTTTAAATTCACGGGGTGTTTGATGGTCTCAGGCCATTTGCTCACAGTGCTGAAGGAAACTATTGCCTGTATCCAGCTTGCTTTCCACAATGCCGCCAGGCCCCTGTGAGTCTCCTTGCAAGGGCTTCTTGATTACCAGATAAGGCCATGCCACATAGATGGCTCTGGGATTTTCTTTTACCAGCTGCTGCAATCTGGTACTTTATTCCATATTTTGTGCATTTGAAGCAGCCCAAGACGACCTAGAGTGTTTTATGTTCTTAGATGAGACCTGTTCCTGGGCGCGTATCACCCTGGTACAATAGTCCTTTAAGCTGCCTGAAGAACAATCAGTGTGGCTTTGTGCCTGCCCTTATGATACCATTGTAGGTTGTGTTTCTGTGCAGTGTCAGTAGACTGAGACTAAGTTTGCCTTCTTGTATCTTGCTTGCAGTGCGCTTCGGTGATGGCCTGTATGACTCCTATATGCGATTAGACCAGGCGGGGAGCCAGGATGCACCGAACGAGGATCCAAGCCCAACTGCACTACCTGCCATTGGGAGACTCACTGTAAGTAAACGATGGACACCATACATTGTGATAAGATGCCATACATGGTTAATAAAATAAAAAAACAAGAGAAATCTGAGCTGCTTTCATCGAAAGCATTGGACATCCTTGCTTTGCGTATTGGACCTGCTTGTTGAAATCAATCACTTAATGATGTTGCCCCATCTCTTGCAGTGGGGCACAGTATATGTGGCTGGGTTCTTTTTGACTTGCTTGCCAGGTGTGCTGGGGCACTGAGATTTTTTTCTGAATAGGGAAAGGATCTGTGCAGGTGAGCCTCAAGGGGCTGTGTGTTTAGTCTTGGGATATTTACCCTGCGCATGAGGTGGGTGAGGCCAGCCTATTATGGGAGACCCTGACGGGCCCAGCAAGCCTTCTAGAAAAAGGGGTTTGGAATGGTCGTGTAGTGGGACTACTTTTGAGGGTTGTGGAAACTGCACTTGCTTGTTTGATAGAATGTTATGATTCCTGCTTGCAGTTGTGGTGTGCTGCTTGATGAGGGCTGTGGTCGACGATAATCACCTGAAGTTCTGAGACTTGCATATGTAAGAGTGGGAGGGGTGGCCTGTAAAGTTTGCTGTAGGAGTTGGCAGTCCCACTATCTGTGAGCTGGTGGCTAGGAAGATCTACTTACGTGATTGACTTAAAATCTCATCCAGTGGGGCATGGAACTACTCTTTTTGGGGACCAGTCCTCTTAACCTCTGCTACCAACACTGCAAATTCCTAATGCTGGGGTTAATCATGAAGGTGTACCTGGAATAAAAACTACAAAGGCCCTTCAAAAATAATTCTAGAGAGCACTGTAGGCCCTGGAAATCATTCACACCCAGTGCACAGACGAGCAGTCAGCATTTAGCATCTTTTCACGCCATAAACACCTAGCCACTTACTCTCTTTAATATAGACACCTGGCATGCGTCTGCAGTGACCCTGACAGTAACTGATAAATTATGAATGTCCCTCCTAATGTTTCTCAGGAGACTTGTCTTCACTGTGACACCCAAACCACCGAGAACATTACGTCATGGTCCAAAGTCCATTGGTTGTCAAGTCATTTTATTATCCTGATCCTTGGGAGCACTAACAAAAAACGCTGCCAGATTTAATGGTCTTTTCACTGTACACACTACCCTTTGGATTATATGCTGCATTTTCTTTTCATGCTTTCTGAATAGATTTTAGAAAAACACCTTTTATTGTCCTGTCTCAAACACAATTGTGCTACTTTATTACATGTTGGTTGCTTATATAACACTTAGGTCACTCTCAGACGATTTGAAATCACTGAGGAGGAAATGGGTCAGCTGGAAGAAGGGACCATGTTTTGTCATGTTGCTGCTTGTGACGTTTGTACACCGTAATACCAGTACTTCAAGCCGCAGTGGTTGAACAGAAAAATAAAAGCGGGCACTTGAGAGAGGAAAGAATGCTAATGTGGCGATAGTATAGAAGCAGTAGGAACCATGTTATGCTATGCTTGAATCGTGTCCAGTATTAGCATAGCCCATGCACATCTTTATTTAAAATATGTGGGTGGGTGGTAAGGAGCAAGGAGGGGTCATAATGAAAGGAGAGGAGCAGGAAGAAGTGCAAAGGAAATAACAAAAACAAGAGACCTTGATAAGTTGTTTTTGTTTCTTGTGCAGCGCTTGCATAGCATCTACCTTATCCCTCTTCATAGGTCTTGGGGAGCGGAAGTGAGCAGAAAGGGACCCTCAGAAGGAAGGCCATGCCCTAAGATTTGACCAAAACATGAGCAGAGTGTGTTGGAGGAAAATGGACCTAAGACTGGAATGGTTGTTATATGATTATAAATGTGCAGTATTCTTGGTGGGATTGCAAAGCACATTGTGGTCCTTTTTTGCTGTCCTCCCCTGACAGTTTTTTTATTTATTGTCTGCGCTAATAAGTCACACGAAGCAAAACTAATGGAAACGGCCTAGGTGTTAAATTGACTGTATTTTTGGTGAACCCAACACTGACGTGTCCCTGTAGTTGTTTTTAATTTGTTCTTTTTTACATTTTGGATTGTGTTAGAAACATTTCTTGCTGAATTGTTAATGAGTTTCTCTTGGTGGTAGTACTGCGCAGTGGCCATGTGGTACTTTGTAGTACTATGAGATCGGTAGACTCCTTTCCTTGGGATCGTTCTGCCATAGAGGAAGCTTGCTTTGCCCTCTCTGGAAGAAATGTGAGTACCAAAAACTGGATAATAGTATCATCTGTTATTTGTCTTGCTTAGAAACTTCAGATGTGAAGCACTATAAAATGACGCAGGTGGGGGCGGTGGCAACATGGGTAATTTAAAGAGGAGAAGGGGCAAGCATCAACATTGACAGTTGGTGGAGGGGGTAAGCAACAACACTGAGGGTGGGGGGGGGGGGGAGCAAGCAGACCCACTGTAGCTAACAGGATGTCTCGCAAGTGACCGGGCATGCTGTGTCTCAGTTGCAGCCTGTAAATGCCACTATCTACAGGTGGCTTGTGTATGCGTGGGGGGAAGTAAGTAAGTTAAATCAAAGCCGAGATTGGCATGCTAGTCCTGCTGCTGAAGTACCCTTCTGTTTTAGGCAGCTGCTCACATACACATAAGCAAGAGCAAACGCGGCCACTCACAGTGAATAGAGCAGTGGCCTAAGTGGATAGACCCATTGCCATACTATATACTGTGGTGTATGTGAGAAAATTGTGACTGATACTCGAGCAGACCAATGGATGAGGGCTTTACGAAAGTCACTGTATGTAAATATGTTTGTATTTTTATTATGAATTAATATGGAAAACTTCAGGCTGGCAAAAAAGCTAAAGCTGTCTCTAGGCCACGTCTGAAAACGTTTATAAACCTTTAATAGCAAAGTTTTTTTTTTTTTTTTTTTTTTTTAAATAAACATACCGGCTGTAAGAACTCTGTCACTGAGCAGAGATGTTTCCAGCCCTACTGGCACTGCCTTAACTATTTGAGGTTAAGAATAAGTACATGTACACTTCAAAGATCTCTAGAAATAAACATACCTCTGCAGCCATCCTCCTCCCTCTGAGGCAAAGATGAAACGCAAATTAATGAATGAAGAAATTGCTTTGGGAAGATAGGTACTTCTAAATAAAGAAAGAAGAGGAAGAAAGAAATAAAGGGAATGAAAGAACTTGAGAAATGAGAGAAAACCAAAAGCAAAAGGGAGCTGGAAAGAAAATAAATGGAGGAAGGAAAAATAGACAAAAGAGATGGGGAAAGGGAGCAGAGGAAGAAAAGATGGAAGGTTGAGAAGGATTCCAAAAGAGGAACAAAGGAGAGAAACAAGGGAAGGAGAAAGGAAAGAATGAATGGTAGAAAGAAAGGAATAAAGGAATGAACGGAAAACAGCACAAAGCAAACAAGGAGAGAGACAACAGAACAAATGAGGAGAAAATGATAGTGGGAGAAGAGAAATATAAAAAAAGGAGTAAAATATTAAGGGTACGGCAAGAAGATACAAACCAGAGCTGGGGAAGGTAACATTGACAAAGTGGAAGAAATAGAAAGGAACAACGGGGAGATGGAGAAAAGAAAGAAATTACAGAAGGACAGGAATGAAGAAAAACAAAGAAAGCCAGTGTGAGAGGAAGCAAAAGATAAAGTAAGAGGGGGGAAAGAGAAAAACAAAAGAGAAAAATAAATGTAAAGAGATAATCAGAGAGAAGAATGAAAGAAGAAAGAAAAGAGAACAAAGGAAGAAAGGAAAAGGTAAACAATGAAAAAGAAACAGAATGACATAAAAAGAATAAAAGAAATAAGAAAGAATTAAAAAGAGAATGAGAAAGAACAAGTAAATGAAGTGCAACTCTTTTCCACATTTGTTACTGCCAATTAACTTTAAGGAAATAGACCACTGATGAAAACTTGTCATCACGGTTACTATATATATTTTTCAGGATGAAAGTTTTCAAACAATGAGCCGTGATGCGAGGCATATATTAATTGTTTATTTAAGACTTATTATCAGCGACATTTCTTATGTAAGGGGAGAGAAGGCTAAATATTGCCCTTGCAGTCACCTCTTTGGGCCTTGTAGCTGCGTTTCCTAAAATGAAGGAACAGACAGCGAGCTACTCCAAGGTCGGCTGCAAGCATATGGTAGCTTGCAATCAACCTGTTGGAGATTCCTGTTTTAGCAAGCTGATGCATTCTAGTTGCTGTTGTCTTGGTTCTTTTGAAAGTAACCAACTTAACTGAGGTCCATGATGACAATGGTTAGTTAAAATAAATCTCTAAATTACAAAACAGTTGTTTAGATGACCCAAAAGTACATTTTCACGTTACTTCTTATGGACACCTCATTCTGCCTCGCTTCTGGACTGAATCATTTGACCCATTTTTTGTTTTACAGTTCAAAGTGTTAGGCTGAAGTAACCGGTTTTGAACGTGGTGTGTTGTGCACTGTTTCTCCAACCTAAATTCTCTATGCATATTTTACTTTCTTTGTATAGCAGTGCCTTAATAAAAGGCACTCCTTTCAGTCTGCTTCCCTCTACCTCTTTTTACTCATACAGGCACCATAAACGTGGGGGAACTGAGGTGCTTATAGGGACCTTAGAGCAAGTCTTCTAAGATCCTGTGGAAGGAGAAATACAATTAATTGTACTAAAGGGCCGCCTATGGTGAGGAGCTCGGTCTCTGGTCAAGTTGTTTGTTACGAGACATTTCCGAAATTACACCTCTTCACGTAATTAATTACCATTCACTATAAAAATGCTATTCATAGTAAAAACAGTTACCGCCAACGGATGGAAACATAATTTGGGTGACTGTTGTTGGTGGTGCTTTTGTGTTTTTGCACTTTTTTTAGTGCAAAATGCTCCCTCGTGTCAAAAATTGACAAAATAATGTATTTTGCATTAAACATAGCGTGAAATTCCAGCTTTGCATTTCACATGATTTAGTGCACATTTGATGAAATTTTGCATGATTATTTGAAAGCAAATTAATCAAATTTCACATGCTCCTACTTTGACTTCAGAAATCTTCAACCGTGCACCTCCGCTGAATTCAAACGCAGGGCCTCTGTCCTAAACCATCTCTGGCACTGATGAATGGTAATTAGTGAAAAATATTATTTGCCAGTCCCAGCATTTTACATTAGTAGCTCAACTCTGTAGATTAAAATATCACTAATAATGAGAATTAATATAACCTTTCTTCTGCAAAAGTATTTTTTCCAGAATGTTGAAGTATGTTAGCATTGGACAAGAATACCGTTCCTGCCTCAAAGCACTGTATGTAAATTTGAATAGCCTGGCGAACCTGTCTTGTGGCAGATTGCCCTGCAGAATCAATGAGACTACTGTTCATGAACGTTTCCTTAGGATGTTCCATCTCACCATACCTGCTCATCTTGTCCTTCAGCGAACCTGCTAATCTGTTTCTAATTTTGGCACTGCCTTTGGTTTTGTCCTGTATTGACCTTTTTCTGGCTGGTTGCTGATCCAGTTAGACCTGCTTTGCACACCTATTCTGTACCGCTGTATGTCTTGTAAATATGCGACATTCACCCCTAAATCATAGTAGTGTTTATTTTGCTGGCGTTTGGGATCCTAGTTATCATTCCGTTTTGGTGTTGGTGATGGTCTATTCAGAGAATGACTGGGGTGGGTGTCTCCTCTGCACAGTTTTTCTCTGTAGGAATGTGGCTTCTAGAGTACTGAAGTGTTCTAGGGGGATTTAAGCGGTCCATAAATGGATGGAATTAGCCCATTCAGTCCTGAATGGTTTCTTCGCGTAGAGGGACTTTATATTTTTCCACTACAAATGCAAGAGAGCAGGTAGAAGAAAGCAACAGAAATTGTAGAACCGGGCGAGCAGTGTGCACCTCTTATGCACTTAGCTACCCAATTGGATTGTCCTGTGCCCTCCTGCATGGCACCAATCTCTTCTTGTGTGGCCTTGCTGAAGTCTAAGCTGTCCATTCACACCACGTCTGTTTGCAAATTTTGTCTGATCTTCTCACATGTAGTTGCAGCACCAAACGTGCTATGATACACTTAGAGCAGATCTTTGACCCTCACTCATAGCAGACCACACCATCTCTGTAGCATGCCCAAAACACGTGCCACTTATGCGAATTCTCGCAAATTTTTCACACAAAGTAATGGCATGATATGACAACACAAGAACCAATTGTGGACTATACGAATGCAAATAAGAATGACCTTACAATTTAGGATTTTTGTAATTTTATAACTTGCACAGATACACTGCTTTGATGCTTCTTAAATTTGATACAGGTCACTGTCTCCCTCCAATTCAGAGTTGAAGAGGATGTCATGAAGCAGGTGACATATGACATGGTTCGATGAATCCAGGGAGGTCCATGTGCTTCATTGGCAACCTCCAAGAGATATGGCCCTCTTTTGGAGGGGAAGAAGGGAATGTTGTCACCTCCTAGCGATGCCACCCTTTTTGATGCAAGGATTAAGTGTTTGGTAATGATGCAGACTTTTTGTGGTGATGTAGTCTTTTGTAGGTGATCGAAGGAGCGCCCCTTCACCTTCCCAACTGCTTTTCCCCTTCAAATTTGTGTTTTTCTTCTTCCTTTCCTAGAGATGAGCAGTTGTTAATTTGAGCCAGTGGTTACCACTGGCACTTAATTGTCAACACCGGCACTTATGACAGTCTGCCACATAGCGGCGTTGTCTGTTTAACTTAGAGATGAACCCAACAAGAGGTGCTGATAATTTATTATACATTAAAAAATATTAACACCCACAGTCCAAGCCATTCTTGTTGCATGAGGGGCCTGGAATAGTCTGAACAGTCACACTTGTAGGAGTGTGATGATTAGTAGTTGTGTTTGTACTGTCATTGGCAGCGCTGGCAAGGGCAGTGGGTGGTACAAGTTGCAGTGGTCTTTTGATGAGGGCCATGGCACCTTTTTTTTGTGTGAATGTTTTTAACAAATTAAGTACTGGAGGTGAGCAACTGAGTGGGCCTCTCTTTCCCGACAATAATTATGATGTGGACTTGAGTTGTTTTTATTAATTTATTTTTCCCCTTCTCGAGTTTGCAAGTTTGAAGGTTGACTGCTGAACATTGTGTCCTAAAGGCATGACCACAATTCTGTCAGTGCACGTGTGTCTCTGTATGGTAGCTGACACCTGGAGTGCACCATTCTGCACGCACATAGTAGTACATCGTTCATCTTCAGGAAATGTATCCTCCCCTAGGTGAAGCGGTGAGTGAGTGTTCCATTCTAGTAATGGCATTCTGGGTTGAGAATAGGAGTCGAGAAAGACTTTTGGTACTGCATGTGGTTACTTTCCCCAACCACTGTCCCTCTGATAAGAGGCCAGCCTCTCCAGGAGGACAAGCAGCAAACACGTTGTCTGTCCATTGACTAATTTCCATCGGCATGGCAAGGGAGGAAGGGAATACTCAAGGAAGCCAGGCTGCATGCTTTCAGATGTTAGAGTGAGCACTAAAAGTATATTTTCCATTATTGAAACTCCATAAAAGCCAATAGAGTAATTACGGTTTAAAAGGAGAGACACTACCTTCCAAAGAGTGAGTGCTGAATGGTCTCTTTTTGCAATACACTTTAATTCTAACATCTCACAGTAACACCCAAGAACCAAACTGCTAGAAGACGTTTGAGAGCAAGACAGGAAATCCCACACACCCCTTCCACAGTCAGGCTTACACGGTTCAAACCAAACGCTGGAGGAAGCAGGGGGAGTTGTGGTCGCATATGGGAACCTTTCAGTGTCTGTTTGCAGCTCTGTTGAATAATGCTACTCCTGCAGTCGCGGCGCACCAACACACGTCGATTCAGCTCTTTCCCATGCTTTTTTTTTTTTAACAAGTGGTAGTGTCTTCAATGGAAATTTTCAGCGAAGTTTAGGGAAGTGAAGTTCATACGAGTATTAACGCACATGTGTAGATGAGTTTCCCGCCAAAAATCGCAGTAGACGCAGTTTAGGGAGTGTTGAAGAAAAGCACGAAACAGAAGTAAATTAAGCGTTGGGTGGTTGCAGTGGGGCCAAAGAAAAAGCTGGCTGACAGGCATTTATCTAGAACTGTACGAAAGGGCCACCTCGCCCCCCCCCCCCCTTTTTTTTTTTTTCCTCTACTCTTACTCCGTTTTCTCTTTTCACCTTACACTATATTACCATTACTGACTACTGTTGTTTACTATTCAGTGGGCTTACAATTTGCCCACAGCATACAGTTTTCTTGTTTTTGTTGTCAGTCTCATATAAAATCTTTGGATTGCTTCGGTCCCATAAGTTTCCATTCCTTTTTTGTTAGCTTCTCCCTCCCGTGTTTGTTCTTTCTCATCTTTTTGCTACATTATTTTTTTTAATAAGTGTTACTGTATTATTCCTGGACGACCGGGGCGCTTTCATACTTTTAATACTGGCATACAGCTTCTTGTTTATTTTTGCGATATGCCATCTCTATCGATGCATTAGTAATCTAGAGACACATGTAGGGCACAAACAAAAAAAGTGTACTTTTACTTTACATTGGGTTTTCTTTCCAATTATTCAGTTCATGACATAACATGTATTTTCGCGTCTTTGCAGCAGTTTCAAATTTTGGGATGTTTTGCAGTTTGTTGCTTTCACTCCATCTGGCATAAGGTTGAGTTGCTTAGAGTTGCGCAGAGTAGAGTGGCATAGAGAAGAGTGGGTGGAGTAGAGTGACATAGAATAGAGACGCCTGGCAAGGAGTGGGTAGAATGGAGTGGAATGGTGTAGCGCAGGGTGGAGTGGCATAGAGTGGTGTAGAGGTGAGTATGGAGAGTAACATGGAGTGGCACAGAGTGGGGTACAGTGGTGTAGATGGGGTGAGTGGCGCAGAGTGGAGTGGGCGGAGAGGGGTACATTGGCGCAGAGTGGCATAGAATACAGCAGCAAAGGGTTGTGGGTATAAGTAACTAAAGCATCAATAGAGAAACTCTACTCTAGCCTATGCCACTAAGTTTTAGCCATGCTGAACATTAGCTATGCTGCTGTACAACATGGCTAAAAGACATTACTGGCAAAGCCAAGAGCTGTCACATAGGCGAGACCTATTGGCTTTGCCAGTGCTTCTTTGCTGTCTCCCTTACACTGCAGCAAGCCTTCCTCATTGCAGTGGTTCTTTATCCTTGCTTCACTTGGCTGCAGTTAGACTTCTGCTGTACAAGGGTTCTTTCCCTGTGCCACCTTTGCACTGAAACCAGCATTCAAATGCAATATTTAATGTTACTCGTCCTTGACCCACACCTGCCTCCTTTATGTGGCGGGATTTTCCAAGGCGTGCATTCTGACACACTGCTGGGTTGCTTTTTTCCTGGACTGTCTTTTCTGGGTCGGCAATAAAACAATTCCTGGAAGGTGCTGGGTGATGACCCAGCTGCAGCTAAACCCGGCACTTAAACTGGCACCGAGCCCTCTGCTTCCCAGTGGCCGTTGTGCAAGCCCGTTGCTGCTAGCTCGAATTTCTGTTTTGCTTTGGTGGGGTCTTTCGAATTATGGGCTGGCTTGGAGGGAATTTGATACTATATAAAGGCAGCTGACGACGCTGCAAGTTTTACACCATGCAGAGAGCAATAGCAGGAAATTAATTGAACAGGTCTCCAAATGCTCTACCTCTTTTAAAATTTTAGAAAGTAAGTATTTTGTTTTTTGAAGATGTAGGCTTGGGTTTGGAAATAAAATGCAGGTCCTTTTCAGATAGGGCTAGGTGTCGCAGAAATTACCCGTTTGGAATCACCTTTGAGGATTAAGTGCCTTAGTAAGAAATATCACATTATGGAGGTTACACTTGAATAGTTTATCGTTTTATTTTTGTTTGTGGTTTTGTAAAGCATCACAGGTGCTTGCAGTACTCGGTATGCTTTGGGATCATATATATGAAAGGCATTTTGATCATAGTCGAGCATCTGTTTGTGAGTAGTGGAATGCAACCTGCTCTCAAATTTCTTTCAAGGTTAGCAGCCCAACTTCACCAAAATAAACCGTTTCAAACAAATGTTTTCTTCGTATGATCAGGTGGACTGTGGTGGTGTCAGATATATATTGTTCTTTTGTTATTACACAATTGTTTTGGACATGTGCAGTGATGGTTCTGGCCACCATCAATCTTCAGAAAGTTTCAGCAATCAGCAGCCCGAGTGCATTGTGCTCCTGACTGCTAGTTGTTGCTGAAGTGACAGTATGACGACACATTCTCAAAACCCAAAGCACCACTTTTTTTTTTTATCTCGCCATATTGTATAGTTGTGGCTCGAGATACGTGCCCACTTGGTAACTTTAATTGTATTTATGTAGCGCTTACTAGTACGTGGCACAACTTGAATTAGCCTTTCGGCGAAGGGCCTCACGCATTCCCATTGTGATGGACGCTGAAGGGTCTCCAGTTCACCGCAGTGCCTACACGTTTGTAGTCTTCATTTTCCTAAGGCGGTTGTTGGAGACTTCCCGTATGGACTCCTCAGTCGGCATTGGTCAATATGAGCGTGAAACGTTTATCCTCACTACCCGTCCTGTTGCATTCCAGACGCTCCCACAACCCTAGGGTCGATCGCGACAACAGCACTTACAATAACCCTAAATGTAAACGTCACTCTGTAGCCACGTTCTACTAAGGGCGCTGGGTGCTTTAAGGCACGTCTTACGCCTTCGTACTTGGTTTCGAAGCCGCAGCGCTAGAACATGCTGGTGCACTCTTACCGACCGTTTGGGAACGTTGGCTTGAACCAACAACATGACAACTTAAGGTTCACAAAAAGGTGCAATTTTTCAGGTATAATTCTGATAGAGGATTTATCCAGATCCTAATCTGAACAAGAAAATAAAATGTATTGGTATCGTAACTCCTGGGCACAAGATTTTTGAAGTAAGAAAGGCTTAGTTTGCCTGCTGTAGGTCAAAGGTTTTTTTTTTGTTTAATAAACTGATTAACTATTTTGAAGTGCACAGTGCTGTTTCCCAATCTCTTCTAAGCGCTTGTTAACCTGCACCCTGAACAGATCTCGGCAAAAGGTTGTTAACCCTTTGAGCTATCGTACGGTCCATTTTGTAATATCATCCCTGCATGTTGCCGTTGCATATACCCACTATGATAAATTCTGCTTTGTGTAAATGATAGTCAAACTGAACCGGGGTGTTGTGTTGATGCGTCGGCATCATCTTTTACAGAAACGGGGGCAGCAAGATTGGTGATGAACTACATTGAAAGCAGGGCATGAAATGAGTTAACAGAATTAGTCGGAACAAGTTTTGTGGCACCTTCTAGTAGCTGGCCCTGTGATTTGCCTTGGGATATGAGGCTTTTGTTGAAAGTTCGCTTCCAGTTTTGATCAGTAAGGCCTTGTGGGCCTCAGTAGCCTGCTTCACACTCCACGCCCTTAGGGATTTGTTTGTGAGAGCGATTCTTCGGTTCGCACGAGGAACTCTTGGGAGTCCTTGCTGGCGAGCGATGGAAGGATCCGGGTTGAAAGGCTTATTTCGGGCGGTAACTGTCGCCGCCTCTTCAAAGCGAGCTACTCCGTTTGATCTTTTATGTGCGTTGATTTTGTTGTGCTATGGAAAAGCTCCAGGTGTGCGTCCCTGAAAATAGTGGCCGTTGCCCAACAACGCATTCGCCGTTGATGGTGTCTGTGATTTTATAGTTAAAGGCTGGCTTTGCATTGGCATTGCTAAGCTTTGTGCGCGAAACAACCTCGGCCCGGTGGCCTTGAGGTTTATATGCGAGTCGGTGTTTGTAGGAGAATGTTTGCTGTGGTACTGTCTCTGTCAGGCTTTCCTGATAGACGACTAACAGCGACAGCCCCCTGAGCCTTTAAGAAAGAGTGATCTGTTGAGGTCCCTTGCCTTGTCCAGAAAGGGAGCACGCTGCCCTGCACCTGACTCTACGTCATGCCCCTTGACCCTCTTTATTCTTTAAAGGTCAGACCATCTCTCCTTATTAATAAAATCCTTCTTGGGACAACCAAAGCCACCATTGCCACGCCCAGCCCGTGCGCCCAAAACTTCTGCATTTCAAATGTGAGGCGAGCAACGTCAACCCGTGTTAATGGCCAGCCACGAGGCTTCATTGCTACCGGAAGTGCGCTCTAGCAGAGTGTACATTGTAAGAATCCTACATATGTGCAGCATTTTCTCCCATGTACACGCATTTGTTGTCTTTGCAAAGGTCAGTCTGCATCCCCTGTTATATAACGCTCCCTCCTCTCCATTATTACTGATATGTGCTGGGTTGTCGCCTGTTGAAGCCCAGACTCTTAGACTAAATCTCCCCTTCTGTACCAGGAAACGAGGGCGCTGCTGGGAAGGAGAAATTGAACTGAGGCGTGCTCCGTGTCCTCACAGGGAGGGTCATTCCCGGCAGCCGGTGGCAGGAGAAGGGCTGGGTCGCCTCACGTGTTGACCGATCGGTTCACTGTGCCAACACACACTTGTGCATCCACTGCGGACAGCTGCATAGTGTGCCTGACCCTGGCTTTTTGTGACTGCATACTTTTAATCCCCGACTACTTGTGTTCGAGCCAAGCTGCTATTTCAGGTTCCTGTGGATATTCTGGCTCCCCCTTCCTGCTTTGTCTCATGAAATCGGAGGCCAGAATAGGAAACCGATACTGGGAGTAGAGCCGCTGCTTTAGCCGCGCAGCTCAGTGCCCTATTTAACGGCGAGTCCTGGGGACAGCAGGAGTTCTGCTCTCACTGGGAACCCACGCTTGCTGGCTTCTTTCCCTGCTGACCTTAGGTATATCTAAGGAACCAAGACTGCCGATCTCTTATGGATACTCATGTACGCAGGATTTCCCATCCCTGCTGTTATGGACTGGATGGGGCACCGGGGAATCGAGAATGCAGATTCTTCATGAATTTGACCTAAAATGCAGGAGGGGGATAAACAATAGCAGGACTAGAGGGGAGTGAGAATACACATTTGGATCCATTCTGGGGTTGGCTTCAGTGTAGGTGCACATGATCCATGGATTGCTGATGCCTTCTGAGGTTGGAGGAAGATACTAGCCTCCTGGTACTCATTGGTGACAAAGAGGTGGCATTACTAAGCCTCCTTGACTCGCTGTGCAGAGGTGGATACGCAGTCTGAATAGGGAAAATCACAACACAGTTGTCACGTCTGCAGTAAACATATGAATCTCTAGCCAGAGTTTGAGTGTGCACATTCTTTATTAACTCAATAATATATTAATACATTTTCAGGAGACATAAGACTCCAGATGATAGTATTCAGAATAACCAATGAAATGGTAATGTATTATATAGTAGCAAAAGGAGGGTTGCTCGCTCTGCATACGATCAGTTATCACTAAATGACTGAGAACATCAGCACAGTCCTGAAAGTACAAAATAAAGCAAAATGCCAGAACAGTTAAGTTATGGAAACCCAGTGGTATAATTAAGCATTGTTTACAGGTAAAATTTGCAATTACTAGCTGGCTGCAGTGTACGTGCTGTCAAAATGAAGCTGCTTTGTTACACGTCTGTATTGTTTACAGTTTGAACCTTAGTGTTCATGCACAAAAAGTATTAAAAAAACAAAACAAGCCAAAGGCAATGTTGAGTAGACCGCTCACACGGTAATCTAGTGCACATGGTAATCTGTAAAAGAAAGTGGCACTTGTTTTTTTAATTAAGGCCCGTGAGGCAAGCATTCTGCTTGGTTTTAGGGTCAGTGTAGGTAGTCACCTAGAATGTGCATTTTTCGCTCCCTAGATGCCTTATCTTCACTCAGAGGTGGACCAGCTTTGATGACTGGGGCAGACCACTGTCCCACAGAAACAATTTTAAGCCCACAGGAAATAAGGACTTCTCACAGGTCACTTTATCCGGCTGCCTGCCGAGCAAGCCAGCCATATAGACACTGAACCACCATTATAACATCAAATTCAAAACAATGACAAAAGCAAAGTCAGCATAAGATGATGCTATAAGAGATTGTGCTCACAAGTCAGTCACCACTCGGTTCCTCTGCACTTGCTGAAGGTAGGTGTCTTGCTGAGCCTTCTGATTTCTTTTGAGGGGTAGAGATGGCTTCAGTGCTTTGTGTCAGTCTCTTTGTTCTTCTTGGATTACCTCCGATGTTTCCATGCAGCAAAGGTCCCATGAAGTCTCAGTTACAGGAGAGAAGTCTGAGAAAGTCCCCTCCAAGAGTAAAGTGTAGTGGTCACTCCCTAATTGTAGATGACCAAGTACACCATCCAAGATGCTGCGTGTGCTGCAAACATTGTGTAGGCCCTCTGGAGAATCCCTTAAAAAAAGAACTGCAGAGGAAGAATTGTTGGATTGGGGATGCCCATGTGCAGCATCCACCCTCCTCCATCTTACACATCATTCTTGTGCAATAACAGTTTGTGAATCTAATGATAAGTACTAGGATGGTTTCGTGAAGCATTCATGTGATCATGAATGTTACTGAAAAAATGTTACTCTACGCAGACATCACAACATACAAAAATAATAGATATGAATTAGCCCCTCCCCATCCCAATCTGTCCAAGCCTCTGGGCATAACTTTACACAGGAAGACCAGTGGGCAGCTCCCATAGGTGCAGCTGGGGAACCCCAATAGGTTGCCATCAGTTAGGGCATTTGCAGAGGGGGGGGGGGGGGGAACAGTGGGGTACCTCATTAAGACCATAGTATGTGGAAATTAGTGGAGGGTATCCCCCATCTCTGTCCTGCAAACATATGACCTGAGAAGCACCCTACCTGTTGTTTGAGGACTGGCTAGAGGATGGCAAAGCAACAATGTCAGGAAACTTGGACAAAAGGAAACTGACTGTACAACTGCTGATATGTCCTGAACCATCATCTCAACAACGTTGAGCAGTCAATCCTTCGAAGTGCTCAGTCATTTACTGCCTCTTTGTAGGCCATGAGCAGGGCTGGTGTCATTAATTTCTGTAAGTAATGGAACTTTTAATTACAGTCTATTAGTGGTCTGCAACATGTCCTAATAAACTAAAGCGAATCGTGTAAGTCCTTTTAAGAAGGTATTTGTCTCTTGTGGTGTTAAGAAGACAATGTTGACTTGATACAGTGCCCTGCCTCCTAATTAGAGGAAGGCAAAGCTTATTCCAGTTTTTCTTTTGTAGTGCCGCGTACTTTTGCAGATTGTAAGAACTCAGCGTTAATTGCGCGAATCTCACGTAGCGGCACCAGGATTCCTTTGCTACAACTAGGTCCTGTTTCCCAGGCCCTTTCTTTCACACTCGTGGCACATGCCAGTCACATTCTGTCTATGTACATGGACAGGTGTACACTTGTAACTCTCTGATCAAGCCCCAAATACTTGTTTATGTCTTTTATTTTTAAATTAGGATTTCGTGGACACCATTTTGTGCCATTTAAGTATGAAACGGATTTTAATGGCTTTCTGAAGAATAATACTGTGGGAACAAACCATTTCCAGATAGCCAAGGAATGGGCAGACAAGATGACATTTATTTGCTGGCCATGTGTGGGTTTCCCCTATGTACGCCTGACTTCCTGTTACCTATGAAATCCCATGTCTCGCCTCACTGTATTCGCAGCACTAGTGAGGCGCCCTATGTCCAAGCACTGCTGAATGGTTCTGCCCCTGGACCACACCTGACAGACCCAGGGGAGCAGTGCCGATGGCTGGTTAATGACCTGCCCACTCCCTTCGCGCTCAAGCTTTAATATATAGTTCACTAGTATTTCTGAAAGGCTACTCTGTCGCCTACTTCGCACCCATCGTATGGTTTTAGTGCATCGAGAAAGGTCCCTTTGAAAGTGCTAGCGCGACGGTTTCTCCAAAGATCAAAATATGTACTTCAAATTGGGCCTTATAAACCAGGGTTGCAATTATGCAGACGCCCATAAAACTGCAGAGAAGGCGAACCGTGCTGGCTGCACGTGCACGCTGTGAAGTGAGTCGCAGCCGACAGTAGTGACAATAATAAGAGTGCATTCACTTGGATATAACATTATAGTGCTCGTGAGCCTTGACAGCTTTGAGATAGAGCTTTCGCGGGAGGGCAAAGTGCCGAAGCAGCCGAGATTCTATTCCAATCCGTAATCTAAAAGTTACATGATTCTGGTTTATTGTGGTAAGAAACCCCCTATTGGTTGTCTTCTGGACCCGCAGAAGTCATCTCAGTGGACAGCCACAGAAACCACAGTAAAGATACATGGAGCTGCCAGGTTTTCCGTTCTCCCCACCCATGAGAGGAACTTCTTAGCAATAAAAACAAGCATTTGCAATGCAATAGGTTTCGCGCTTACTCGTGTTAAAGCTATTAGCTTTGTAAACTCCTAACCGGACATTTCGTGCCACATAAACTGAAAAGTAAAACAGTTTCATATAAGCGAGCCGACGTCCGCCATGAGCGCAAAGCAAACACACGAAAAGAAACAGAAGTTGGCTTGCAGTGAAACGTATGGGCAAAAGTGTAGTTATCCATGTAACCCGCAAAAGTGCAAATATCCATATAACAAAGTAGTCCAGAAACCATGCTGAAAACACAGAGCCTGACATGTTTTCAATAGTTGACCAGTGCGCTCGAGGAGGCCTGAACACTGGAAAAGGCATGACATATGCATGCCTTTCACTAATGAAATAAAGCGAATTGTATATGGTAAGCCCATGAACCAACCAAGGTGATGGGTCTGACATGGATGTGGCTACAAGCTCTAGAGAGATAACAACAGGGGCAGAGTGCTTTGCCATGACCCTAAAAAGTAAGCACCGGAGTCGCTTACTTGTTCCAAGGCATTTCTGAAGTACTCAGATATGTAGTGTGCATCACACTAGAAGCAGACCTGAAACTGTCCAGTGGAATCGTCCCCTTCTGCCCAGACATCCTGTTCCCCCAAAGTCACTGTGTTATCTTGGTAATAGCTATTCCACTAAATGATAGCTTGTACTGCCAACAATAAATGAGTTGAGTCTATTTGCTAAATCTCCATTAGTGGAATCGGGAGCCAATACTTATCTGAGCTAGATTGGGACACTATATTTCCATAAATGGTGGACCAGCAAGTACCCAGGCAGCTGCGGCCTGTGTGTTGTGTAGGATTGCAAAAGCTTTGGCAGGCTTATCTGGGATTCTGTGATCTCAAAATTGACTTGACTGCACAGACTTCCCATTTCTCATGTGATGAGTTTTAGATTACCTTACTGTCAGTTCTGCCCAATCATGTCCGAGTGCGAGTACAGTTTCAGTGCCCTAGGCTTATTAATGTCTTTTGGCATTGCCATAACATTGGAAGACCTAATGGTGCCAAATAGCATCATGGAGAATATGATTGAGAACAGAAGGCCTTGAAATGGGGACTCTCAATCCCCTTATAGTGCCTCAGTGAGCGCTTTTAGGGTCTCAGCTTCAACAGGGGCCCATTCACCTGGCACTGACTTCTCCTGTCTAGCCTGGTTCCCTTATAGGGCAACTACCTGTGGGATCTGCTTCCTCTTTTATTGACCTAAAATGGGCCACTTCTTCCAGTTGCCTTTTTAGGGTCGAGGGCAAGGCGCTCCAATCATGCTGTAATCTCTCTTTGGGCTTCTATCCACACCCATGTTACGTCAGCCATTTTCATTGGTTTGTGGGATTGCCTTTGAAAGTCCACTTGCTTTCATTAGTGAAAGGCATGCATACGTCATGCCTTTTCTGGTGTTTAGCCCTCCTCGAGCACACAGACCAACCACTGAAAACATACGAGTCTCTGTGTTTTCCGGATGGTTTCTGGATTACTTTTTCTCTTTATTTCGCAGTTCGTTCGCACTGGGTTTTACACAGCTCAATTGCGCAGTTTTTTTTTTCTTCAGTTAATGTGGCAAGAAAAGTCCTGTTAGGAGTTTACAACGCTAACAGCTCTAACTCAACGAAATGCGAGACCCGTTGCATCGTAAATGCTTGTTTATCCAGGCATGGCTTTTCCCATAGTCCGGGACCCAAAACTCAAACCTTGCACCATCCTGTTAATTGTGTGCTCCTCTCCTGTAGTCAGCGAGTCGCTTACTGTTATGAAAATGTGGCAAATCCAGTATTTTGTCCTTGTTTGAGTAGTAGGAGAAAGCTCCCTTATTGCCCTTAACCCCGGAGCTATCTTGTATGCAACCAGTGTCCAGAATAGCAACATGCCCTCATTCACCTAGGGGTAAGCTCCCTGGAGTTTTTCCCTTTAAAAACAAGAGATGACACAAGCAGCTGTGCTGTTTTTAAACCCCTTCAACATGACATTCACAAAACTCTGTTACCTGTAAAGCAAACAGTTCTCTAAGAAGGCCAGTAATTAGTGGGCAGTGTGTAAACTTTGAGTTAATTGCCTGGACAGCTGTCATGTTGTCTGACAAATTTATACCAGAAGTGAGGTCCAAACCTACGCAGACACATGCCCATTGAGTGACTACAAAAGAGGTCAAGCCTCTCAAGCTGGCTCATTTCATACTTTTTGTCCTCACCTTACGTTTCACAGCAATTGTAATAGCAGACGTGCAAACAAATTCATGATGATTACCATGGTATTCAAAGTGAAGCAGTCGCTGTGTTCTTGGTTGACCAACACCGAGCAAACAACCTTGTACTTCAGGTAGTATTATTACTTTAGGTACTACAAGGTTGTTTGTTCAGTGTTGGTCAACCAAAATCACAGCAACTACTTCACTTTAAATACCATGGTAATCATCATGAATTTGTTTGAATGTCTGCTATTACAATTGCTGTGAAACCTGAAATTTTGTAGTGGAAATATTTTTTGTTCTTTAGAGTTCATATGTTTGGGTCACTTCTTTCTTGGATGTTAGATTTTTTTTTTGTGAACTTTGTAAGGACTACTAGGATTATAAGGCATGGAGGACCAATTTATGCAGCAAGATTATCTAAATTATGTGGCAAGAAATGCAGAATATGTGTTACATTTTCTTACTACTTACTGTCTGTTATGCTGACTTGCGCGCAGGGCTACAACAAAGGACCTCGACTTCAGTCTGTCTTGGGGAAGTTTCTGTACCATGCCCCAGCTGTGGTTCAGTTTGCCTCCATTTTTTCTATGGCCCGGCTTTCTTCCGTTTGCTTTCTGGAGTCCATTAGAGAGCTGTTCTTGTGATGGAGTCTTGTTCTTTTCTGATTGTGTTTCCTGTCCATCTCCATCTTTTTCTCATAATGACCATGTCCATGCTCTCTTGCTTCCATCTGGTGAGCAGTTCCTGGTTGAAGAAGATTTGAGGCCCAAAAATGCCCAAACGTCTTGTGGAAGGCAGAGAGAATGTTGATGTTGCTTTTAGTTACCCACCAGCATCCTGGTCAGCACAAGACTGTGTACAGAATGCAGCTTGGTGTTGGTGCTGTACTGAGATGACCTCCACACCTTGTTCAGCATTTTGAAGATATTCCTGGCCTTGTTTACTCTGCCCTTGATGTCACTGTTTACCCCCTCCATCCTGTCTGATTGTACTACCTAGGTAGGGTGAAATCTTCAGTTATGGCTACGTTGTTTAAAACCACCTTGACTGGCAAAGGGTTTGTGATATTGACTGGCATGATGTATGATTTCTTCGTGCTGATGCTCAGGCCTACTTGCTGTGAATAGAAATTGAGGCAAGATGTCTTTTCCAACGTATGGTGCTGTGTGTATATGAGATCAAAGCTTGGTCATCTGCATAGTCAAGGTCCTCCATTGTAGAAAACTATGTCTATCTGATGCCTCTCTCTGGCTTGGTCTTCTGATGTGAGTTGCATCACACAGTCAATGACTAGGTTGAAGAGCAACACTGACCTCATGCATCCCTGTCTCACATCTGTCTGGACTTCAAAGCTATACTTGCTATCTCCCCCCTGGCAGGTAAGCTTATCATAAAAACTCTTGATGAGGAAAACTATCTGCTGTGGTATACCATAGACTCAGTATACGCCAGAGGTCGTTGCGGTATATACTTCACATTTTCTGGCAGTATTATTTTCCCCATCCAGTGGGCTTTATCTATTTATTAAAGGTGAGAAGGCATTTGGCCACCCACTCCCTGAGCCTGAAGAGTCCCCAGAAACCCCATCTCACGGGCCTGTGGTGCTAGTGGGTCGGTGATCATCCGTAAATTGGTGGCAAAATGAAAAAAAAACTTTTTGGCCAAAAGCAGGATCCCTACAAAAACCAGACTTTTTTAGGGCTCTGGACTGGTTCCAGTATCTTAAGATGGGTGGTGTCACATCCTTGTTGATGTAGCCAGTCAGTTCTCAGCATGAGAACTGTCGGCTCCGCGGATCTGATGTGGGATGAAATATACAAAGTTTTGTGGCTTAATTACTCAAAAATCACTGAGTTTATGACCAAATCACTAAAAACACTTTGGACCAAAATCTAGCTTTCTGCCAAATGTAGTTTAAACCCGCTCAGGCGGCTATGCTGTAGCTGTGTCAAATGTTCCTATGGAATACAAATGAGGAAAATACGTTTTGGGACCCCCGTCCCCTTCTCACGGCACACTGTTTGACGGATTACCACAAAATATTCCATGCACAAACAAAGCAAAAAAAGAGCACTTTCTTGGAAAGTTTTGTGAAGATTCGTCAAATGGCATCAAAGTTATTAGATGCCAAAAACGGCATTTAATACAGAAACACAATCCTGCCTATAACTAACCAGTGGCAGCCGCCACTTGGGTGAGTCGGTGGGTGTGTGTATATTTACACACACCTGTACCCAAATGTGACCAGTACCACAGCAGTGATCAGGGTTACCCATATGAATGGAAAAATAAAACCACTCCAGAAAGGGGATACAACAATAGCAGTGCAACTTTCAAGCTAGCCTGCGGTTATTTCAGGTGCTGGATTCAAACACCATTGCCTAAGTCTCGAGTTTCAGACAGTATATAAAAATGAAGAACAAGCAAGCCAAACATGAAAATTAGTGTCTATCTTTACTCGGAAGTACAGGACCAAGCTCTCTGTCCAACCCTGCAGTGCATAGCCGAAGACTGTATGCAGGGGGTGTTGGGCTCAGGGCGTTGCGCCCAAACCCTGCTGCACACAACCTTGGGTGGAACTTAAGTACATCATAAAAAACATATTACATTCACTGAAAAACCATAGTTAATATTGGAGTTTTTTCTGGCTCAGACACGCAAGTCCACTGAAATGTCAACAGTTAATGGTTATGAAAACACACAATACATGCCATAACTCAGTTTTTAACCGTGTTGTGTCTCTCTCTCTCTCGCTCCCCCCCTTCCTCTCTGCTAGTGTGTGACTTGTCTAGTATCTGCCCTGTTTAACATAATTTGGGTAATGTGCTGAGTAACATTTTCGAAGTGACTTGAAATGTGGTTTCTCTTCATGATGGAACGAATGCTATGGTTAATCTGTTTTCAAAAGCCAAACGTGCTTTGATTTAAAAATGCTTTGTGTTTTGCTGTATATCCTCTTGTTATTCTCTGAAAATGTTTATTAATTGCTTCTTTCTTTATGTCTGCACAGGTAAGCAGTAACAAATACACCATGAAGGACCCACAGTCGAATGGTAGCCAAGGGCACGTGAAAGTTCAGCAGTTATTCGAGGATACCAGCAACCGAAGGGGAAATGGATCTCTGCCATCAGCAGGGGGCCCTGGATCAGAGAAATCCCTGCCGCTGCTTTCAAAAGAAAAAAGTGTGGACAGCTCTAGCACCACGAAGTCTAGTGATAGCTCCACCAAGTCTGCCAAAATTTCCTACTTGACTGCTGAGCAATCTGTAAAACAATATAAGCACCAACTGTCTGCCTTTGAACTGCAGGAAATTGGGGGATTTTCTGAAATCTACTTTGTGGGTCCAAATGCGAAAAAACGTCAAGGTGTTGTGGGTGGGCCAAACAATGGGGGCTACGATGATGACCAGGGTGGCTATATTCTGGTGCCCCACGATCATCTGTACTACCGCTATGAAGTACTGAAGGTCATTGGCAAGGGTAGCTTTGGACAAGTGGCTAAGGTCTTCGATCATAAGTTACATCAGCACCTGGCCTTGAAACTGGTGCGCAATGAGAAGCGCTTCCACCGACAGGCGGCAGAGGAAATCCGAATCCTAGAACATCTGAAGAAACAAGATAAAACTGGTAGCATGAACGTCATTCATATGCTCGAAAGCTTTACCTTCCGTAATCACATTTGCATGACCTTTGAGCTGCTGAGCATGAACCTGTATGAGCTCATCAAGCGCAACAAGTTCCAGGGCTTCAGCCTACAGCTAGTGCGCAAGTTTGCGCACTCCATCCTGCAATGCTTGGAGGCTCTATACAAAAACAAAATTATTCACTGTGATCTCAAGCCGGAGAACATCCTGTTGAAGCAGCAGGGCCGCAGCGGAATCAAGGTCATCGACTTTGGGTCCAGTTGCTTTGAACACCAAAGAGTCTACACATACATTCAGTCACGCTTTTACAGAGCCCCAGAGGTGATACTGGGGAGCAGGTATGGTATGCCTATCGATATGTGGAGTTTTGGCTGCATCTTAGTTGAGCTTCTCACTGGCTACCCCCTTTTCCCTGGTGAGGATGAGGGGGATCAGCTGGCATGCATGATGGAACTCCTTGGGGCTCCACCCCCTAAGCTCCTGGAGCAGTCCAAGCGGGCCAAAAACTTCATCAACTCGAAAGGCTATCCCAGATACTGCACTGTTACCACGCTCCCCAATGGTACAGTGGCACTCAACGGGAGCCGGTCCCGCCGTGGAAAAATGCGGGGTTCACCTGGCAACAAAGACTGGGTGACAGCCCTGAAAGGTTGTGATGACTCGCTGTTCATTGATTTTCTAAAGGAGTGTCTTAACTGGGATCCTTCTGCCCGAATGACACCGAGTCAAGCACTGAGACATCCTTGGATCAGTAAGCGTGTTCCCAAGCCCCCGAGTTCTGATAAAACTTCTGTGAAACGGATTTCTAACCACACTGGCTCTTTTCCAGGGATAAACTCAAAACTACCTCCTGTAGTGGGTGTAGCCAACAAATTACGAGCTAATCTGATGAACGAATCCAATGGCAGCATTCCGTTGCGGACAGTTCTACCCAAACTGGTTAGCTAATGTACTAGCCAAAAATACATTTATGTTGTATTTAGGTTTATGCAGCAGGCCCTTTTACATTGACAAATTGCAATAGTTTTATTGAATTTTACATATTTAAAAAAAAAAAAACTTTGTACATTAACTTGAAATGTAAACTTTTAAACAAAGGGCTATTTGACCAGATCTTTCATGTGCAATCTGGTACACACAGTCGCCTTCAGATCCGTTCAGCGAGGTCAGCAATTTATAGCACTAGGGGAGGGGAGAGACAAAATCACCAGCATTTGAGGCCAGGCATAACAATTGTTGATAAAAAGCACCGTTACAAGCTTCCTGAAGCATGTTGAGTTGCCAGTAAAACCTGAACTTCCGCCAACCTGGGTGTCATTCATGGCAGGTCGAGATATTTGTGTACTTGAAAGATTTTTTGCTTTGTGGGATGTCTGGGAAGGTTATATTACAAATATAATATTTATTTATTTATGCTTTTTTCTACATGAACTCCCCTAACTACCATTTCTGGCTTTTGTTTTGGATGTTATTGCCAAATGAACGTTTCTGTACAATATTAGTTCACCGGTGGTGTCCAACATAGAATCCAATCTAAATGTGTTTATGGCTAGTGTTGATTGTTAACTGAAAGAAGGTGGGGATTAAGGGCCAGATGTAGCAAAGGTTTTTACCCATTCTGTGTCTATGGGAAAAAGTGTTCGTACATATGGCCCTAGGTTATTTATATCGCCTTCATTGAGTCAATGTTTGATTAAGTGATTTCATTTTGTTCTGGATGGGATTACACTATTCTTACCCTTGAGCTTGCTGATGAATATGGATTGGATAGGGCACACAAAAAATACCACAATTGTCTCCTTTAGTAGGCAGTCTATAAACAGAAGGGGTTTGAGTCTGAACTGCATTAACTCTTTCAGCAGTTTCAGCACTGTGTTGTATTGGAAGATAGCTGCCCCAGCTGTGGGGTGGGGCCAAACAAACTGCCCCAGCTGTGTCTGTCTTCCGTTTTTCAATGCTTCTATTGTATACCTTTTAACAACACTAAATGTACTCTGTGAGTTCAGACTGTGCCTCCACACAGTCAAAATTTCATTGTAAGGTAAGCTGCTGAGAAATGTCACTTACTTTACTTGGTTCCAAGAGGGCCTCTCCCCCTCAGGATTAAATGTTAAATTCTACTACTAACATTTTTTGGCATTTGTGTTGAGGGGGGGTGGGGTCGTCAACCAAAATCGTAAGTCTTAACTCCCCAAGAGAATGTTCTGCGCTGTCAGTAGCAGAACTGTAGTTATATTTACCTTTTCTCTGTCCTGTGCAATTTCCACTTTATTATCACTTTGGCAACTTTCATGAGAGCATCATCTGTGTTATTGGTTTGTAACGTGGCATCCAGTGGCCGTTCTCTTTGGATATGATGAGCTAATTTTATCATCTAAATAGGACGCAGTTTATCTGTGCATATAAGTATGTCTCCCTTTTGAAATATACCGACTGATATTCATGCCATTTTTATAGTTTCATGAAAACATCCGTAGCTGACGGCAGAAATGAAGACTGGATACAGGGCATTTGGTACAGATCACACACAAATTTCGTACTTGGGCGGGTAGACCAGTTTAAACATGAATGTCAAATGGCACATGCAAATAATTTAGCTAGTGATTTTTAACATTTCAGATGGAATGTTGTGGGCTAAGCTAGAATTGGAAATTGTTTATTCCCATAGATGGTATGGGAACATCATTGAGCTATCCCTAACATAGAACTCCGTAGTCTATGCAGCTTAGTGTTATTTTTTAACTTTCAGTAGAATGTAAGTTACTGTTAATGGGTAGGAATGTTCTTTTTCACATATCAGTTTCTTGAGTTTATGTTTATCAGTCAGTTTTTTTTTGTTAGTGCTTTGCCCTGGAATCAACATTTTCTAGTATTTTTCTTTGCTCGAAATAGGCGCTCACCACCTATTTTGAAGTAATGAATGAACTACATTACCCCCTCATAGATATATAAGTATAGACTGGTTTAAGCATGGCCTATCTTGATGTTGCAGGGGTGAACTCACAGTCTAGTCTTCTTTAACGAAAACTAAGAAATAAGGGAGAGAAAGGAAGCAAAGCTGAAAAAAATATTGGTGACCTGATTGTTGGCATCTAAAACAAGTTTATTAGATGTATGAATGTTGCCACTTACATTGAGAGTGCCTCAAGAGAAATGTCAAATTGGTTATCTGTAAATCTCTATATCACTTTGACGCTCCCAGCATCAAAGATCATGTAGGATGGTTTCAGAGAGACAGAAATGAGAACTGTGGCTGGATCCATCTGTCCCAGAACGCAGCTGTACTTTGTGTTTAGCCAACTTTGGGCATCTACATTGAAGGTGAACATGAAATGCTTTCAGCTTATGCAGCTACCCTCAGACATCCTTGCCCTTTTTTATTGGACTTGATTCATTTTTTAAGGAGCTCTTTGCCTTTGTAACCCTATTCCAAATTTTCGATTCAACCCTCTGTGATCAATAATCCTACCGCCACAGTGCCACGAATACAAGAAGGTTAAGACACCTAACCAAATGAATGCGCGAGAACCTTCCCTATAAGCAATAATTGGATAGGAAGGAATCCTCTTTATGACTTATGTTGGCTTTTCTTTCAGTTCATGGTAAACGAGTAGGATCATGGATGGTTACAAGAAATAGGTAATTTTGTTCTCCTCACACTTAGGTAAGCTGGAAAAGATAAACAGGTGATAAGGTCTTCATAAGTCTTATGTGGAAAAAGAAACAGACAATAGACCCCTGAACGAACCTGGGCCAAAGAAAAGTTTAATCAATGCAGGGATCATACTGAGACACTGGAAGAACCGAAATTTCAACAGGCTGGTGTTCGTGTGTTGAAACTTCCCATCTGGCAGGTTCAAATGCAAATGCATCCCCCACGTATGTACCGACTACTTGTCTTACCATCTCTGGCAAGTTGTAGGAATATAAAAGTTACCCAAATTTGCAAGGACTGGAATTCCAAAATTGAGGGCATTGTATGTCCCTTCTCCAGTTTTTCAGGGAAGCCTAGGAATGTGGCTACTTAGACAAAGCACAGACTGGGAGGTTCATCGGTTACAACACCACCACCAGGGGCCACTCCCTAGCAGAGCTTGTGGCTAAACAGATATGAACGTGAACAGGTAGACAACTGAAAGATTGCGATTCCAGCGATAATGTGCCTTTAGAAACCACTAAATTCAGGTTTAAAATTGTAAATAAGGGAGTTTTCTTTCCCCTGGATAAGATTATGGTTAAAATGTGGGCAGAATGGGCTAGAAGACTCCGGCAACCTTCAAGAAACCTTGTCCTAACAACATGTTAATATTTGATGTTCAGGGCAGGTGCACCAATAATATCACCCCTAGACAAGATGTAGAAGAGAAATCTGTGCATACCTCTAGTGGTGGACAGACTAGTCTCAGCCAGTTGATAAGTCTCAACAAGACTCTGGCCGTGGTATTTTAAGAAACACGGGTTGCTAGGCAAAGAATTGCTATAAGAAATGCACAATTTTAGGTCTGGCGTTAGCCAAGACCTTTTGATTTTTACTTCAAATTACATAAATGATATACTTTTGGGGCCTTTCACAAGGAGCACATCCAAACACAATAGTTCCCTTAGGTGCCATGGACTACTTTCACAATGTGTGGTTTTTGAGACTAACATTTCTGTTTTTAGCTGTTTTTAAAGCTTGATGAAGTTTTGAGAACTCCCTCAACAAGAACGTTTTGCGCAAACTATACAAAACAAAATGAACAGTGACAAAGCCAAAAAGGTGGCTTGCAATACCAGAACTAATGGCTTCGCCAGTGCTGTACCAATTATTAGAATTATTTTACTTGGTTAAAATACTGCATACATTGGCATGTTGCAGCCTTGGTTTGATTGATAGCATGGCCATATAAAAACCTAATTCTAGAACCCTGCGCTGAACTGTACTCCCAACACCACAGAACGATTAACTGCTGGCCCAGACTGTGTCATACAGAGGTATCTTCCGTCGGCAGCCAGTTGACGTATGCTTGGAGTCAATCTTGAGAGGGAAAAAAGGACCTTGAGCAATGACCTTCTTCACACATTGTGAATGCTTGTACATCTGCATGTTTTTCTGTTATGAGCCGCAGTTCCTGAAAATGACTTTCAGCAGAGCTAAGAGCCTGTGCCTCAATTTCAGACCATTATAGATGCCTGTGCCCTTTCTATCAAGAGTGTTTCCAGAAGGGACCAATTTGCAAAGCTCTTTTAAGGTGCAAGTCTTGCTTACACATTGGCAAAGCAGCCATTTGTATGTGTGAGGAGTACTTGTTGTGCGTTTTATTATAACGCTCTATTAGTGACCACCATATGCTTATATGTGGGTATTGCTCTGTCACTCCATGGTCTCATGCCACTAATGAACAGTGTCTTGTGAAAGGCTATGCGAAATGTGCCTGCTGCTGATACTCTAGATCTTCAGTGAGGAAAACAGGTCTTTAATTCCTCTTTAAATTCACGATTATGGCATTTGTTCTTATAGATGCCAGGATGGAGTTAAAAGTATTGCAGTTTGGACTCAACATGTTCTACTTTCTACTTTCAGGTGTACTGTGCTGAATTTGAGAATTTTTTGAAGTGCAAGGCACACGTGGGCTATCAGTGGTGAAGTTGTTCAGCCAAGAAAGGAGGACCAGTTTTCATTGTAAACGCAGTGAGCAATAGGTTACACTTTGAATTTAATTTCTTTGTACACCATGAGCCACTCGAGACTGCGTTCTCATACTAACATAATTATGCATTGACTTAATAACATTGGAAGCTAAGCAATGAACCTGTAGGGTAGGCTTAGGTAGATTCTCTAAGCTGAACTTGAAGACCATCAGTTCAAATGTAATCTTGGTACCGAGTCCCCCGATACCTACACTCGGCTTTGGCGATTCCTCTTACATGACCACCAGAAGTAATTGCTTCTGGTTGGGTACATCACTGTGACACTCTAAACACTGCTGTCCAGGCATTTATTTGTTGTACCTTTTGGAGGACTCCTTTGCGGGCAGACCCACTTAAATGCCATCATACTACCCATCCGGTCATACCTAAATCCGGTTGTACATGCTACCACCGAATAATGAGACCGCAGAAGATGGGTGAGGAAAACTGAATCAGATTGGTGCTATCACCATCTGCTCCACTGCCTTGAAATTAGTTAGTGGGTGTTGGCGCCTTCGCAGAGGGATAGTATTGCCTTCCTCGCCAAAGTTTAAGTAAAAGCCTAATAGTGTTAGCCTGATATTATGTTATGGGTGTTTGCTCATTAAAACACCTTAGAAATTGAAGATCGTAAAAAGTTATACTTGATTTAGACCCTACACTAGCATCTTGAGAGAAGCCAGAATAAAACATTAGACTGAGAATTTTAACATGGGTTCCTACTGAAAGTCAGCCCCAGTTGTCCCAAATCTCAGAACGCGTGTTTCACATTTGTGAATAAAAAAAACAATTCATGGCCCGTGACATGGAAACTGATTTATTCAGTTTGGGTAGTATCTCCTTAACGGCTGCATATACAAAGCATATGCAACTCGTATGTTTTAACATAGAAAATTATATTAGAAAAGTTGGCCAGGGCATGATTGGGAAAATTCAGAGTAAATTAGAACACGCACAGTTTTACATTGGTAAGTATTCGGGAACAGTTTCAATGCATTTGCCAGTGTATTTCCCACATAAGTGCAAAAGGTGAACATGGGTGCGCCAAAATGTCAATTTTCACAGGCTCCTCATATGGAGTAATGAATACCTGTAAAAGTGTTTACAAACCACAACCCACGTTACCTTTAGGGCAGTAGTGTTTCTGGCCTTTTAAGTGTAGGCGGTAATCCAAGAAGTCCTTTACTTGAGCTGACTTTGGGAGAGAATCAGACCCTTGAATCGGAGAGTTTGAGTGTTACTGAGCAAGGGAGTCTGGGAGGTTGGAGGGATGACTTGGGGGTGTTAGAAGAGGAGTTCCTTTAGCAAGCCCCATGCAGGTGCAACAGCGTATTCAGGTAAATAAGACAGGCATTTTGGGACAGTAGAAGATTACTTCATCTGTTAGAGTTTAGAAAAGTTAATAAAAGATTCTGCTGCCTACTCCTTCGCTGACTGCATTTTCATAGGACAATGGCCCATATCGTAAAAAAACGTGTTCATTTTAAAAGGCATTGTTTAAGAAACCAAATAGTCATCATATAAACACTATAAAATTGCTACTTCTAGTTCAGTATTTGAAGAAAACGTTTTGATAAGAGTTTTCGTTTTAGGCTATAGCTCCAGGGTTACACCATGTTTAGTTTATGCATGCCTAGGACAAGATTTTATGCTAAGACCCAAAACACTTTTACTTTAAAACCATGTTTAGATGCACACTATCTTTATATCGTACATGAGCTTTCCATTAACTTTGTCAGTTGGCCTTCCAGATGGAGTGCTATAATTAATTGTTGCTTTACAAAAACTAAAAACAAATGTCCTTAAACATTTTGAGAGATGGATAGATTAAAATGGGAAACATTTTAACCTTCTTTATTTGTCATTTTATAACATGCACAACAATAACGCCAGAAATGGACGTCAGTGCATCATTACTGCCCTATAATATTCCGCCCAGTGTCTGTCGCAATATGTAAATGGAAATCTTTCACCTGCCCACCATATTTTTTCCACCAAAGGCATCCTGTGGACCAATAACTCTTATGCATACCTCTCCATCCTGGGACCAGCTTCCTCAGCCCCTCCTCCACTAAGAGTATTTGCACTTACAGGCCTCTCCTGTGTCCTCTCAAATGGCACTAACTTCTACTCCCCATTCTATATGTTCCCCCATCTTGCAGAAGGCCTAGTGTCTAGTGACTAATCACTATTGCCCATGCTTCCAAATACACTTCTGCATCCTCATCCCTATCACTTCTCTCAGGCGTTGCGCTTCATTGACTGCCCAGTCGGACATGTCTTTGATCCAAGACTGGTTCCTAGGTGCTGTGGAGGACAGCCCAGTGCATGACTATCCTTTTCTTACCCAACAGCAGCCCCAGTGCTGCGAATCAGGTCTGGATTTCCCTGACTGAGTTTGGCCACTATCGACTTCCAGTAATCAAGATCAAAAGACAGTTTAACTTCCTGACGGTGGACTCCAGTATCGGACATGTAGAATTCTGTGGGATGTATATGCATCACGGAAGAAGTACCACAGACTATTTAGGCCCTTGTACTACTCAGCCCATGTGATGTGCATACTGCTTATCACGCTGTCAAGCTATTGGGATAATCTGAAACTGCTGAACTGTGAATATAAAACATAAAGGAGAACATTTTTGCATAATGGACACTTTTAGGGTGAATTCATGTGTTTTGATGACCAGTGTACTTCTTCTAACTTCCCCTCTTTACATTTGCACATATTTATGGATCCAAGTTAAAGGATGCAAATTGGAACTGAAGAAAAGCAAAGCGGCCTAACAGCAAATGTAAAGTGTCAGTCTCCCTCTCGTCCCCCCCCCCCCCCCACCCCCCCCAAATCAAATGACCCTGAGTGGTGGGTGGTAAGCAATGAAGAAGTGGGTGGGATGGAAGCAATGGAGATACGGTGTAGGGAGCAATAGGTAAATAGTAATTTAAAAAAAAATTAAGAAGCCAAGGCAGAGGAAGACGTGGTCCAGGTGGGGGCGAATGGAGCAATACCAGAATGCGTGTGATGGCTGGAATAAGAAGCAGAAAATGTGGGAGAGCAAGTGGGGGAGAAGGGAGCGACATGGAGCATTTGGGAAGGGAAGTATGGAATGTGGTGGAAATGAAGCAACACACTAGGGAGAGATCCTTTGAGCAATGGAAAGATCCAAGTCAGCCAATCAGAAGGATGGTTAAGAGGGTATGCTCCAATGGAGGTACAAACTGAAGAGGAAGGCAAGCCGTCCAAAATGAAGCAAGCAAATAAGAATGAGAGTAAAGCCAACAAGTTGTAAGATGTGGGCAGTCTCTAAGCCTTCTTACCTTTGGTATGGTTCACAAGAGGCTTTTGCCTACAGACAGCAAGAAGCTGATTAGTAGACACTTCCTAAAAATGACAGTCGAACAGCATCACTAGCCAACAAAAAAATAAAAGTTCAACAAATTAATGTTCATGTTTAGGCATAATCTTGTATATCACTGAGACAGTCACGTCTTTGTGAGCGTGGGGTGATTTGTTACATGATTTTTGAAGTGCCGATGAGTACATAAATTGAGTACATAAAATATATGAGGGTTTGTTTTCTTTTTTTTTTTTGCCAAAATGGTTGCACCAGAATGTTATGTTTCCAACTGATAAGTTTTCAAATGAATTCTTTGAAAATGGTCCACATTTTGCAGTTGTTTACACCATGCTTGTCCAAATACGTATTTTGTGCAGTGCAAAAAAATCTTCATTTCAGGGAAACTCCTCTCCACCAAACTAAGTTTAGTATTTTATTAAAGGCATATGTTTACATCCTAAAAACACCATGGTAAAAGTAGGGATTCCCTTCGTGAATTGCTAAGCAGCCTTCCTTTTTTGGGGGATGAAATGTAAACTCGCTTATTTGTTTTCCATCACATTGCACGGGACTGTGTGCTGTCTATTTGTATGTTTCTGGCACTTCGTAATGTGTGGTTTTTATTATCTGAAATTGACTTTTCTTTTTTAAGTGAATTTTAGCTGTTCGCATTTTGGCAATATTTTGTACTATTGTAGCCCAGGAAAAGAACAATAATCATCTGTAAAACTGATACTGTATTATGGGGTCCAAATTAAAGTACAATTATGACCACGGTGACGCAATGCCCATTTTTTTTAAAATAAAAAAGTACCACAATCCTATGAAAAACGTGCAATTTAATCCAGCGGCATTATGACTTCACCCTTCAGTGGCGTATACCTTCCAGTCGTATGAGTGGGGTGTTTTACAGCAGTACAGTGCATCTGCGTGTTTGTTAATCAGTGATGGTAGGTATGTGTCATAGACTGGCCAGGTCGCCAAGAAGAAATGCTACAAAGTGAAAGCAAAAGTATTGAGCTAAGCTTGGAGAGGCCCTACTGTCATCCTAGTACAAGCCATTTGCAAAAAAAAAACACTGTAGACAAATTTGCATAATAAACATTATTATTATTATTGATAGGGTACTGCTAATAACTTTCTGATATCCCTTTTTTTTTTTTAATTTAAATTAAAAATTCATTGTTACAAGTCGTGACCGCAGGATTAAAGTACTTCTCTCCTAGTTGCTAGTTAGTCATGAACGCTCATTTTTTTCTCTGGTTAGAAGTTTGTCATTTACTGTCAGAATCGCATTTTATCAGATTGTTGTTCAATATTCCAAGCTGCTTGATATTTCATTAGTGCCTATGACGGCGTAATACACTTTTACTTCTATTCTAGTATTAACCATGCCACTTCCTCTACAGTTTTGATGCATATACTGTTATGGCTGCATCGTGTAACGTCTGCATTTCTCCGTAAATTGTGGCCATATAATGTGTAATTGAAAGATCCGTGTTCCTTTTTTTTTTTTTTTATCTTAACTTAGCATTCACTAGTGGATGAGCACAATATGTACTGTCAGTTTGAGGTGCTGTCAATGGAAGCCACTGCTTCCGAACGATTAAAACTGACTTCCATTGATGAAATAACCAGTGGAATAGTCCCTGTTAAAAAACGTAGAGCAAAAAAGTTGTTTGACGATTTTTTTCTTTTCCTTTAAAGGTGGATACTACTATCTAGTTACCCAGAACTGTAAACAAAGTGGCCTCCAACCAAAGGACTTGGCATCTGAAGATAGCTTGCAAGTGCAGTGTATCTTTATAAGGAGACAGTTTATCTTTCTCAGGGGAACTGTAACAGTGTTGTTCCTTAACTATATTGGGCCTTTGAACCCAGGTAAAAAAAAAATCACCTCAGGATCCACTGGAGGGCTCTCACTTTGGCACGCATAGCCAAATCAAAATATTTTGCAGGAGGAACTACCGCGTCTGGAAATTTACCCTTGTAAGGAGTCCAGGCCCTATGTATCTCCTTTTTGGTCCCCTATATCTCCTACTGATCAGTTCTGGTCACATGAAGGAGACAGGACTACCTTGTCTGAAATAGAAAGCCTAGGTCGTCCAGTTTTTATCTTCTTCATCACAGCTTTGTTCAGATATACTTGCATGGCTGATAATGCTAATGGCAATGCTACAGAACGTCCTTTGCAGTCAGTTTCCAAAAAGATGCTGCCATCTGAACAGATGGTGACAATGAACTGTCGCAGAAGAAATGAGTTTTGTTCTGAAGAGTGCATCCTCTGTTTTAACCTAGAACACTTGTATTACTTCTCTTCTGATGAATAGAATGACCAGCTTTTTGCTTCAGCCAAAGAATACCAAAATCTAGACTAACAAAATTAATTATAGAGGTGCAACACAGGTAGCTTGCAGCTCACAGCCTCAGACGCATCCAGTGTGACACCTACACTCGAAATGGCAGTTGTGCCATCAAACAAATACACACTGGAGTCTCCAGATCTTTGTATCAGGAGTGCAAGCGCATGCCAGATAGCTGCAAAACGGCTTTTGCAATATAGAAACCCCCTTGTCCGAGTTGAAAATTCTTTCCAACTTGTAACACGGCTTTTGCAACCGTTTCTGAAATGCAAATAAGGGTCGTGAAAAGTTAACATACCCCTTTTATTTTTGATTCGGGGCATTTTTTTTTTGGTCTGGACTTTATTTTGGCTACCCTGTCTGGCAGCCTTTAATCGAGAGTGCTGTGCTGTCTATCTTCTGCCACCGATATTCAGGTGGACTCTGGTTTTAGGGGCATGTACTGCTGGGCCTTTGGCTTTGTCAGATGGCGTTTTAAAAGGTGTCTTCGGTGCGCTCCTTTGTACAGGTCTTCAGTAAGCTGGCTGTGGTTGTTCGGGAGGGTGTGGAGTGCTTTGATCTGTTGGGAGCAACGCACGTTGTTTGCTGCAGTTTCCTTGGACTTATATGTTGTTCGCTGGGGCTCTGGCTGCTGCCAGGAGTGCTCTTTTGGCTCGATGGACGGCAGACTCTGTGGAGAAGCTGCCTTGATGTATGTGGGTCAGGCGCTCTTTAGTTTACAGATCCCTGCCCTGTTCTCCAGGGCCTTTCTGGAATGGCTGTGTGCCATGCACTTTCAGAGAGATCAATGGGTCCTGGTCATTGTGGCCCATGGCTACACTATGGACTTTTTGCACGTTCCCCCTTAGACTGTCATCCTTCTGCCTCCTGTTCCATCCGGAATGGTAGGCCCTTTCGGTTGGAATTAGGAGCTTGTTGGTGTTGGGGGTCATCTGCAAGGTACCTCTTGCCGGTCTCTGGGTCGTGGCCTCTTCCATTATGTTTTTGATTCTGTTGGTGTCAAGGGCATTTTTGCCAGTCCTGGTTGTCAAATGGGTCTCTTCCTGGATGTGCTCTGTTCAGTTCACCTGTTGATGGTTCAGGCGGTTCTTCTTTTGAAAAGTTCAGGTCATTTTTTTTTTTTACATCCGTGGATCTCTGGGTGCCTATCTGCCCATTCCTGTCACACTTCCCTCTGCGTTCTCCAATTTGCGATGTGGGGTGGGAGGCAATCATTTCAAGTTTTGTGTTCTTCCCTTTGGACTCAAGTCATCACCCATGAATTTATGATGGTTCTGGCTTTTCCTTATGTGAAGGGGGGTGTTCGTTGTTCTCTGTTTCACCAGTCTGTTGGTGCACTCCCTTAGTGAGTCCCTGTTGGTGGTTCCTGTGGAAAGGGTGTTGCCGGTCCTGCGGGGCTTGGATTTTTGATGACTTGATTGTCTTCATTGCTCTTGTCACTGGATATGGTGTTCTTTGGGGCCCCTTTTCGTACTCACTGGAGTGATAGTTGGCGTGGGGCTCTCTTGGCCTTGCCTGTATTTCTGGTACCTTGGGCCACGTTTTGCGTGCACATAATGATTTATTGCACTCTGTCCCTGTGGTGGCCAGGGGCTCACTCCCTTCTGGTCCATTTCTGGATGTCTGCTCCAGTCCGCGGGGTTCTGTTGTGATGGCTGGTAGGGAATAGTATAGTGAATGGGATTTCTCTTTCTCCTCCAGCTCTGGGGGTGGTGTCGACGGACACCAATCTCTTCAGGATTGGCTGTGGCTGGACTCACTGCAGGTCCTGGGGTTCTGGGCTCTTTAAGGCTCTCTGAGGTCTTCGACCTGGTGGCTGTGACTGTTCTGCGGGCTCTGGTTCATTTGCAGGCAGGTCTGAAGGGTTCAGTAATGCTGTTTGGACGGACGGTCTGGTGACAAAGTCTTTCGTCCTCTGGCCCCGCGGTTCCAGGTCCAAGTCCCTAGAGGTGTTTGTGCTGAACCTTTTCGTCTTGGCTTTGGACTCGGTTCTGTCTCTGATTGCTGTGTGCTTTCGAAGGGCAGTGAATGTTTTTGGGCAGGTCTTTTAAGCAGGGCTTTTCTGCCCTCCAAGTATTTCTCCCTGGATCCTGGCCTGTTCAATATGTTTTTTAAGAGGTGTGATGTTTCAGTGTTAGACCTGCTTGCTTCTCCTGCAAATGATAAATGATTCCAAGAGGAAGTTTTCCTCAGGCTTGGATGATGGGCAGTGTGCCTTGTCGTTGGCCTTGGGTTCTGATGTATGCTTTTCCGCCTTTCAAGTTGTTCAGTGCATTTCTGGTGTGGGGCAGAACTGTGGGGGTTTGGGGTTTATGGTTGCTCCATGGAGGCCCCGGGCAACTTTGTTCCCTCTTCTGGCATTGTTGGGGTGCAGTCTGGAATGGGCTTTTCTGGTTGTCCCGTCTCTTCTTCTCTCCAGCTCTTGCTCTGGGATTGTTCGGGTACTTACACTTGGCGGCGTGGTCATTGGAAGGTGCACTTTTGCTGGTCTAAGGGTCACTGTTTGGTTGGCTCTGCCTTTCCAGGCTTCGGGGATGTCTTTTCCGCTGTCGCCATCTGCCTGACATTGCATGGTGTTTTAGGTCTAGGGTTCGGGAGGCCAGTGGATCTACTTTGGCCATTCTTTTTCTGACTTTGCAGTTCTTTAAGGATGTGTCTAACATGGGTCTGTCACTTGCTACTTTGAGGGTTCACTGGGCCGTGATTCAGGTGTTTTGTGGTTCCTGGTGTTTTCATGATGATGTGGTTGGACTGCTGCTTAGGTTTTTCCCAGGGTTGTTGCCTTTGTTTCCTGGAACAATGCGCTCTTTCTCTGGTTGAAATTTGCAGTTGGTGGGCTTGCCTTGTCCTCCATTTGTGCCCCTTTTTCGAGTTGATTAGATACTCTTGGCTTTTCATCCTTGTTTTCAAGTGGCCACTATGGTGGCTTACTTGCAGGGGACCTCGGTGGTGGGGATATGTTGGGCTGCGTCTTGGGCTACCCCTTCCACTTTGTTCATCCCATTTCAGATTACTGAGTGGGAACGTTCGGATTGTGTTTTGGGTTGCAGAGTTTTGTCCTCTACGGGGTATAAGGGTATTTCTGTGTATCTTTTGGGCACTCTTTCACTTGGGTGTTTTTGACTCAGTTGCGCATTTCGGTTTTACTTGCTATGTCTCATTGGTTACGAAGGAAGGCGAGGGAGGTATGGGAGGTAATATGTCCATTACTTATCGATAATGGCATTACTCCTAGTCCTACTTCTTTGCCTTCCTTTAAGGTCCCTCCCAGTTCGGAACAACTGAGTGTCTTGGTTGGCTTGTTTATGTACAGGATGAGGAGGAGGTGGGGTTGTTTTTACTTAGAGGAGTGAGGGGTCTACTGGTGTCAAGGGAGCCTCATTGGTTAAGAAGGAAGGCGAGGTAGTAGGACTAGAAGTAATGCCATTATCGGTAAGTAAAGGATGCATTAGCAAATAGGTTACATTGCATTCTCATTGACAAACTGTGTGCAAATTGTACATGCCTGGTTTTCGAATAGAAATAGCACATCAGAATCTTCAATGGGAGCTCTCCGTGTCACTATAGCTTATTGTATGTTGGCTTTCCTGACTCTAACATCTTAGCCATTTTTTTAACCAGTATAGAAAATTGCAAGACGATATTGGTTATTGTGTGAATCATGGAGAATGTGAGTAATCCTTGTACGTCCCACAACTTATTTTGTTGTCCTCAAGTCTTGGTGGGGACTCCTATTTAAAGGGTCCTACTTATGTATCTTAAGTTCTTTCTCATAAAAGATACCCATGAAATTAAATACCTGAACACCAATAAAGTTAGGTTCTGAAGTGACATTATGCAGATTGCCTCCACTTTGTCTGTGCTGTGGAGGAGTGACAGAGAAGCAGGTAAGATGACAATTGCTCCTTATATTTTCTATCTGCTGACTTTTCCATCCCTGCTTCCACTATACTAAACATCCCTAACTTATGAGGATATGTTGTCATGGCCATGAATCATTCTCATTTCATTTGTGTTTATTGGCTGTTACGTGTAACCACATTATTTGGTTTCTGTAATGACATGAAGTGGAGAAAAGCCTGATTGATCCTGTAGTCTTGTTAAACATAGTACCCAAAACAAATTGCATCAGTTCCTTCTGTCCCCAGTTTGACATGAAGGGAGCTGTGTTACAGATTATAAAATTCTTGCCCTCCGTCGTACCTGAATCTTATGAAATATACCTCTGGCACATTTCAGGCATTCTGTACCACGAGCCAGATGGTATGGAGGAACCTGATCCAGAGCCATGATGGGTGATAGAAAGGAGAATAATGCATAGATCACCATTAATGGTGAATGCCATCCTTTCACGGGTCCTGAGGTTTTCCATCATATCTGCCAGCTCCTCTCTACAGTCAGTCTCTCAGAAATCATTGAGTGAAATTCTGTGTAAAATCACGGAGCTCCATCTTGTTGGCGATCTTGCCTCACAAGTTCACAAAATATACTTTAGGTGGTAACTGCTTCTATCTGAGTGGTCTGTAGATATAACCGCTGGTCCCGATAAGTAAAGTGGGGAGGAAATGTCTTTGCATTAGTGTTTATCCCTGCTATGTGTAGTGCAGAATCATTACTTTGTGTTCGCAGATCCTTACAGGACCCCCCAAAGACTTCTCCCAGGAGTGACAACAGTGTAGGAACTCTACCAGTTAAGCAAAGTGGAGGTGGCCATCATCTTCACATGTGCCACCATCATCCTTTTTTGAGACAAGTTTTGGGCTATCATCTCTAAATTCTCAAACATCTCTCATCTGTTTTCCCCTCATATTGTCTTTGTTTACTAAACTGTTTCCCCACTTCTCCCAAGATAAAGCTCTTTAGCAAGGTGTCACATCAGTTTCCTGCTGCTTGAACACAACTGAACCTAGCCAACACCTGGTTGGAATGGGTTGCATATGTCTAGTGGATCTTACCCCAAGCAGAGGCACGAGGTTTGGTATTGACATATCTGAATCAACCAAATAATCCTCACAACAAACATGCCCATATCTGATCCCTTTGTTCCTGCAGTGATTATGTCCTCTTGTTCCTACTTAAGTGTTGCAGGCTTCTATTGTGTTCTTGCAGATCACATAATTGTTTAATGACTATGTACGTGGCACATAAATATATATTCTGTATATAATCTTTAAACCAATTGTTAACGTTTTATACTTGCTTGTGGTCATTCCTACACATATTTTGTGTTTGTCTTAACCAGATTTCCTCCTTCTTTATGTTGCATCCTCACAACACTGCTCTCCTTTCGTGCTCAGTAGGCTACCTTCGATTTCTAACCCCATATTATCATTTTATAGCTCAGGGTTTGTGCTACTGGGTGTGTAGCTTCATGTATTACTTTCAGGAACTGAGACTTGAGACATCTGGTCACAGGTTGTTTTGACTTTTTCCGTTTTTATTTATTCTAAATGCTCATGCTGTGACAAATTTTCAATGTACATGAAATACATTAGGACACAAAAATCAATTTAATAGCCAGTGAACTTAGAAATAAAAAATGTATGTTGATGAGTCCTACACAGAATACAAATACACTGGTCAATCCAGTGTAGGTCCACTGTTTCCTGCTTCCTCCAAAACCAACATGGAGCTGCTATTTACAGACTGATATTACAGAAGAACTTCCTGTCCTCCCAGCCCACTCCAGGATTGATTGAATATCAGGGCGAAGTGAAAGCATGTCTCTGTTCAGCTGTTTGCCTACCCATAGGTTCTAATACTTTATCAATGTATTAACTGACACCACCATGTGCCCTGTTCCTTGGTGCACTGTGGTTCATACCCTGTTTTGTACAACGTAAACTTTGCCGTGCAGCCCAAAAATGTGTCCTGCACCCTGTGAACAGTATCCTGTCCCCAAGCATTATTTGCCCTGTGCACCACAAATAGAACTTTCTCCAACATGGGTGAATCCAGGGCGTGAGCCATAATATGACTTGTGGCGGGTGAAAGATTATTCTTGTAGTGGAGTTCACACATTTTCGATGAAACGCCAGTAGGGAGGATGGCCAGACGTCCATCCCTGGCCAGAAAGCTGTATCCCTGTAATGGCTTCAGGCTGTAGTTCATCTGCTGTGAATGTTCATCCCAAGGTACTTTTACGGATGTTCACCATCACTGTTGACCAGAAGACACTGTTTTTGTGAGATGCTACTTCATTTGGTTAACCTCAGCCCATAATTTATTTTTTCAAGGCATTAACTCCTATTCCCACACTGTTTCGGCATGAGGTTCCAGGTCCCACCTATGAGAGGTGACCCGAGTCATCTGCCTTAGGCGCAGAGGGCCTGAATCAGCCCTCTTCCTTTAATAATGTATGCAGTCCAAGTCCATGCGGTAGTCATGTTTGTGCCCATATATCAGCAGCACGTCACCTGCATTAGTTATTTTGTTTAATACCAGTACACTGCCAGTAGTTGGGATATGTGACACTCCTTCCTTTCATGGGTTTGTGTCCTCTGTACGTGCTCTCCACTCTTTCTGTTTTAATGAATGTTTGTGTATCCATTACACCCTCAATTAGTGTTTGATCCCTGACACGCAGTCCTATGGCACTCGGACCAGATGGTTGCCAATACCAACTTCTACACTTGGAAGACCACCACAGTGAAAGACTAACATTAAACACACCACCTTCACTATAGTGGACATGATGTGTCCACCAGCACCCTGTAATTTTCCACTCCCACTACTGAGTCTAGTGCTCTATAAATACTGCGTATCATAACTTGCTGCAAAAAAACTGGATAGAAGCCTTCCAGTGGAATTATTTTTCTGTATGGTTGGTTCTGGATCCTCAATTGAAAACCATGATACTAGAAGTAAGATTAGCCCTCCCTGCTATCAGTCACCCTTATAATCTACAGAGACAGTCTGGAAGATAAAATTCTCTCTAGTCAGTACAAAGATCACCTGCCGAGTGTCACCAGCGAAGACCCGGCCTACACAAATGTCAAGGTACCAGTTCACAGACCCATAAGTTAATTTTAAAGATGGGTATCTAAAGGTTTCTGGAGATGCGCACAATGAGTACTGATGCTTCAGCCAAAAGAGATTCTCTAATGAATCCAGCCTGTATAATTGAGACTTTCCCCCAGCAGGAAGAACGTGACTTTACAGTAATTAGTTTGATCTCTTATGGCTTGCTCCATAGGTTTGTAAGCATCCTGCTGTAATCTTAGGTCATCTGACTGCAGCAGACCGCTTTAATAATATGGCTGGTACTGGAGTGGGTCAGTCATAGGCACCAGCTTAACGAAGCTAGAATAAACAAATCTAGGTTTAAGTGCACAGCGGCAGGCCTAGTTTGCGAAAATATTGTGTATAAAACTATAGCTAAAATGGCTACACAACACTGCCTCTGTCGCAACCAAATGAAGACTCTCTTGCTAAATGGTGCCTAACCATTTTCTCTACCATGCCATGCATTGCCTTCACACCTGGAAGCTTAGGTTTATGAATACTGCCCTCAGAGGAATGCACCCCTATGCCCACCAAAGGCGTGGCCAGAGTCCCTCTCAGTAGAGTAAGTGCCTCAGACACCTGTCAAGTGGTGCATATGTCTCAAGTTTAACGCTCTTAGTAGTGAAAACGTACATTTGGATTTAATACAAATGTGAGAATTATAAGCATCTCTAATCGTGTCTCAACAAAAAGAAATGCATTTTAGAGCAATATTGCTAAGGGATTTGTGCCCAAAACATAGAAAATATTGGTAATTTTAATTGGGTGTAAATCCCCACCACAAGGCAGCAGCGAACAACAAGTGCCAATAGACACTACTGCATACTATTCACCTATCACTGCTGTACAGTAATCACCATCCAAATAATACACTGGTCATGACCAGAGCCCCAAACAGCCAATTAAATGCCCCAGTAGCCAGTGTCATTATATGCCCTCTATTCCTCCACCCCATCAGCCAGCATTCACCAACGTATATACCAGTGTAGTCCACAGCATGCATGAGTAAATCATCCACCCAAACTAGTGGTTGTAGTACTAATCTACAAAATGCTATCCAGATATTGCTGTTGTGTAGGGCCTGTTGCCACTCATTAGGTGATAGCCTTGCCTGCCTTGTTGGATTTATGTCATGCTGTAAAGTTCATGACAAGTGTCTTTACAAAGAATCCAAATTTACTTTCACAGCAAATACCTTACAATATTCCACCTTAGAGCTAGCCTTAAATAATGATCCTCATACTACCCTAAAGTCTTAAATTTACCCTACCACTTGTATTTCTGTTTTTTTTACCCCAACCCTTAGACTAGGCCTAACTTTATCCTCTCCTAACTTTTACTTTATCCTATTACATACCATTAACCTCCTTTGCTGCTCTTTTGCTACTTGTTAACTTTATCTGCATCCTGATTCTTCTCTCTTACCTTAAATCTGATAGTACTGAATCTGAATATTACCCTGGTGCTTATTCCCAACTCAACCAAAGTCTTACCTTTTTGGCTTATAATACATTTTTTCCTTTTCACGTCAATGATAATTTAAAATTGTTGTGCTTTTTTGGTTCCTTCTTTGTGGTGTATTCTTTATGTCACTTTTTGCCGTGACACATTCATGCCGTAATCTTCATTAGCCCCTTGTAGTGACACCAGCCTGTGTGGATCAGCACCTGGGGTTGTATTCCTGGGGACCAAGAGTGTGATATTTATGTAGGAAGTAATCTCCAGCAGTAGTCCTCACTTTACCCTGCATGGAGAAAAGGACAGACTTCAGGGTAGTTTTGCGTTTGGAGGGTGAGCAGCTAGCACCATCCTTGCAGTGACCCACCCACATTTAGAGTTTTCTGCCATGCCGTTAGTGAATTTTCACCGAAAGTGTTTCCGCCAACGTGGTGGTAGCAATTTATGCAGATACAATCCCCCAGAATATAGGCCTTGGGGTTGTTTCTGGAAAAATAGGCAATGTTCACGATGCCATGTACGTTTTCGCCCAGCATAATGGAGAGATTCGTTTTTTTTTTATTTTATTTTTTTACCGTGACTACCACATACCTCGTACTGCTGTTGTGGGCACGACAATTATTTATCTGAAGCCAGCCCTAAACGGCATCTTCTGAAGGCATGAAACAATCGAATTACTGGCAGGACAGCCGGCGAGATGCTTAGGACAGGAGGACTGGCTAAGGCTCTACCATAGGAAACAAGCACAAGTTTAGGTAATTCACCTTTGTGATTAATATTATGTTTTTTGTGTTGGAATTTGTGGTTTCTTGACATGTTGCAGTATAGTGAGTGCGCCATATGACTGATACAATTTTAAAAGCAAGCAGTATTCACAGGCCCATTTATCCCCAGGAGACTGGCTAAGAGCAACGAATCTGGTCTTCAGACGTTTCTGGAATACCCGGGCTCCGAGAGTACTGATTTGTTAATAAGGCGCCTTTGTCCCTAGGCGCACTGACATGCGAGGACCTCCAGCAGGGCCTTAACAGAGAGTACCTTGCGCTCCGAGAAGATCTCTAGGTGTTCGGTCGAGGAGTTTATTATTAACTAATTAGCAACAATTCCTTGCAACGAGCTACAGTACATTAGCTTTGTGCAAACACTCTAGGGCGCAGTGCATGAATAGCTAATAAAAGAGTCGAGGCAGTCTGGAGAGGCATGAAGCAATGTACTGGTAGCCGGGTGTGTGGAGCTGTAGGGCGGAAGGGATATTTAGCTAGAGAAAATGTGTATGGAGATGCGGCATTGTGGCACTACTGTCTGCCTGCATCACAGATCTGCAGAAGCGATGCCTGGTATCAAGACTGGGGAACAAATGAAGTTCGCGTCCCGGTGTGGGCTCAATACATCCTGTGATTCCGGGCAGGTCACCGAATCTCCTGTGTGTAAAAAAAGTGAATCCGAGCTTCTGTAATGCAAGTTAGTGCTCATGTAAAGTGCTCCAGTGATGTAGGGCCAACTTCACGCTATATAAAACTGCAGATGAGGTGTCCAGTGCAGTAAAAGAAGGATATGCTCAAGCCTGGCTCACAGATGTCCGGGTGCAGTACAACATGGCCAGCTTTACTTCATATCAGTGAAATGCATTAAAACAAGATGACCGGTGCAGCTTTGGAATACATAATGGGAATATATTTTAATTGTGCGTTCCAAAGGAGTGCCAGGCATTTTGTATGCTGATATTAGAGAACATAGTGTGAGGGCTAGAGCATCCGCCCTTGAAGCTGGGGAACAGGTTTCAAGTCTCTAGAGGAGGCTCAACATCCTGTAATTCTGGTCAAATCACTTGGTATTGTGCCTATTTTAGAGACTCATGAATATTAGAGAACCACGCTGGAAATTTGCAGCTGAGTATACCATCAAAACCAATGTTTGCTTTAATGCAAAAATGATCATAAGCGAGGAATTGGAAATTCACAAAAAGTCTCACTGTTTAAATGCACCCGGACATATCTTCTCCCTCTGGTCAGTGGAACTCCGAAGCATCCGCTTTTTGAAAATGAGGTGCCAGCTCCTTGAAGCTTAAATGCTCAAAATGATGTAAATTAAATAGGCAGAATGATTAATGATGCCCAACAATCTGCATGGCCAATTTCTGATGAACGTCCTCACATCACTGGGAGAACAACCAATGGAGATACTGTTCTCGCTGGAGATTTTTAATTTAGTGTGGGATCCCTCACGAGATAGGAAGCGGAGAGCAGGGACAGCAGGGCATTTTAGAAAAAAACTCAAGGGATGAGAGATATGGGGTTGAGGGGCACTTGCTGGTATCTGCATCCTGTGTAGGGAGTAGGGAGAGAATACTCCTTTAAAAAAAAAAAATCCACTTCACGTATTCTTCAGAGACCTAATTTTAGTAAATAACTCCTTAACTGCACTCACTCGAGTGAAAAAAGGTACAATAGGCCTTTTCAATCACAAACATCATGGCTGACTCCCAGGACACACCACAGCCTGTAGACTGCAACCCAGACCACTTAGAGACACTGTACTAAGGGAGGCTTTAGCAAAGCAAGTCAAGGACTATTTCAATAATAACAAAACTGAAGAACTCAGTCTGGCTGGAATCTGGGATGCAATTGAGGCCATCCCAAGGGGAAGTGTATTTCCCTGATGACACACCTCCACAAAATCCAGACACAGGAAGCCACAAAGCTACAGGCGAAAATACAAGAAAAGGAGAGGGTATATGAAGGGACTAACTCAATAGCAAACTTGAGGCAGCTCAGTAATTTACAAGGCCAACTCGGAGCTTTATACACCAATAGGGCTGAACGTAACATGCTGGATCTCAAATGTACCACGTAAATAGAAGAAAATAAAGTGGGACCTCATCTAGGCAGGCAGTTAAGACAGAAACAAGAAGGAAAATTAAGATGTCTCAAGGAAAAAAGGATTAAGACTGCATATATGTTCCAAATAGAGGAAGACACGCTGCATTCCATGCATACTATACCAAATTATGCTCTAGAGGAGAATAGCAGCCAGAGGCAAATCTTAGATGTGATCATGTTATCCAACCTAACAGTCGTCAAGCTACAAGCCTGATTTTCCAGGAGGAAATAAAGTTGGCAATAAAAAACTTTGTAGCGAAATAAGGCAGCTGGCCCGGACGGGGCTTAGGAATCCTTCATAAACAACATTTCAAGCCTTTTTGGTTCCCAAACTTAAGAATCACTCAATCGTATAGCATACCTAGGGGATAGCTTGAGAGACGTGGAAGGCAAAAGTCTTTGTCCTTCACATACAAGGTAAGAGCCCACAGATAAAGAGAAATATGGGTAAATCAGAGCTATTGAATCTCACTCTCCCAGCTCGGGCTGCTCAAGCTCTAAAGAACGAATTCCCTTTCAGGTGGGCCTGAAACAAATTAATAGGTAAGGAAACAAATTACACAGAACATCAGTCAGCTGTATGCAGTGAATTATCCCCGCCTGCTTCTTGAGATTAAAACGGATCTTAATAAATGGCAGAATCTTATGTTTTTGTGAATAGGCAGCACAGGAGCTTTGAAAGTGAGTTGTGGACAATGTTGGAAGGCTGAGTGGCGCTTATATGCAGCTCTGCTTCATCACTGGGCAGGCGCCCTCTAAGCCCTAACTGCCATTCAATGAAGCCCTTATGGGCACATTAATTGACACCTGGGCAAAACTTGTCCTTGCCCACCCATGAACAGGCAGATAGCCTGATGCTGCAGACTAGTGCCCAGCAGCCCTGTTTTTTTTAATTCAACATCCCACTCCAGATACTCTGGTGGCCCAGGCTTCCACCAACAAAGTGAACCCCAATTCATTACCTACACACTCCCCCTTCCTAGAAGAGAGTCAAAGAGGATTGAGGCATGGGGAAAACATGTTTTTGTTAGCCGGCCATGCCTTCAGGTAGGCCAGTATCCGGCCTGGATAATATATTCAGGCTTTCTGGGACCTGGTCAGCGAGAATCTGTTGGCAGTACCTGAGCAATTTCAGGCCACTCTCGCTCAAACCATTAAGGATGGTCCAGATGCCGTCAAATACATCATTCTGCCTGACCTGGATACAACTGTTTGCTTGGGCTGGTCAGCAGGTACTGGTGTGGTGCTCCATCGCCAAGCTTGGATGAGATCCATGGACTTTTCTGGGCATGCCCAAGCATCACTTATGGGTATGTTAATTGACAAATCTTGCCTATTGGTGAGAAGGCAAATTCTGCCCTGGAACACTTAATGTAGAATTGAGCCACTGCAATTGTTTGGGCCTCTTTATTCCTGCCAGATGGCAATTTTGTCCCTTTTGAGACTACTCCAAAGGGTTGGCGTACAGGCACCACAAGGCTGTCCTGCCCCTGTAGCAGACACCCCAGTTCTTTTGGGGTAATGAACAGGGATAAGGCTGGCAATTTAGAGGTTAGTGACCTTCCCAGTCTCCCACCCCTGTGGCAACAGCCCCAAAAAGCTTTGGTTTGCCCTTCGGGGGCATGACCACCCTGTGGGAGGCAGGAACAAATATTTCCTTCAGGCGCTGGCTATCTATAGCATCCGACAGGCGAGTCCTTCAGATCATTTAATAGGGCCATGCTCTTCCTCTCTGACCCGCCACATCTTCCACCCACATTAGAGCAGCTTTCAGAGGAGCACATGTCTATCCTAAAGAAGGGCAGGACCTACTGGCCGTAGGGTCCATAGAGGGGATACAAGAATCAGAAATAAGGTCTGGTTGTTACTCTTGCCATTTGTCCTATTTTAGATCTTCGCCCTGTGAACGCTTTCCCTTGGAGGGGCAAATTCAAGTTGCTCGTAATCATCCAGGTTCTATCGGCTGTGGATCCGGGTGAGTGATGGTGGCCCCGGGCCTGCAGAATGTGTACTTTCATATCCTCGTCCTGCAGACGCTTTCTGTGGTTCAAGGTAGGCCAGGAGCATTTTCAATTTGCTGTGCTCCCTTTTGGCCTAACCAGTATCCCATGGGTGTTCACAAATGCAATGGCAGTGGTTACAGCAAACCTTCAAAAGTTAGGGATACCAGTTTTCCCCTACCTAAACAAATCGCTGTTGAAGGCAGTCTTGCCACAGTCAGCCATAGACCACAATAGCAAACTGCCTGACAAAGTTGTGGTTCACAATCAACGAACCAAAGTCACACTTGACTCTTATGCAGACGCTTCCATGCAAGGAGACATCTTAGATCTATTGCAGTTCAGGACTGTCCCTCTGTCACAAAGAGTACGGGACATTCAGCTATGATCCCAATGTTTCAGCCTCAGTCCTGGGTCACACTGAGAGTGGCTCTGAGACTGCTTGGCCTATTGGCGTCCTGCCTGCCGACTATGGTAGATGGCATATGGAGCTCTGCAGTGGAATCTGAAGTGTCTGTGGGCCCAGCACAAGGGAACCTGTTGGGTTTGATCCAGGTTTCAGAGGATACTGCAAATCATCTGCAGTGGTGGCTGCTTGTCCGCAAATGGACCAAGCGGTACACACCTCTCGCTATTCCAGCCAGAACTGATGGTGGTGACGGATGGGTCACTGCTGGGTTGGGGGAGATCATCTGGGAGAGGTAGAGATCGGAGGAGTCTGGTCTCCAGCAGATACCTGGCTTCACTTCAGTCACTTGGAATTGCATGCCATTCACCTGGCATTGTCGGCTTGCCTATCATCCATCAAGAGGAGGCTTGGACAAGACATCATGGACAACACCATCACCATGAGGTACTGCAACAAGCAGAGGTGTGGGGTTCTGGGTCCTGTGCCAATAGGTTCTTCACCTTTGGAATTGGCAGGGACATCAGAGCAGTTCACTAGTCGTGAACCGCCCAACGTGATCTTTAAATGCCAGTTTGGACAAAGTCAGCCTGGTGCTGATGGCTTTCCTACTATCCATCAAGGGGAGGTTGCGGCAGGACATCATAAGGCAACAGCACAACCACCATGAGGTACTGCAACAAGCAGAGGTCGGGGGTTCTGGGTTTTCCAACAGTAGATGCTCCACCTCAGGAATTGGCTGGGGCAAAAGAACATTTTACTAGTCATGAACCAACTGGCATGTTGTTTAAATATTAGGGTGGACAAGCTCAGACGGACTGGGCCAAGAGAGAGTGGCACCCAGAACTTGTGGGCATGAGCTTCTGTCACTGATCAGGCTTCAGCTTTGGAAGGATCTTCTGTTGTAGCAGAAGGACTGGTTTCTGCACCAGGGCCTGCACAATCTACACCTACTTGTATGGAGACTGAGAGACGGCAGCTTGCTGCATTCAAGTCTGCCTCCTGAGGTTGTAAATGTAATCTTTGCTTCCTGGTGCCCCTCTGAAAGTAAATTTATTGTGGGTGCTGGGAAAGATTTTAGACACATTTGTGGCCTTGTGTGGAGTCCAAGTTGTCAGATGTTTTATTGTTTGCTTGTCTTTGGCCCAGCAAGGACTTCTGGTGCAATAGGCATCATTATAGCTTTTTTTGTCTGCCCCTTTGGCCTTTTTACATTTGGAGGACCAGCCATCCTTGTTTAGGCACATTCCATCAGGGCCAAGGCTGCTGCCACTGCGTTGGCACAATGAGTACCCGTTCTGGACATTTGACATGCTGCAACATGGGCATCAGTGCACATGTTCATGAACACTAATGCTTTGATAGCCAGGTGTAACAGGAAGGACATTTCTCCTGTACAATCCTACAGAACTCTTTGGTCTCAGCCATTCCAAAAACCCTCCCTTGATTTGGTATCTATTCTAAAGGTGAGGAATCTGTGGTAAGACGTGTACATCCAAAGAACAAATGAGTTATCTTCAGTAGCACTGTATCTGGTGAATACTTATCCAGCCATAGATTCCTCACTGCCCTCACAGCTCCCTGTTCTCTGTTAGAATTCTTCACACTGTTACCTTTGATTTCTGTTGGGTTCCATGTCAGAAAGTGTGGACAGAAAGAAACTGACATTGGCGCTCAGGGGTTGAGCTTATAAGCCACTCCACAGCATCACCTATCAGCGCCTAGGAGCACTGCTGTGAAAGCTTTTGGGTCCAGTCTGGCGCTTGGGGAAATTCTACCAGTCAGGAACCTGCAGTTACAGTATCCACCAGAAAGAGCATTACTGAAGGTAAGTAGTTTGTTAATCTGGAAGGGCTGTCAGTTAGCAACAATCATTTTTGACTCCACCTGTGGTTTAGCAGTGGCTGAAGCTTTCCTCACCATTACCTCACGATGTTTCTGCCCCTGAGGATGTGTGGGGCCTGTGGCCAGTAGCAGTCTTCTCATTACTACCCCACCTAAGGTGCTGTGTTGAAAATGTAGGTCTTCAGTAGCCTGCACCTACCAGTGGAGCATGGGCTGAATTTCTGACCGGTACCCTCGGTGACCCTCCTTAAGTGCTCTAGTGAGACCTGTTATTTACAGAGCTGCAATGCTCCTACGTTATGGGTTCGAGTATGTATTATAAACATTATTATAATTAATAGGCACAAAGCGTGAAAGGGTGGGTTAGTTTTGCACGTGGCCTAATAAAACCTTGCTGGAGGCTAGCATTTTCTGCGAGGCACAGCTTAGCTTGCAAAGCCTGTGTTAATGTTAGCAATGTCTTGTCTAATCTGCCTCCCACAAGAAAACAGCTGATACTGCACTGAGGCGATGAGCAGCAACAGACACATCAATCTCCCACTCCTTAGCCTTAGACTTCATGCAATGCATCCATATCTGATGACAGGGAAACTCTGGGCGCAGGCCCAGGACGTGCTAACGCCTGCTCCTGCTTGGTGTATTTATACTTATGTATTTATATATACATATTAGCTGTAATATCACAAAGACTTCCTGTTAGATCTGTCATTGGCCAACATACCACAGAGATAGGATGATATGTATAGTTAATGGCACAAGAGAAGCACAGGTGTAGATCAGGTAGGATAGATAAAGGCAGCCATAGGCATGCCGATTTGTTATCCTGTCAAGGCACCAGTCGACCAAATAATCAATCACCCTTGCATGTGCAGGGTGTCAGTCTGACTAGGGCCTGAGGTTCCCATTGTCTGCCTTTCGGTGGAAAGGGTTCGGAGCATGCCTACCTGTTTAAAATGTGGCTTCTTTCTTCCCAGTCGGTGTAAGTCAAATCTAGGCCTATTAAATATTGCTTAGCTTCTGCTCAGGTTGCTAACCTTGATTGCTTTCCCACTTCATTCCCCACTCATGAGGTGGATTTATACAGCACATGCTGACAAAAAATGCACATGGCTTTTGCTCATGTCAGCACCTCACATTCTTGCCCACTTGGCATCATTTTATTCACTTAACACCATCTCTGCCTTGTACATGTTGCCATATGGATTAAAGAGCCTTCTCTACATACCTCCCTCTTTTTGGTATACGTGCACACAGCACAACATTGATGCTTTGGGTAGGATGGTGTTGTAAAGGTGCATGTGATCCTGCTTACACCAACCCTCCCTTCAACTACCTATAAAACAGATCACCCATGGAGATCACTGCCTCTCTACCCCACCTCTTGCACAACAGAGTCTGTGACACATAAAATAAGACGTCCAGAGTAAATTATAACCACCAGCGAATTACAGTTATGGTTTGCACGCCCTTCTCTGGCACCTCCTTCTCCACTACACCAATAAGAGCTGCACCTTGTTATGTTGTCACCTCTGGCTCATTCCACAGTTCTATGCCCCCGAGGGTTTTTTGGGAATGCCCCCTGCCCCATAGAATCCTGTTGGTCCTGACTGTGACCTTCCTGCCAGGAAGTTAGACCCACTAACTGGTGTGTGGTTTCAGTCTTTTCGCTGCTGCTGCTTCAATAATTATTGAGGCCAGCCCTCATATGCAACAACTAGCGACGAGCGGGAACCTGCGGCCATCCTCTCGCACGCCCACCCATCCGTATCATTCACCCAGTATGCGGAGCATACCCTTTATTTATTTTTTTATGCGTTTTTATATAGCACGGACTTTACCCGAAGGTGTCAGAGCGCTTCACAATAGGCAAAGTAAAGATACAAGAAGAGAGGAATTACAAGTGAGCCTGTTACAAACGCAAACGTTACATTACATGAGGCAATACGAAAGGAAAAAGTGACGTGTGCAGGTTACAAGAGCAAATAAAGTACGAGTAGAGGTAAAAAAAAAAAAAAAATTAAAAAAAATTGCAATAAATCGTAGACACTCAAAACACTAAAACAATAGTTACGTTACATGAGGCAGTGGTGGCCGTTGTGCATGTATCAAAAGCAAACAAGATATAAGAGGTAGCAAATGATACGTTGTAGAAGGAAAGGTGCCGTATGCATGATACAAAAGAGTACAAAATACAGGTAGAGGTAAAAACTGCACTAAATGGCAGACACTCAAAACACAAAAACACCCTATGCACCCTGACAGCCCACCTGTCCTACTGCATGCATCGGGTGCGGCCTGCCTTGGAACCTCTCTGCTTTCTGCCACCTCGCTGAGACGTACCAGCCAGCACCCCAGGCTGCTGCGATTCTGCACCTGTCCCATCAAGGTGCCTCGTGGCTGCTGGCAGGTAGAAGCCCCAGGCTCCTTGTGCGCCTGCCTTCCGCACTGGAGCTCTGAGCCATCGGCGTGTTGGCCACGCCCCCTGTTCCCTCAATGGGCCTGGTAGCAGTGCTCCTCCGGCCCTTTCTAAAGAGGCCTGATACTTTACTGCCTGCTACAGGACATTGTGGAGGCGTGGAGACCTCTGCCCAACACCAGGCACACTGCATTCTCCGGGACTGGCTTCTGAGTACCGACCCTCCCCACCTGCATTGTAGTGAATACCTGGGCCCAGGGAGGTGTGAAGCCAGCCTTTTCAAGGCACTAAGACATGAGTGGCAAAATATTGTATCACAATTAAAAAAAAAAAATAAAAAAAAAGAAAAGAGGAAGAAATAGGTAAAACGCCAGGAAGACACCGTTACAGCAGCAGAAAACACATGTGCAGCAGTTTCATCACCTCCAGGCAAACCACACACAAAGATGGCATCAATTCCCACTTTGGAGCTGTTCATATGCAATGGGCCTCCATCCTCCCTCGCAGCACAATGGATGGACTGGCTAGACCGCCTAGAAAAATATTTTGCCGCAGTGGGCATTAAAAATGACAGGAAGCACCCCATGCTCCTACACCTCGGAGGTGCTGCCATACACTAGATCACAAAGTCTCTCGCTAAAGTAGGAACACTGCATACCTAGAAGACACTAAAACAAGCACTCACAACACACTTCGAACCACTAGCAAATCCTGACTATGAGTGATTCTTGCTACGCTAAGCCAGGCAACAACCCGAGGAGTCGGCCGATGCATTCTACGCTGTACTATAAGAGTTGGCAAGCATATGCACCCTCCCTAACGCAGAAAACGATATCAGAGCGCTATTCATACAAGGCTCCTCCTCCACCAAACTGCGATAAAACATACTTCAGGTACTGGGAATGTCAATGGCCAACATCTAGACGCTGTCGAAAGTGCGAGCCATGCACTTGGAGTCTGCCCTCCAGTGACCTATTAAAACAGAACCAGTCCACGCAGTTACCAGCACTCAATCGGAGCGGTGAAAGGCCCGCCACAAATCGGCCATGACACAGAAGTCCTTCCATTGTTGCAGTGGCTCCCATCCCCACCAAGGTACCTGCCCGGTGCAAGGGAACAGGTGTTCAGCGTGCAACAAGTTAAACCACTTTGGCAAAGTCTGCAAATCTACGGCCAGCAAGCCCCTGCAGAAAACCAAAGTCGCACACGTTATGGGAACGCCAGACATGCCTGACAATGAAGATGACATGGATGATGACGACTTTGAGGGCGGGCTACACGTCACCCAGGCCTTGCAACCAGAAGAACAGAAGGGAAGTTGCATCACCAAGTGCACGGTCCGGTCACAGTAGAAGGACATCCCATTTCGGCCCTGATTGATACCAGTGCCTCCATCAACATAGTGGCACAGCCAGTATTCCGGACTCTCCTGTGTCGGCTGATGCTCCGACCCACAGTCAGTCAAGCATATGCATTTAACTCATCCGCACCCCTACCACTGGTATGCTTATTCACGGCCACCATCACTCATGAAGACCAGGTAACCAGAGCAAGAGTCTACGTCACCCAAAAAGGGTCTGAAATGCTTCTAAGCTGTAAGACGGCCAAGCATCTCCAACTAGTCACATTTGCTTACAGCATACATCTGTCTGTCATAGATGCTTTGGTGGGAGAATACTCACACCTTTTTAAGGGGTTTGGTTGCTTAAAAGATCGAATGGTACACCTTCATGTGGACAAGTCAATTCAACCTGTTGGCCTTTGCCATTGCCGGTTGGCCTTCCATCTCCGCCTGAAAGAAGAGGCGGAGCTAAGAGAGCTGGAAGAAGCAGATATCATAGAAAAGGTCGATGGCCCTACCCCATCGGTGTCCCCAATTGTCGTGGCCCACAAGCCCAAACAGCCAGGCAAGGTCAGAATATGTGTCAACATATGGCGATCTGTCGAGAAAGACACCTGACACCTGCAGTAGATGACATAGTGGCGGAAGTGAGTGGCTCCAAATGGTTTTTGAAGGTAGACCTCCGAACAGGTAACCTCCAGTTAATGTTGATGCTGGAGTCAAGGTCGCTCACCACCTTCTCCAGTCATGTAGGCCTCAGGAGATACAAGCCCCTCACCTTTGAGGTGTCAAGTGCTGCTGAGGTGTTTCAGGACACCATCCATGGAGTGTTGCCAGGATTTTCCAGAGTTCTCACTCTCAGTGACGACATTCTAAAACACGCACTGACCTTGGAAAAGTATCTTGAAAGGCTGAGAACAACATTTCAACGACTTCTGGACAGCAGATTCACCCTGCACAGAGAGAAATGTGACTTCCTCAAGAGGGAAGTCAGTTTTTTTGGATGCAACTTCTTGGAACATTGAGTCATGCCTGATCCAGCCAAGGTCCAAGACATCCGCTCTGTACTGGCACCTGCCAGCGTCACTGGAGTGCAAAGTTTTCTAGGGATGGGTACCTACAGTAGATGTTTCATCCCAAACCTCACCTCCCTGACCTCTCTCCATGAGCTAACAAAGTCTAACACCATCTGGGAGTGGGGTCCAGCCCAAAAATAAGCATTCCGAAAAAAACACAACATTGGCCTACTTAGATCCACAGCTGGAATCCGAGTTGTCGGTGGACGTCAGCCCCAAGGGGCTAGGAGCCATGCTTTCACAGAAACAAAGCAATGGAGAATGGGCCCCGGTGGTGTATGCCAGCCGAGCGTTAACTGACACTGAGCAAAGATACTGTCATATTGAGATAGAAACCATTGCAATCCACAGGGGGGATTGGCATTTTCACCTATACCGCTATGGGCACCCATTTACAATTCACATGGACCATAAGCCCCTCACTCCACTATTTTCATGATCCTCTTCCAAACCACGGCAGAGGATCAAGAAGTGGATTCTTCATCTCCAAGAATATTGCTTTTCGGTGCCATACTGGCCCGGAGCACAGAACCCGGCTGACTATTTGTCCCGAAATGCCCAACCCGCCACTGCAGGGGGAGGAATTGGAAGCAGAAGAAGTGGAAGAGTACGTAAAGCTGGTGGTGGAAAGATCAAGGCCGCTACCAATCTCACTGGATGACAGTGTCAGTGAAACTCAAAAGGATGACTGCCTCCAGGTAGCAACCTATCTCACCGCACACCAGAGGCTGAACAAACCATCACATCTTCTGGCATGTTTGAGATGAACTGGTGATATTCCCAGAAGGATGTCTGCTGAAGGGGCCTCGCATTGTAGTACTGTGAGCCCTACAGCAACGAGTAGTTGACATAGCCCACTCCACACATCAAGGCATTGTGAAAACAAAGGCCAGGCTACATAACAAGGTGTGGTTCCCTCGTTGGTCAGCCTGGTGGAGAAGACCATTAGCCAATGTTCGATGTATTAAGCAGCCAACCCTGCTGTGCCTCCTTCACCCATCCTCACAACTCCCATTCCATTAATTCCGTGGCACCAGGCCAGTGTGGATTTCGTCACTCTGCCCGATGGCCGCCATATGCTCGTTGTGATGGGTGACTTTTCCAAGTATCCCGAAGAAGAGATCGTCGATGCCACATCAGCAAACAAGACCATTCCTCGAATTGAGAAACCATGGCCACTCGTGGGCTCATCCATGAACTACGCATTGATAATGGACCTCTATTTTCCAGCCAGGAATTCGCCAAGTATCTGAAATCCCGGAACATTTTCCACCAAAAGATCACTCCTTAGTAGCCCCAAGTGAATGTAGAAGTGGAGTGCTTAATGAGGACCCTCAACAAGATGATTCGCATTTCTGTAGCAGAAGGGAGTAATATAGACTGTGCCCTGTATGCGTTCCTCCAAGAGTACTGGCTAACTCCTCACTCCATGACCAGAGTCAGCCCAAATGACATGTGCCTTAATCGACCAGTAAGTGACACCATTCCTCACACAGAACCGTCTTTTAGTCTCCGAGACAAAGCGTTGAGTGCCCTACATGAACGAAAGACCAAGAATGACAAGATGTCTTCAAGGAGAAGATCCCGACATCAACACCTGCTAGTAGGAGACCTGGTACTCATCAGAAACAGACACCCTGGAAGTAGGTTCCACCTTCCCTTCAAAACCCACTCCGTGGAGGGTGGTAGGAGTGAACGGCATCAGGGTCTCTGTCGCAAGAGGCATTGAGACAATCATGAGAAATATGGTATTTTTCAAACGCTACAAACCTGTGGGGGGAGTCTCGCAGGTGGCGACTTGACATTGACAAGAGGGACAGACAACATGGATGATGTGGTGGGTCCCTCTGACATGGCGACGACAGCGACCCCTCTCCCTGAGGTAGATGTAGCCGTCGTCCTAGGTGATCCAGTACAGAGGACAAATTTCACAACTCTAGGCAATTTCAAAGCATGGCTCCACAACTGCAGTTGAGGAAGCCTGTAATCCCGCAATGCAAGGTACGGCCTTCACCCTAATGAGGCGTTGTCCTCCTGGCTCAGAGACTGTCACATTTGCATTTTTGTTGCAGTATTTTTGTGTCACACGCTTTTCGTTGTGAGGTGTTTTTATTTTGGTATTTCCTTTAATAGTTTTTTCTTTTCGTTTGGTTTGGGAGGGGTGTTGTGTTGTCACCTTCGGCTTATTCCACACTTCAATGCATCCTAAGGGTTTTTGAGAATTACCCCCCTCCCGTGGAATCCTGTTGGTCCTGACCGTGACTTCAGGGCAAAGTGAATAAATAGGTTGAACTTTCCACCTACTACGTGACTGGTGTGTGGTGTCAATCTTTTGCACTGCTGCTGTTTTGATAATTACTGGTGCCAACCCCCCTGTATGCAACACACTCCAAGACAAAAGCACCTCTGTAGTCGCTCGCATGCAATACCAAAATGTTTCCTGCATAGGACCCCAACAAATACACCCCACTGCTAACCATGCATTCCCTCATATTACACATCTGAAAAAGTACTTTGACATCACACAACAGGGTATGAAGTGCTATATAAACGCTATAACAAAATACAACACAGTGGAGGGGAACCCACCAAAAGCATTTGGGTTACACAGCAAACCTGCTTCTTAAGATTAGTGTATCTGTAACCAGATTTTATGAGATTAAGTGAAGCATAGGGGTGTTGATCCTGGAAGGGGTGCATGTTAACTCTTCATAAGCACTTGTAGGGAGAAAGGGGGCAAGCAGGACTGACGCAAAAACCCCTTATAATCATCCTTCATGCCCTCCTAACAATTAAATCCATGCCTCAAAGGAGAATGGACAGCAACCTGAACTCAGGCATAACTTCACAGTAGTAAGTTTTGCCCCCTCCCAGCTTTGCTTAAATGTAGAAGAATATAGGTGATCACTTAGGGCAGTGGTTCCCAACCTGTGGTCTGGGGACCCCTGGGGGTCCGCAAAGCTTCCTCAGGGGGTCAATGATTGCTAAGAAAATGAAATAATATTAATAGATTAATAAACTGTATATAAATAAGGTGGCTAAATGTATAATTGAAAATGTTAAAATTTACTGTAAATGTCAAGGAATGTGAAATTGGAGGCTAAAAATTAAATTAGACCCTCAGATTGACCGGTAGGAGCACTGCAGGTGCATCAAACAGAACATAGTATGACCGATGTGTGGCATCAGTTTCACTTCGAAAAGCTTCAACATGCTTATTAAAATGAAAACATATATATATATATGTTTGCAAATTAAAAAAATGTGTTATCGTGTGCATATGTTCGATGGAATGCTTGTTTCTGTGTTTTTTGGGTATTGTTTTGTGGTTGAAATCATCGACAATGTGCAGAACGTGTGGTCCCCGCTTCCAGTAATGGCTCAGTGGGTGGGTCCCTGGATTCCAATGATGATTCAGTGGGGGGTCCCCCGGTTCCATTAATGGTAAAGTGGGGATCCACAGAAGTCAAAAGGTCGGAACCTCTGTCCAAGGGAGTGGGTGTTTAGTGGTACCCAGTGTGCCCAAGAGCAGGGGGCATAATTGGTGCCCCCCCTTGCCTGAGAGTCGGGGGAAGGTGGTTCGCCTTCCGGTCAAACAAACGCTGGCAACAGCAGACGGAGCAGCTGACAGCTGTCCTGGCCTTTCTGTAACTCCTTTCAGCAAGCGTAAGGATTGTGACCAGGGCCGGCCTTTGGCACATGCCAGCTGGGCCCACGCCCAGCTGCCAACATTTAGAGGGGCACCGGGAACTGTCCGCATGCAGGTCATATCGCAGTCTGCCTCGGACCTGGCTAACTGGCTCCAAAGAAAAGGACGTGTAAGGTTTTCATCTTGTGTGTAAACATCCTCATCCGTCCTTATCAGCACGCATCACAAAAATAGGTGCAAACCAACGCAAGGAAGGCTGTCCGCAAGAATCTGAAACAAAGCCCGTTATTCAAAGGTCAGTGCAGGAGAATTTGCGCTCAGAAGGAGCTCAGCTACTGGTGATTCAGATGCGGCGGTGACGATGGGTAATAAGCAGAGGGTAGTAATGCTCTTGTGCACGAAAAGGGTGGGGGCGCCACATTTGGTTTTGCCTGGAGCTCTGGTTGTGACAGCTGTTCCACTGCCCTGTTTCCAAATGCAAACCGGCCCCTGGGATAGTTGTCTGCTGGCCAGAAGCTGGCCTCTTTTGAGCAAAATGACTCCTGGAGCAAGGTGGGGGTGAAACAATTATCCTGTCGCCCTAGGGCAATGCGAGTGGAGGGCAACAATCACCCCTGTGTTGTGGGGGTAAGGACTGAAAACGAAATCCCTGCTCCTGTGAAACTGGGAGCCAAAAATGCCCACCAGCAAAGGCAAGACAAAAAGAATGAAAAACACTACCTGTGACCCAGAAAAGGGCTAAAAATACACTTTCAAAACCTTAAACTCAGTAGGAGAAAACACTATACCCCCCACCCCCGGGGAAGGCCGGTGGGTACAAAATACATCCTTGCCCTTTAGCAAGATGAATGGCAAAACATATCACTCTTGGCCCATGGGCGATGGGGGTGGAGGGGATGAAAATAAACATGCATTGGGTCTTGAGAAAGGTGGGGGCATGAAATATGCATGTGTCCACCCTTGGGCAAGACAAGCAACTTTTTTAAAAAAATCACATGGTGTTCATCAACACCAAGATAAATTCTAAAAATGAGTTGCTGAACTGCGAGACTTTCATAGAAAGTAGTGTGTAAAGGGAAAACGCTTCTTTTAACAAATCTTAGCAAAGCCAATAGGTCTCGCCATTGTGATCTGTTGACTTTTCTAATGCTTTTTGCCGATGCTGTGTAACGGCAATAAAAAACCAAAATGCTTCTAGTTGATGTAAAAAATAAAAATAAAAAGGGGAAAACAAGATGGAATGACGTGGCCGTTGGTGACAGCCACATTCTCTAGTTGTGCGTATCTGTGATAATATATATGTTCACTTGCATCACCACACATGCATGATTTGGGAATGCTATGAGAGAATGTATTTACTGATAAAAGATGGCGGATGCTATATGGATCAGTAAGTTAAAAATGAAATTTTAGTAGTGCGAAAGCACTTTTTGTGCTGCAGAGAGACCAAGCAGCCAGTGGTAGTCGCAAAGCCATCCCAAAAAAACAAAATTAATGAAAAAAAAAACGTTACGTCTTCGAATGACTCGAAGCAATGAGGAATGGGTGGAGGGCAAAAGAGCAATTATGGCACTTGAGGCTGGGCTGCAGAAGGCTTGCCTCTGAAAAAGAATAAAAAAGCAAGGTTGGGATACGGAAAGGTATGGATGGGAATGTGGAGAGGAATGAGGGAGCATTACAGAGCGCATGGGGTTGAGGGTGGCCATTTGTGCGAGGGAAGCAGTGTTTGAGAGCAAGAGCTCTCATGCACATATGCACTCTTGTGTATTGCTGAAAGAAAAAGAGTAGTTTCCTATATAGGAGCAGCGGAACGATACAAATCAGCTAATAAAAAGGGTTGTATAGAGGCTATGCTCCAGAGGAGGAACATACACAGGAATAAGAAGCAAGACATGGAATAAGAAGCAGGCAAATGAGAGAGACAATAAAGCCAACCACTAAAAAGCAATGAGGGGGCTTTTAGCCCACTATAATTTTTTGCATGGTCCAAAAGAGCTTTGTCCAACAGAGAGCTGTTAGGCCACACCTAAAAACTGACTATTGATGGTGGCAGCTCACATGCTTCTACTACTCTCTCCCCTTTGTACGGATAGGAATCAGCATATTTTGTTAGAAGTAATTAATGGGTAGCCCTTCTATTTTATCCAGTGATAAGCATTGGCCATACCCCAATATCGGTCATTATATTTTTTAAAGGGAACAATCTGCACTTTGCTGAATTTGGCAACGTGTTCGCAACATGCCTCCCCCTTTGGGCAACATGAGATGGAATTACCAAATAATCCTCTCCCCTCGCCATCAGAACAAGCCAAGGTGGCTACCCTTGGGCACGCCAGGGTGCATTCTCGCTATCAAATTGAGTTTTCAACCCAAAAAAAAAAAAGACAAAGAAAATTGTCTGACAAATCTAATGCAATTTTAAAAGTAAGGTTCGCAACAGGGATGTTAGTATTGTCTAAATGACAACACCTAAACAGATAATGACATTTAAATGTTCAGGTACTACCATCTAATCATGTATCAATCTTGTATGACATCATAACTCAACTATAACATATGGCAAAGAAAACACATCCATGCAGTATTTGAACCGTGGAATGTGTGGTCCACCTTGACCAATCGGCAGGTCGAAGGAATGCACATCACCTACATAGTAAAACACCTCAAGAAAGGTGCTGTACATACCTTAGTCTGTTCTCTACGTGGCATACTCATGAGTATGAAGAGGCTATATTTGAATGATCATTCTTTAAAAAAAACATGCACATCCAACCAAGTCGTCTATCACAAGCAATATTCTACCCTTATCACATTATCACATGAATACACAACATACCCTCAATCATATGATGTTACATAGGCTTCCCTGTAGTATTCTGATGCTCAAACATGAAAGCAAAAAATACTTGGGTGAGGTGGTGCCTGCCCTAGAAACACTGTCAGTGGGACTTTCTTGAACCAGAAGGGAGTCCACTGTGGTTCTGGCTGGCAGGCTCCCTCGTTCCATGCCATACAACAAACAATGGGTAGTGTGGTCTAGATTTACCAAGATTCACACAGTTCACCGTTGACGATGTCATCGGCCAAGCACAACTAAAAACGTATTCTTTTCAAGACGTTAGTGACACCATGGCACAAAGGGGAGTGAGTGTGTGCGTTTTGTACTCGGGGCACACTCTCCAATGCAAATCACAGGCAGCCGCTGAAGAGTAACTAGCATACTATGTGTACTTCTTGGAAAAACGCACGTGCTACTTTTCGAACTATACACATTTTCTTTTGCCCATGGTTTGCATTGTTTTTTACTTAGCACTAGAATTTTAAACACAGCCAGGTTGCGCCCATTTCGTATAGATTATCTGGTGTTTCACCCCACACACTGCATTGATGCGTCAGCGCTGTGTTCGAGTCAGCTATTAGTGACAAAATCATTTTGCACTCGAAAACTGATTGATGTTACTGTTTGCACAACAATTCATCCTTGCATTGTCCAAGCATCAGCTTTATAAAGTTTAGTAAATGTGGGCAAACGTTTAAACACCTGGAACTTGCTGTTAAGTAACAGATCAATATGATGGAACATATTGACATGCAAAATATCTCTTGAACTTGCTGTGAAGTGCCAAATCAAATACGATCAACTGTATTCACACTTATATTTTCGCAGCTTATATAGAAAAAATACAGAAATAATAGCAATACACTAAAAAGGCAATTCGATGGCGAGTTCCGATTTACATGTTGGTCCATAAACCGATTCCAAACCCAACTGCTAACATATCCAAACATTTTTTGACTCTTAATTTTTGGAATTGTTCAAAAAAGTTGTGTACAGATTTGTTAAACGGCCAAAGCTGGAATATGGAATTGAAAACAAATCGTTTGCACATAACTTTTCCCATTTAAAATGATGCGTGAAGAAGACAGGGAGTGTATCAACAGTGGTATAAAACTATCAAGTCATATTTTCTAAAAAATAAAAAAAAAGTTTAAAAGGGGTATTCACTTATTTGTACAAACATTGTGTGTGTGCAGTCCAACCAAAGTCATAAGTACCTGTGCAGTTCTTTCGTGACAAAATTATAGTCTGTGAATAGTCTTACAACTGCACCTTTTTCAAGATACATCCTTTGACAACGGCACGCCAAGGTATGATACTCCCCGGCGTATTAATATCATATCTATCTCTATCAGTGTCATTCAGTGGATGTGCATGCAAACATACTTGTAAAAGTCATACATACGTCATTTGGACAGGCATCCACGCCATGAGATTGTAGAGAAAAATCTTCAAATGGATCCCAGCCAGAACCTGCAAAACCATCAGACATGCCCTTGTCACAAACAAGCTAGGCTATGGAACACCTGCTACATTGGGAGCGGCCAAAAGTTCGCCAGATGACTGCAACACATTCAGAACTCGGCAGTCATAATCACACTCAACCTCCCATGCCGCACACACATCACACCGTACCTTAAGAATCTCCACTAGCTCTTTATACACAAGAGAGTACAGTACAAACTCCTCTCTTCAGTGGCCCTGCCTGCATCAGTAGATGTATCTCCTTTCACAAACCATTTAGAAACTTCCACTCAGCCAGATTCCTACTTTCACACATCCAGTGCATATGCAGAACCAGTTCTGGTGGTTGGGCCTTCTCTTACATTGCTTCTAAAGCTTGGAACAACCCGCTAAATTCCTGAGTTCCGCAAGATGCTGAAGACCTGGCTTTTCGAATAGTCTCTTCTGCCCGCCCTAAGCGATGCTAGACTCACACCTGCTCGGTGCCAGGATACATTCCTGTGTTATTGTGCACTTCATAAATACACAAATAATAAAAACTGAATACAATTTGTATCACATTTAGACACTTGCTCAAGCACATTTGGAACCAAATCTGAAACACACATATTTAACAAATAGGCATCCAAATGGCATTCCAACACTTGATCATGCTCACCACAGAAGTGGAGGACCCACCGGACTGACAAATTGAAGCCCCTCCTACCAAATAAAATATTTGTTTGCCATTCAGACCAAAGGAAGACCTGTTATCTGTACGAACTTGCCATGCCTACCCATCCAAAGTAACACACTAGTATGCTACTAAAAGAGAAACGAACATCCACGGAACACTGAGACACTTGTTCGTGCACAATTTTAGCCGATTCTAATGCACACCAAATATACACGAAGGCAAAACGCTCATCAAGTCCACTATGCTGTAATCAAGCCATCGTATATACATTCAAACTGAATATGAATATTTGTGCATGTGCACCTGAATTATCAGCTGTAACACAAGGACCTAAGTTCTACACAAACCAAACAAACACCAATAAGGCATTTATCAAGACAACTTATATTGTGTCAGGTAAAAGCCGTACAACTAACGCAATGTTTGGTATAAAACCCACGCACTTGCCAACAATCCATACAACACATGCATACGTCATTCTGAAACACTGATCGAGCACCAGTGTGTGTCTGTAAGATGTGCATGCTCATCCCTCTGAAACAACATCCGACAGACTTTTGGACTCCTGCACGCGTGCATTTGTAGCCGAATAGAAAATGAGCTGAGTGATGCACAGTCGTCGCAACGTTTGTGTACGTTCACGATTTCACCCTTAAAGAGATCACACACACTCTGAAAGAATCTTCCTCTAAAGAGTGTCCAAGAAGGCGTGCATGCACGCCACAAACATCCTCACGGATCAAGTGCCCTTCTGGGCCACATTCGGACACCCAAGAACGAGCACCAACCTGCGAGTGTTCCCTCATGCAATCTAGTTTATACCCCCACACAATCTAGCTTATGTCCCGCTGCTCCACAGAGACCAAACAAAAATACTTTGTTGTGTTCAAAACTTTTTATTCGTTCATGAAAGAACACTCAATGCACTTGACCGCCCACCTACAAAGTATAATATAAAAGAGGTACATGGAATTATCCACAAAACTACTTGCCATTCTGGGGTATACAAAAACCTGATTCAAAATACAGTGTGGAAGATTAAAAGTAAGCAAAAGTATACACATTTCAGATTTGTCACCAAGTATGCGCCCGACAGTAAAACACTAGTAGGGTTTTTAAAGAGACAGTGGAATCTTTTGAGAGGAGATGCCGATTTAGCTGATTATATTACTAGATATCCAAGCCGACGCATACAGAAAACCACCACTGGAGGAAGATCTTTTTTTACCTACCTCGCAGCTAAGAGTTGGAACAACCTGCCCATGCACCTCAGACAAAGCCCATCACTCACCATCTTCAGGAAGAACCTTCAGACTTGGCTCTTCAGATGAGGCCAGACCCTCCCCCAGCGCCTTGAGACCCTCATGGGTGAGTAGCTGCGCTTTACAAAAACTGATTGATTGAAGGATTACTAGTTATAAGATGGTTCTATCCTTCAAAATTATGACTATACCAATTTATAAAAACAGAAAAGTGAGTCTTGGTTGAACAAATCAATGATCTGCTTTCTACACATCAGTGACATGAAATATGCGCTGTAGAGCATTATAGGTGTATACAGAGTGAGAATATGCATCAACTGAAATATATAAAATCATAACTTAGTTCAAATGTCAAACTGATGATGTAGTGTATGTAGTTAGCTGCCCTATGGGCCCACATATGTGGGCAGTATGTGATGGTATCTGTAAAACAGCAAATCTCGGTAGAGGGCAACATCGCTGAACAGTGGAGCGCAATCATTTGCAGAAGGTCATGTATAGACTGTAGGGTCGGGGTAGTGCTTCTTGAGGAGATGGTTTTTTGGCTTTTTTCTAAATTGTTGGAGATTTGGTGTTAATCTGGTGCCGATAGAGGTGCTGTTACAAAACCTGGGAGCATAAATGGCATAACGGGGTTTTTGTTTTTGCAATGTATTGTCTCTAATCTGGCAGTATCCAGTCTCCTGGTCTTGCATTCTCAACCAGACACGGTGAGTTTGTTTACCAGGAAAGGTGGGATCTTGTTGAGAGCTTCATAGGTGACGTAGCTGCTCTCGAAGATGATTCAGGCTGGAACAGCCAGTGAAGATCTTATAATATGGGTGTGATGTGGTTGAACTTCTTCCAGCAGTTAATGAGCAGTGCCACTAATGCAGGACACCCATCAGGGGTGCTAGGAAGGTAATAGGGAGACCGATGAGTCGGTTTTTACCTCCATAGGGAAGGGGGAGTGCTAAGGCTTTCACGGTTGTTTTGAAGTTGTCTTCCAAGAGAAGTGGCTTCACTTTCTTCAAGAGAGATTTAGAACCAAGCTGTCTTGGTCTTCCTGGCAATGTGTTGCTTGATCTGTGCGGAGTATGGCAACATCACAATCTCACGTCTTGGCAAATCAGCATTTGTAGGAGGAGGAAATGGGAGGCGGAAGTACAGTAACGCTGCAATAGCTCACATGCATATAATCGGTTGCCAACTACAAATGATACATGACTGGCTGCATTTTGCTTGCTCCACAAGATTATGGGGGTCATTCCGACCCCGGTGGGCGGCGGGCACTGCCCGCCGGGCGGAAACCGCCCAAACACTGCCCTGCGGTCAAATGACCGCAGGGACAATTTTAACTTTCCCGCTGGGCCGGCGGGCAATCTTCAAAAGATCGCCCGCCGGCCCAGCGGGAAAGCCCCAGCAAAGATGAAGCCGGCTCCGAATGGAGCCGGCGGATTTGCTGGGGTGCGACGGGTGCAGTTGCACCCGTCGCGATTTTCAGTGTCTGCTATGCAGACACTGAAAATCTTTGTGGGGCCCTGTTAGGGGGCCCCTGCAGTGCCCATGCCATTGGCATGGGCACTGCAGGGGCCCCCAGGGGCCCCAAGACACCCGTTCCCACCAGCCAGGTTCTGGCGGTTAAAACCGCCAGAACCAGGCTGGCGGGAAGGGGGTCGGAATCCCCATGGAGGCGCTGCTTGCAGCGCCGCCATGGAGGATTCTTTTGGGCAGGGGTAAACAGGCGGGAAACCGCCGGTTGCCCTTTTCTGACCGCGGCTTTCCCGCCGCGGTCAGAATTGCCCATGTAGTACCGCCAGCCTGTTGGCGGTGCTACCCCCGGCCTCCACCCTGGCGGTCATAGACCGCCAGGGTCAGAATCAAGCCCTATGTGTTTGTTTGCCTTCTGCTCCTCGCCCAAAATAGGTATTGAGACCCTATCTACTTTTTATGCTTTCCACATGAAAAGCTGCTCCTAAGTGAGCCTTCAGTGTGTTTGTGACTTGTGCCCACCCAGAAAAGCTAGACATGTTGCAATGTCAACTGTGACATAACGCAAAATAGTAACACCTTTTTGCAAATCTTGGCAGGGCCCACCTAAAATGTCATTTAGACCGTGCAGCTATACAGAGGCCTTGATGAATGAATATCATCACGTGACCATTATGAGACAGTTACTGTCCAAATGGGAATTACACGATTTGCGGTAACTCTGTGGTTGTGTGGTATTTCAAACAGGGAATCCAAACGAACCCTCCTTAAGAGTTGCTTGTAACCACCAATAGGCCCTCTTTGCAGGTACCCCTGTAGGTGAGGAGCTGTTGAGATCTTTGTTACACACCTGGATGTGATTTTGTATAAAAAGTATTTCAGTCCTGGAGTCGTGTACCTGTTTGCAAGAGGACGATGTCGTACAGATGGCAATGCGACTGTCCTGGCGTGGCACAGATACTGTAATCCACTTAAGGAGCGTGGAAAAATAAAATATGCACAGCCTTATCCTTCTATAAGGGGATTATTTTGCGTCAGACAGAGATTTTCCACCAGGACATATCAACGCGGGCCCGAACTCTGCGAAGCCGGCTCGGGAAGCAATGAACATGTCTTCTATATAAAATACCAGTGCCATTGGTATTTCGAGTTTTGCCCCAGGGTAAAAAAAAAAAAGTGCAAAATATTTGTTCCTACTTTCTGCTGGTTGGAAGGCACAGATGATCGGTCCAAAAATATAAACCTGAAGCCTGGTACCACTGAGAAAGCTATTTTTGCTCCAGTTGTGCTATGGCTACGTGATACCAAATGGTGCAAATTTAATTTCTTTGTATGCATTTATGCACTTGTAGAAAGGACAAACGAGGTCCAAACGTTATGCCAGCGGGCTTGTGCTTTATATACCAGTGTCAGAAAGTGACAAGTGCAGTGATTAATAGAAACAAAAACAAAGTAAAATACCACTTTTGACTAGTTTACTAGAAGTAGATTGTAGAAGCAATATTTAGAATGTGATAATCAGTGCTTAATTTGTAAATACAAAGGTGCCGGTTCCCAAATCCCTACTCTCAAACACGCGGCTGCTGCAATTAAATGTGGGAACAGAAAATACTGAGGCGGCGTAATCCTGAAGCCATCTCGGGCCTCTTCAATGCATTTAAAGACCCTCCCTGCCCCTTCTGCTCACTCTAACAGGTTTCTGCTTTCTTCCTTTGCGACGCATTTTCGTTTTTCCCTTCCTCCGTCGTTCCCATATATGCCATTTGCTCGCAGCAAATGCTTGAGGCAGAAGAATAAGCCCCTGCCCTCCAAATGAAGTACCGGTGCTCAGCATCGGAAAACACAAGTACAAATTAAGCACTGGTGATAAAGATTACTAGAGGTAGAAAGTACAAATAGTTTCAAGTAACAGAGGTATGCTGGCAAAGGATAAGTAGAGCAAGGGTTGAAGGTACGATGCTAATAGCAGGTCCACTGAGGTAACTCAGGTAGGTCAGGCGAGGGGAGAGGCAGGGTATGCTATGGACCATCAGACTCAATGGCTCTTTGCTCTTTCATGAGTGTACAGCAAGAAAGTATGCTCTGTTATCCAGGAGATTCTTTAACATGTATTCTTTGAGGAAGAGGTCATTCCAGAAGGCCTAGGATGGGCAGCCAATGGCCCTGGAACATTTTCCGAAGAAGGCTGGGCAAGCAACATTTTGCATCTTAGTTTTTCATACATCTCGTGACCTTCATTCTCTGCTTTAAGTAGACTGGGGTGTATTGTTCTTGTGTTTTTATGTCCTGCACGCTGTTCAGTAAGAACTGTTTGCTTCCAGAGGAAGTTATTTTTATCATTTAAAAACGGGACTAAGTTTGACTTAAAATCAATTTGTCATTTAAGTGCAAATTCTGTTAGTTTAGTGTTTTTAACAAAGGTTATTGACTGACCACTGTAATACTGGACAACACACAGGGGCCCACTCCGAGTTGACCCATAAAACTGAGTGGTTATAACCAAGCTCGGTTTTTCCTATTCCAAACAGTATCACGGCCTCATTTGCCACCAATAACTAGTTTGAAGTCCATATTGCAGAATAACATATGGGGCTGAAATTACAGAATGCTTTTCCCAAATTCTAGGCTAGTTTCTACTTTGAAAGGACAAGCAGGAAACAATTCCTCACCAGGAGTGAAGTTGTAATTCAATAGAAAACTGCACCACAACTTGTCAGTAAGCCTCATGAAAGATTCGGTCAACTAGTCATACTGTTTTTTTGTAATGGTTTCAAAATATATTTCCTCCATTTTGATCTATGCACAATAAAGTTATCCTCTTCATGCTCTAGTCCAAAGTTTATGTTACATGCCCCCCTGTTATTTGTTCCTAAAGTGGTCAGAAGACTACCTGCAGCCCCAAGCAGTGTCTTCTGCCTTCGGGTTTAGTTGGTGGTAGTAGGCAACCACTCCTGCACCTCACCATTTATACGCAGAAGTAAAGCTTCTACAGCACATCTGCTGTAGACATTTGTGGCTATGGCTCGTGGTCGGCCTAAAATAGTTGGGGTCTGATTCACAAAGCTATGTCCGGGTGTAGATTAATCTTACACATACAAGTAGCTTGATTTACTGTTACACATATTTATTCACATATAAGATTATCCCTGTGTGGTGCAATATTAGGAGGGAGAAAAGTAGCTCTCTGGGATGTAGAGTGGACGTTCCTGGCAGGGGTCTAAAGGAAAGTTTGTGCACAACTTTTTTGTGACCCATGTCTACCATAGAAAAAGACTGGACACTTAGCACAGAGGGTTATAATGGGAAGAGAACACCTCCAAAATGAGCGGGGGTGCAGTCGAAGGGATTTCCCCAGGGTAAAACTGCCCTCAAGTGAAACACTTTACCATGCATAATGGAATACTATGCACAACTAAATTTGCAGAAACTTTTCTGCATTACTATCCCTAACCTGACACTGTCGCACCTTCCCTGGAATACTACTCCTGGTAACCTATGAGAATTCCAGAGATTTGTAAAACTTCATTCAAACACAGCTTTGCATTTCCATGCGTCGATGTAGTAATATCTGTTTGATGTGGGATCCATCTTTGAGCGTGAGGGTAACAGCTTAGAGGACACCGATGGCCACTTGGAAACACGCCCACGGCCGAAGGAGCAGCTCATCAAAACCTGAAATAGATCCATGGGCCTCCAGTCACCTTCACCCACGGGAATGACAGCCTACCCTGCTGACCAGCCAGGTCCTGCTTAAAAACACACCATAAATATTCCCTATATCATGCCTTGATCCCTCCTCTGGTCGTTTTAATGCTTGAATAGTTTAAGTGCCCTTTTGACCTCCCCTCTGTTCCTGGGAGGCGCGTGGTTTGTAAGTGCCTGAGCAGGCTTCTATAGTCTGAGTCGATTACACTACAATGTGCTCGATACGGGGCTTTAGCATGAAGAGGGATCAATAATAGACGTGACGTCTGCCACATGTCACAGCTCCCACCCCCGGGCGCCAGGCTGCAACAAGATAGCTGAGCATTAAATATTAAACGATGGGAACCCTACTGAAAACCAGTGTCGGGGGGCCCTTTGAAGGGGAACTTGTACATTTAAGAGCCTCTCTGATAATTGCTGGCGCTGCCCCAATAAAACAAGCGCAGCTCTGCTTAAAGTTCACTTCTTGTGTCTTTGAAAAAGCACTATGCTGCAAAGTGCTGGCACTGCAGAAGGCTCCCCGAGGACGGCCGCTTCGGCCCGTTTAAAACCCGGCAGCGTTGCTTGGAAAACTCACCCAGTGCAAGCAAAATGTCCAGCTGACATCAGAGACAGTTGTCACAATTCTACCCGCACCGTGAGCGGCAGTCCCCGAGGCAGCGCTCTCTTGCTTAAAGGAGAGAGAGTGCACACACTACTGGAGGGTGTGAAAGGGAGAGAGAATTAGACCAAAGGTGAGAAAGCGGGAGAATGGGATAGATACCGAGAAGGTGGTGAGAGTGAACAAGGAGAGACGAGGAAAACAGCCGAGGGGGCAGCTGAGCGAGAGAGGACGGGAGGTGAGAGACACAAAGCAAGGGTCACAAAAGAACGATAGGCAGAGAAAGAGCAAAACGAGATACATAAAATGCCGAGGGTGACAGAAAGGATAAAAAGAGAAAAAGGTCGCAGGGGTGAACAAAAGATGGAAAAAGTAGGACGCATGTGTTATAGAGAAGCAGCCATGAATGGTAATATCAGGAGAAATGAGGAAACTGACAGAGAAAAGGGAAAGAGAGGAAGAGGTTACAAGAGAGTGAACAGAGAGATTGAGTAAAGGTTACATTTTTAATTTGCATGTTTGTGCTTTCAATCCCAATCGTATGCATGCTTTGATAAGGAGCCGAGAGGGACAGTGCACGTCGCTGAACTGTGTGCAGATCTTTGCTCGAGGGTCCTGCCCAGAGGGGGGAGTGGACAGAATCTACTGGGAACGACATTCCCAAGCTTTCTTAATTTTACCAAACAGACCCCGTGCTTTTTGTTAAAGACAACTGCTCCTGAACGTTAATGCTGATCTTGAGTTGCCACCAGCTCAAAGGGAGAGAGGGTCTCCTATACTGTGAAATGAGAGAAGGTACAGGCAACTAAAGAAGAAGCGAGCCTTCCCCCTGAGGTGCTGTTATCTGGAAGCAGTGCAAATGTGTGTGATTAATCAGCAGATATAAAAGCTGCGTGGGCACCAAACCTATACTATGGGCAATACATTTGTAGGTCGAGACAACCAGACAGCACCAGAACTACAGGGGATGACATCCCACCCATTTCTTACCATTGGTTGGCTTTATTGTCAATGTTGCTTGCTTATTTTTCAGTGGCTTTCCCCGTCCCAGCTTGGCCTACTTGTGCTTGTCCGTGCCCTGGAGTACAGCCTACTTACCATTTCTCCAACTGCCTAGCTTCTATCTTTCCACTGATCACATTTAGGGAACTTTGTTTCTTTTTGGTTAAGCACTCCATGAGAGTACATGCATTTTCCAGCTCTCCTTCTTGCAGTGTGCTTCCTCCAAATGCCCACCCCACACGGTGTTTCTCTCTTGTGTACTTCTCACCTGCCCAGCTTACGCTCCATATTGTGCTCTCCCTTGTGTGCTTCTCCCCCTCCCTGTAATGATGTCACTCTCTTGTATTCTGCTTACTATTGCGCTCCATGTTCTTCTCTCCCCAGTTCCCCTGAACTGTTTAACTCTCTGTTGGAGTTAATGGAGTAGTGAAGGGAGAAGCATCGCACGTGGTATATAGCAACATTGGGAGCCATGTACATATTCTGTGTCCTACCTGTTTTCTCTGCTGTGTTGGCCTGCTGCCTACTATTTCTTGCCTGGCAGTGAGAGGACAGGATCTAACTCTCTACATCCTGCAATATAAAGTTTCTCCACGGTGCCTCCTGTTTCTGAAATCTCTGGGATATCAAAGCTTTCACCTGCATCTTGCTACAAGCACCTGAGCGCCTCTTCTGTGAGTCCTGCTCTGCCAAGTGGTGCCAAATCAAGTCCTTGGTCCTTGGAGGTGAGTGTGGTGCTGTAACACAAGAACTGATGTCACTTGGAACCGACACAGCCTGCTGACAAAATGGTGCTTTGCCACTGCCTACACCGAAGCCGTGGACACTGCTCGTCGACTGCGTGATGCAATGGCCCTTGCTTACAATTTAACCCCGGATTGGTTGACGCAGCGCGAGCCGACGCATCAGAACCAGTACTCATTGCTTCTGGACATCGACTCATCAAGGACGTTGCCTGATCGTCACCAAGCATCGAAGCAACAAAGGTACTGTCAGCGGGTCTGCATGACTCCTGTACCCGGCCCATGCTCCATGGCGGTTGGACTGCACTTTTGGATTTGTCCCGGTCCAGCGCAACCAGATAGCTTTGGTTGGAGCTATTGTCTTCTAAGCACTGAATTGTGATTTAACATTTAAAAATTCATAACTTGACTTTTGTATGTTGTTTTTTTTATTTTTCTGGTCTTGTTTGACTCAGATATTTATCTATTTTTCTAAACTGGTGTGGAGTCCTTTTGTGGTGTTATCACTGTATTACTGTTTGTGTGCACAATTACTTTACAAATTGCCTCTTTATTTTAACCTGTCCGCTCTGTTCCAAGCTACCAAAGGGTGAGCACAGGTAAACCTTTAGTGTGTATCTTGCTTTCCCTGACTAGGATTGTGGTCCCTTCTGGGACAGAGTGCAAACCACTGCCAACTTGAGACCAGATTTCCAACATTGATGATCAGCAGTGAGGATAGGACTTGTATTTGTGCATTTCATACAGTGATTGGTGTACACTGTTTCCATATCTCAGATCATTACATACAAATATGTTATTTTTCTCTTTGGCAATTTTGTTTGAAGATTTTGCAACAACCATGTCTCAATCTGGAGAGCCAAGCTGCAACTGCAGGAGTGGAGTTTGAGCTGGAGAAATTGGAAACCTCTGCAGTGTCCCAGTTCAAAGGTTTATGCAGATATTTCAAGTGCTCTTTTGAAGCCCTTACTAAAAAGGAGGAGCTACAAAAGGCACTGACACCCTGGCTAGAAGCCATGGAAGCAGCTCTGAGTTCAGAGGAGGGCGTGTTGTGGCTGATGAGGAGGATATGCATCTGGGGTTGTTGGACAGCCCAGAACTGCCTGTGGGGTGAGGGGCCAGCGTCAATGAAGAGAGGGTCCCCTCTAAAGCAGGCAGCAGTGTTTCCTCCAGGGATCTGTCCCCAGAGGAGCTGGAGGACAGACAGGAAGCCAGGAGGCTCGAGTTGGAGCTGCCAAAGTTCAAAATTGATGATGATCAGGCGAAAGCTATGGAGGAAAAGAGTTTGGCCATTGAGGAAAGGAAACTTCGTTGGGCTCATTAGCTTAGCATGAAGGAGCTGCACCTGGAAGGCCAGAAGGCTAAGTGCAGCACAGATGGTGCCAGCATTTCTTTAGTGTCCTCTGACAGGAGGGTACATATACCCAAGAGTCTGATAGCTGACTACAAGGTAGGGGTCGTCATAGATCACTGGTTTGAGGCCTACAAGATTGCTTTACAAATGCAAAGGATCCCTTAGGAGGATTGGAGGACCAGTTTGAGGAAGCAGTTTCCAAAGGAGGGGACGGACACCTTAATAACCCTACAAGGGGAGGATAAGATGAAGTATTTCGCCCTGAATCAAATCAAATCAAATCAAATCATTAACATTTATAAAGCGTGCTACTCACCCGTGCGGGTCTCAAGGCGCTAGGGGAAAGGGGGGGGGGTTACTGCTGCTCGAAAAGCCAGGTTTTTAGGAGTCTCCGGAATGCGGAGTGGTCCTGGGTGGTCATGAGGCTGGTGGGGAGGGAGTTCCAGGTCTTGGCTGCCAGGAAGGAGAAAGACCTCCCACCCGCTGTGGATCGGCGGATGCGAGGGACGGCAGCGAGCGCAAGGCCAGAGGAACGGAGGAGGCGGGTGGGGACGTAGAAGCTGAGGCGTCAGTTGAGGTATTCCGGTCCCTTGTTGTGGAGGGCTTTGTGTGCGTGGGTGAGAAGTCGAAAGGTGATCCTTTTGCTGACTGGGAGCCAATGCAGGTGTCTCAGGTGTGCGGAGATGTGGCTGTTGCGGGGTACGTCGAGGATGAGGCGGGCCGAGGCGTTTTGAATGCGTTGCAGGCGATTTTGGAGTTTGGCGGTGGTCCCAGCGTAGAGGGTGTTGCCGTAGTCCAGGCGGCTCGTGACGAGGGCGTGGGTCACGGTTTTTCTAGTGTCGGCGGGGATCCAGCGGAAGATCTTGCGGAGCATGCGGAGGGTGAGGAAGCAGGCGGAGGATACGGCGTTGACTTGCTTGGTCATGGTGAGAAGGGGGTCCAAGATGAAGCCGAGGTTGCGGGCGTGGTCTGTGGGGGTCGGTGAGGTGCCAAGGGCCGTGGGCCACCAGGAGTTGTCCCAGGCGGACGGGGTGTTGCCGAGGATGAGGACTTCCGTTTTGTCAGAGTTCAGCTTTAGGCGGCTGAGCCTCATCCAATCTGCGACGTCCTTCATACCTTCTTGTAGGTTGGTCTTGGCGCTGGCGGGGTCCTTGGTGAGGGAGAGTATAAGTTGGGTGTCGTCGGCGTAGGAGGTGATGATGATGTCGTGCTTGCGTACGATGTTGGCGAGGGGGCTCATGGAGACGTTGAAGAGTGTCGGGCTGAGCGATGAGCCTTGAGGTACGCCGCAGATGATCTCGGTGGGGTCTGAGCGGAACGGTGGGAGTTAAACTCTTTGGGAACGGTTTGAGAGGAAGGAGGCGATCCAGTCCAGGGCCTGGCCTTGGATCCAGGTGGAGCGGAGGCGAGTGATTAGGGTGCGGTGACAGACGGTGTCGAAGGCAGCCGAGAGGTCGAGGAGGATGAGGGCGACTGTTTCACCGTTGTCCATCATGGTTCTGATGTCGTCTGTGACTGAGATGAGGGCGGTTTCCGTGCTGTGGTTGGTTCGGAATCGGGTTTGTGAAGGGTCGAGCAGGTTGTTGTTTTCCAGGAAGGTGGTCAGCTGTTTGTTGACGGTCTTCTCTATTACCCTGAAGGAAGCCCTTTTCAGGAAATATGGGTTGACTCCGGAAATGAATAGGCAGAAGTTTAGGGAGAGTGTGAAGCTTCTTCTTCAGACCTGGGTAGATTGTGTACACTCTTTCCGCAAGGCACTGGTTAGTTTGGTGAAGGGCAGTAATGTGACAGACCATCAGAGGCTGTACAATTTGATTGCACAAGAACACATGTTTAGTCTTCGTTTTACAGAGCTCTGCCAGACCTTGATTGATAGGGAGCTCTCTCACCCCAGGGAGCGTGCTGAGGAGACGGACCGCTGGGTCAACACCAGGATCCACAAGAAAGTTTCTGTGGGCGATCCAACCAAGGGTGGGCAGGGTTTCCAGAAGAAGAAAGAATAGGGGGGACAAAAACAAGAGTAAAATATTCTCAAAAGGGCTCCAAACTAGTTCTTAGGATCACAGTTCCCAACCTCCTACTGAGAATAAGAAATGGCCCCTGTCAAGTAAAACTACAGGGAAAGAACCCCGGAAATGCTCAGACCCACCGATACGTTTGACTGCGAGCGAACTTCTTTTTCCATTTGTGTCTCTTCTTCGCGCTCATGCTCATGGCGGCTGTGGCGCTTTGAATCAGCTTGCTTATATCAACTGTTTTACTTTTCATTTTCATTTTCATTTTAAGTGGCAAGAAAAGTCCAGTTAGTAATTTATAACATTAACAGCTCTAACTCGAGCAAACGTGAGCCCCATTGCATTGCAAATGCTTGTTATTACATGTAAGTGACCCCTAACGTAGGCTCTGGTAAGCCCCAAGGGCAGGGTGCAGTGTGTTTAAAAAGTTGGTCATGTACTTTTAAGTTTAACATGTCCAGGTAGCGAAAAACCCTTAAATTTGTTTTTCACTATTGCAAGGACCATCTCTCCCACAGGCTAACGTTGGGGTCAGCTTGGAACATCTTCTAAGTGTAATTTCCAATTGGAAAAGGATAGTGTTAGAAATGGGGTCTCTAGTTGGCAGTCGGTTTACATCCTGTCCAAGTAGGGACCCTCACTCTAGTCAGGATAAGGGAGACACCCGCTCAGATAACCCCTGCTCACCCCCTTGGTAGCTTGGCACAAGCAGTCAGGCTTATCTCAGAAGCAATGTGTAAAGCATTTGCACATAACACACAGTAATAAACGAAAACACTACAAAAGGACACAACAGTTTTAGAAAAATAGCCAATATTTATCTATATAAAACAAGACCAAATACGATAAAAATCCAACATGCAGTAATAAAAATATAAATTCTGCAAGATTTACTCAAAAATGCAGTTCCTTGAAGTCGATAGCTTCACCTGGGGCTATCACTGCGTCATGATCAGCAAAACCAACAGTTCAGGCCGGCCGTAGCGTTGCGGGCCAGCTACGGTGTTGGGAAGACCCTCAAACAGTACCTTGGATTTGCAGGATGTCGTGATCCGCGCGGTGAGCTCCGGAGAGTGTCGTCGGTGTCGGTTCTGGAGTCGGTACAGGAGTCGTCGGGTCCTTGAGGTCACACGCGTTGCGGATTGAACTCCAGGCTGATGAAGTCAGGTGCGCCAGTGTGGATGGCGTCGGGGCTGCGGTGCGAAGCAGGACGATGTGACGCGCGGTGCCCACAGGTCACAGTGCAGGCAGCGGCTCGGTGACGGCGTCCAGTGGCATCGGTGAGACCAGGGCTGCGGTGTGAAGCAGGGCGGTGCAACGTGCAGTGTCCACAGGTCACGGTGCAGGCAGAGGCATCATCGTTGCTGAAGCGCTGTCGTCGATAGGCCCAAGCCAGCGGTGCAGGACAGGACGGTGCTTTGTGAACCTCATGAGCGGTTGCCACAGGCCACGGTGCAGGCAGGATGCCTGGTGACGACACAGGAGTCGATGGTGCTGTGGTCGGTGGACCGGGGCTGTGGTGCGGGACAGTGCTTCGTGTACCTCACGAGTGGTGTCCACAGGCAACGGTGCAGGCAGCGACGCCGATTTCAGCAGGAGCGGCTTCATTGGGGATGCCCAGGCTGCGGTGTGAGCAGGCAATGCGGGGCCCACAGGTCCCCAGGTCGTGGTGCGAGCCGTAGCTTGGTGAAGTCGTCCGATGACGGCGTGGGGGAGACCAGGGTTGCGGTGCGAAGCAGGGCAATGCGACTCTGTGTGGTGTCGGCAGGTCACGGTGCAGGCCAGCGGCATCATTGGCGGCGGCGCAGTGGTTTCTCCTCTTGAACAGCACAAAACACACAGTTCCCAGTGCTGCAGGTCAAGGAAACTGAAGTCTTTGGTGTCCCTGAGACTTCCAACAGGAGGCAAGCTCTACACCAAGCCCTTGAAGAATTTTCTCAAGCAGGACACATAGCAAAGTTCACCCTTTGCACTCTTTTCAGGCAGAAGCAGCAACTGCAGGCCAGTCCAGCAAAGCAGCACAGCAAAGGGACAGTACTCCTCCTTCAGCTCTTATCCTTGCAGAAGTTCCTCTTGATTCCAGAAAGATTCTAAAAGTCTGGGGTTTTGGGTCTTCTTCTTATACCCAGTTCAGCCTTTGAAGTTGGCAAACTTCAAAGCAAAGTCTCAAGTGTTTGCAAGATCCTTCCTTGTCCAGGCCAGGCCCCAGACACACACCAGGGGGTCGGAGACTGCATTGTGTGAGGGCAGGCACAGTCCTTTCAGGTGTGAATGACCACTTCTCCTTCCTCTCTAGCTCAGATGGCTCATCAGGATATGCAGGCTACAACCCCACCCCCTTTTGTGTCACTGTCTAGAGAGGTGCAAAACAGCCCAACTGTCAAACTGATCCAGACAGTCAATCCACAAATAAGCAGAGTCACAGAATGGTATAAGCAGGAAAGTGCCCACTTTCTAAAAGTGGCATTTTCAAACAATTTAAAAACCAACTTCACTAAAAGATGTATTTTTAAATGGTGAGTTCAGAAACCCTAAACTCCACATTTTGATTCTGCTTTCAAAGGGAATCTGCGCTTTAAGGTTATTTAAAGGCAGCCCCCATGTTACCCTAAGAGAGAGATAGGCCTTTCACAGTAAAAACCAAATGTGGCCATATTTCACTGTTAGGACATATAAAACACACTAGTATATGTCCTACCTTAAACATACACTGCACCCTGCCCATGGGGCTACCCATGGCCTACCTTAGGGGTGCCTTACATGTAGTAAAAGGGAAGGTTTAGGCCTGGCAAGTGGGTACACTTGCCAATTCGAATTGGCAGTTTAAAACTGCACACACAGACACTGCTGTGGCAGGTCTGAGCCATGTTTACAGGGCTACTAATGTGGGTGGCACATCCAGTGCTGCAGGCCCACTAGTAGAATTTGATTTACAGGCCCTGGGCACCACTAGTGCACTTTACTAGGGACTTACCAGTAAATCAAATATGCCAAACATGGATAAATCAATCAACAGTACACTTTACACAGACAGCATATGCACTTTAGCACTGGTTAGCAGTGGTAAAGTGCCCAGAGTTCTAAAGCCAATAAAAACAGGTCAGAAAAAATCGGAGGACGGAGGCAAAAAGACTGGGGATGACCCTGCAAAAAGGGCCATTTCCAACAGATAGAAAAATGGAGTTTGGGGTCTTTGGACTTGCAATTTAAAAATACATCTTTTGGGAAAGTTGGTTTTTAAATTGCAGGTCTGAAAATGCCACTTTTAGAAAGATGGCATTTTCCTTCTTTAACCATTTTGTGCCGGTCTCTGAATATACATCTGGGTTTAGGTGACAGCTGTATTTATGCATTCTCTCCAGACAGCCACAAACAGTAAGGGTTGGGTGTGACAAAAGATATACATGCATACTGATAGTTGTCCTGTCAGGGAGAGAGAGGAGCAGTTCACACATACATCTGAATAATCTGTGTTCTGGCCTCACACAAAGTGCTGACTGACACCTCCTGGTAGTCTGGAGCCAGGGCTGGGTTGAAAAGAAACCTTCTGCACTTCAGAGACTTTTTTTAAATTAGCCCTTCATCAGAGGCCATTTTGGGTAGAAGTACTGGACCTCTGACACTATATAACTGAGAACACTTCTGGACTGAGGACATTCTACCAGGAAGAAGGACCACTGTGTTGTCAGAAGGGACTGTTACTTTGCTGTTTGCTCAGCTGTGTTGGCCTGCTGCCTGCTACTTCTTGCCTCAGAGTAATAGGACTGGGTCTAACTGTCTACATCCTGCAATCTAGAGTTTCTCCATGGGCCTGACCGAGCTTGCCTCCTGTTTCTGAATTCTTAGGGATTGCAAAGACTTCACCTGCATCTTGCTACCAGTACCTGGGCTACTCTGCTGTGAGTCCTGCTCTGCCAAGTGATGCCAAATCCAGGATTGGGCCCTAGAAGGTGAGTATGGTGTTGCAACAGAAGAACTGACACAACAACACCGGCGTGCCACTTGGAACTGATGAATCCTGCTGCAGAAACTATGCATTGCCACTGCCTGCACCGAAGCCGTGCACACCGCTCGCCAACAGAATGACCCGGCTAGGCTGATGCAGCACTGACGCATTACCACCAGTACTCATCGCTTCTGGACATCAACGCATCAACGGCGTTGACCGATCAGCAGGGGCATAGCTTCAAGGGGTTGTGTGGAGTGCTACACCCTATTAATTTTCTTATAAATAGCTGGTTACAGATGCTTTCAGTCAGGTATGGTGAGATGCCTACTGGATTTCACCAGGAATTTTAACATGTATTCAGATAGAAACACACACACACTCTCTCCCCCTCAGTTTTTAAAGTCATCAAAAATATTGGTCATTTTGCAAAATATTGTGTTTTCCCTCACTAAATACCCCTACCAATCTGCATTCCTCTCTCTTTCTACTGCCCCTTAGGCCCCTCACATGCGCCCTGCTTGTTGTATAATGTATTTAAAAATTATATGCCAGCCTGATTGTCAAAAAATCCGAAGCTCACCCCTCCCCCAATCTTACTGACCAAGCTACGACCCTGCCTATAAGGAAATAACGCATCGCCTGAAAGTGCAACACATCCTCTTCTCTGGATCAAACGCATCATCACCGAATAGCGACGCAACAAAGATACTGTCAGTGGGCATGCGTGAGTCCTGTACCCGGCCTGCGCTCCATCGCAGTCAGACTGCACTTCTGGATTTGCACTGGTCCAGCGCGACCAGAGACCTCCGGTTGGAGCTATTGTCTTCTAAGCACTGCATTTTGATTTACCCTTTAAAAATTCATAACTTGACTTGTGCATGTTTGACTCAGATAAATATTGCCTATTTTCCTAACCTGGTTTGTAGTCCTTTTGTGGTGTTTTAAATGTGTTACTGTGTGTGTGCACAAATACTTTGCACATTGCCTCTTTAGTTTAGCCTGACTGGTCTATGCCAAGCTACCAGAGGGTGAGCACAATTGAATTAATAGTGCGTATCTTACTTGCCCTGACTAGGATTGTGGTCCCTACTTGGACAGAGTGCACAACTCTGCCAACTATATTTCTAACACTGATGCTCTGTATTGAAATGATTACACCTAGTGTGTGTGTGTGTGTGTGCTCCAGGCGCTTGCTGAGATTCAGCAGCATCTACTGGGCTACAGTACACTCCTCCATACTTTGTACAGCCAGGTGCTCACCATGTGCAACTCCCTTGCTGTGCCTGGTAACACATCCTGCTGGACAGATACACAACCGAGTGGCAAGTTGATATTGCTCAGAACATGACTACAGCAGACAGGGGCGTGTTTCACCAACAGCAGCAGGAAAAGAGTGGGAACTGTGGCTTGACTTCAGATAGTGGCATACTCCATAAGCTCTTGTGCCCACCTTAAAGCAGCAGGGGTAGGGCACAGAGTGTGACCACCACATGCCGAGATGCACCCCATAAGACCCTAGCTCCAAGGGCATGGAAGACATAATACAAGCATTGGCAAAGCCAATAGGTCTCCCCTGTGCAAGAGCTATTGGCTTTGTCAATTTATTTTATTCATATTGTACACCAGCGTGGCTGCTGTTCACTATGGCTAAAAGTTAGTGGCATAGAGGAGAGGGGCATAGAGTGTTGTAGAGTGGAATGGCAAAGAGTGGAGTAGAGTGCTTACAGTGGAGTGGCAGAGAGTGTTGTGTATTGGAGTGGTATAGCGAGGAGTCGCGTAATGAGGCATACACTGGAATGGCATGGAGTAGGGTGGACTGGTTGTAGAGTGCATTGATGTAGAGTTGAAGAGTATGGTGGCGTAGAATGCAGTAGCATCGAATTCATGCCACTGTATTCTACAATGCAATGTTGTAGAATGCAGTGGCATAGATTATAGAGGTGCATAGTAAAGTGGAGTGGAGTGCCACAGAGTAGAGAGGTGCAGAGTAGAGCGGAGCAGAGTAGAGAGGCACAGAGTGCAGTGGCATAGAACAGAGTGGCATAGAGCGGTGACTGATTTGCATATAGCTGGGTCCATAGGTCCATGGTGGGTAAAAAATATGATGGGTAGGAATGGTAACCTAAGCAATTTCCAGTGGTTAGAAAAACTCTAAGTATTTCTCTCATCATCTGTTGTGTTCTTGATGTCCTTCAAACTGCCACAGAAGTGGGGGTAGTAACCATCTGATTTCACCCAACAGAAATAGATCACCACAACAACCTCCTGCAAGTCAAGAAGTGCCCCACTGTTGCCATAAATGTGAAAGCCCACACAGCCAAGTTTGTCCTAGACAGTGAAATCACAATCAATGTGATGTCATGGAGGAGTTAAAAAAAACGTAGCAACCACCAGAAATAAAAAAGTCAGATGCCTTTCTCTACAAAGGAACAGGTTCGAAGCCACTATCATGACTAGTGAAATTTGAGGTCACACTGAGGCTCAAATCAGCACCTGTCAAAGTGACAATTCATGTCCAGTGTTGAAAAATGCCTGTGACATGCCTACCAAGTTTTGCCACAACATTAAAGATGAGTCTCATATCTATAAACAGCATGCTAGTTGTTAACCCAATGACTGAAACAGCATTCTCACAATTGTTCAAGGCCTAGACATTCTGAAAGTCACTTGAGTTACACATCAACAAAATGATCTGGCCAATGGCACACTATCATCTCAAAGTAGCAGTCCACCTCCAAAGATCATTAGAACATGAAATCAGGAATTTTCCCACCTTCAACATCATCAAGGATCCTAATGGTTCAACACTAAGGGTCTCTCCCATTGTAGTAGTATCGAAGAAGGACAATGGAAATGAAGTAATAATCTGTATTGATATGCACTATTTCAAAAAAGTCCTTGAAAGAGAATGATATCATATGCCTCACATTGCAGACATGATAAAACAGTAGAGCTCAAGTTTTCTCAAAGTACACTCAATAACAATACCATTGACGTTAGCTGGAAGAAATTTGCCGGTACAATACAACATTCTCCATGCACCTAGGATTATTCTTATATAAGTGTTTCAGTTTCAGTCTCATCAGCAACTGAGATATTGTAAGAAGATATTTGTAAGGTGATTCACCATTGTTAATGCATTCACTTGCACTGATTGGGTCATCGAAATAGGAGCACAACAAAACTCTCAAACAAATATGCTAAGCTCTGGTGGAAGTCAACTTGCCACTCAACACTCGAAAATGTGAGGTCCACAAACAAATGAAGACTTCTGCCACTTATTTTCAGGGAAAGGAATGACGCTTAACATTGGCAAAGTATGAGCAGTAGCCAGCACATTCCCTCTGAAAAAAATAGGTGTTCTCAGGTCATTCCTAGGGATGGCCAGTTATTGTGCTTGACATATTAAAGACAGTGCTATGCTGATAATGCCCTTTTAGAGAGGTGGCAAAACAAAGGAAGGAGTATGTATGTTCTACGCAGCATAGAGAGGCACTCACAAAAATCAAAGAGGCTTCAAACAAACATATGTTGCAATGTTCAGATAATGTGCCTTTGATATTTCTCCACAATCCTCTAAAAGGGGGACACAAAGGTTTACTCTCTGCCACTCAATAGCACCATAGTTCTGGGCACCCAGTCTCTTTTGTGTGTGCCATGACCATTAGAGGCCTCCAGCCCACTGAGGCTCGCTCTGCGTGCAGGCTTTCGCCGTTTCTGGCATACTGCAGGCTTGCAGTTGATCGGGATCTGTGTCACACAATTTTGAGAGTTAAATCCTGAATGGACAGCACTTACATGGCTAGGAGCAAAACTAGATCTGAACATCATAAGGGGATGAACAGGTCATCCAGTGGAAGTGGGGCTAACACTTTAAACATTGGGGAGAAGCTATCATTAGAGCCAATACACGAAAACAGAGTGATTCTTTGTGCATATGAAACATACTCATCAAACCCCATACATTTATAGCAAACATGTTTGTTTTTAGTGGTTTTAACAATGAATGTAGGCTGACAGCCAGAGAACATTAAAAAGGGGAATGCATAATCTGAAAAGCAGCATCTACAGATTTCAATCCAAAGCCCTATAGAACACATTTGTGCACAGATATTTTAAGATAACTACCCTTTGTATTCGATTCCCCAAACAATTCCTTCAGTAAAAGGATGGGTTCGTGAAATATTTTTGATCCCATCTTCATTAAGACACTACTGCTCATCTGGACATTGCAACATATGCTTGTTTGAGGCTGCGCACTAGTACAGGTCTCAGACTATTGTGCTTAGAGGGTTAATCTGCCTATTTTTGGGAGGTGTGACTGGAAAGTCTCAGGTTTGATTCCCAATGCATCTTCCATTCCTCCTGAGAATGAATAAGAGAATGCAAATCAGTTGGCTATATTACCAACTGTTATTTACTCTGCCAGAAATCTGAGCCATTCTAAATCTAAATAGTGGGTGTTAGCACCCCACATTGAGCAGTTCTCATACGAGATGGCTGAGCTACATCTATGGAGGAAGTCACAAGGCATAAAAAACTTACAAAAAAGGTAGTTCCATTGAAGTAACTCTGCAGCAAATAGAGTTCTAGCATGAAAAAGACACACATATTCCTTCAGACTCCAGGAGACATAGCATGTGTGGCTGATGTGCAATGTCCTCCAAAGAAGCCACTCCAACAGAAGCAGAGATAGTGCCACTTAATTACATGTTATTATTGCAACACCATGCTTTCAATGTTGTTCTGAAGCCCCAGCACATGTGTGAAATCCACTAAAATACCAAGGTTGTTTTCAAATTCTGCAGTTGCATTATATTATGCAACATTTGTTACAACTTTCTCCAAAATTCCTTTGAGAAGACTGACCATATTCCCTATAACGTTTGTTCTAAAATGTTTATACTAATTATAGCAATTAGCATTGACTGGGTAAAGGAAGGGACTTCCTTGAATGGACCACAAGCGAGACAACACTGGAACAAACTGTGCACGAAGCAGTGTTTTGCGATGGTAACCTATTATACGCAATATCAGCATTATGCAGCTTTTGACAGACTCAGGTTTAAATTCACAAGCGTTTTGCTGTCAAACTACACTAGCACGAAGAGTCCGTTTATAGCAATTAGAAGCCTACACAAGGGGAGTGATGGTGTACTGCCTTTACATAGACAGCATCCCAGCGAAAAACCACAAGGCATAGGTTGAAGTAAATTCTACCTCTGACTAACAATGCACTCTAAGAAACTGATCATACAGGCGTTTGCTTTAGGTGGCAGACGTACGCCTCAGGTTAGACATAAATTACATGTCAAATCTTTACGTAAACTGAGCTGTCTCTCTGATTACCCATTGGTCAGACAAGCTATCCCTCAGTTTACAGTGCTCCCCCTCAAATGGACCAAAGCCACAACCCATCATTTCTGCTCAATTTCTTCTAATATTTGCCACCAGCCCTGTGTTTAATGGCTGAGCGCACTCACTAAATATACTGAAAACCTATGCATTCAAGATGTGATTTAAGCCGAGTTATGACTTATAAAATGCAACGAGCATCCTATGGCATCTTTGCACTGAAGTATCAACATCAGTAAAGATATAAAGATAATAAAGCAGATTACTTTTAAGAGTATTCATAAACATAAAATGGTCCTCCATTTTGGGCAGGCTAAGACAGCGTGCATTCTAAATAAAGGAAGCAACAAAAGAGAAGGAACATCCCCTCTACCCAGCCATCAAGTTTTTTCTAAAACAGGATTCTGATAGCAGTAGGGGAGAGTCAAAATGAAGGGAATCGCTTAATCTTGAAGGCAAACACATAAGCAGCTTACGTCCATTGCGTTACAGGCTCAGTGGGCAAAACAGAGCACCTTATATTGGCTCCTTCTAGAAAGTGGCAACCAGTGCAGCTTACAGGAAGCCTCGGATAACCTACCAAATTTACTGACATTCATGATAAGTCAGGCTACCATATTCTAATCATGTTGAAGCAGGTTATAGCGGACTCAGGAATACAAATGTAACAAGCACTGGCATAGTTCAAACTAGAAATGGTCGTGGTGGTAGCATTAACAACATAAGCTTTCAGTGGCACTGAATCAAAATAAGTATTTTTTCAAGATCCATTCTGATGACATCTTGTATTCTCTGTCATTTAGTGAAGTTAAAGTATAGTGAGGTACCCTCCTATGTATCCGTAGGTGTGGTAGGATGTGATAACTAGGCCTCACCCCTGTTGATCTATCGTCAATCACTTTAAGTAGCCCACCAATACCCCAATCAGAAATTAAACGATCTTGGTGGTGTGAAAACTCCACTCCAGTATTTGCCTATACCCTGATGTAACAATCTATTAGTACTGTGCAATTAGGAGTTTAACCTCACAAAATGGGGAATTACTGTGCAGATCCTAATTGTATTCCGCTTGGCATTCCTTTTTTCTGTGGGGTTTAAAACACAAATTTACCACTTGCTTAACACAGGTGGTAAAAGTGAGCAGAGGAATATGGTGAAAGTAAACAGCAGCTGTTATAAGGTGAGTTTGAGGAAGAGTGAAGGAACGTGTGGAGAATGTTGGCTGGCCGTGGGTCACAGCATATAATGCTCCCCGTGTCTCGTCTGATGTCGGGGTAGGGGTGACGGAAGAGGGCTGGGAAGCCTTTTCCCACTGTAATTTGACTTGCTGGATTTCCAGTTGGTAAAATTGGGTTAATTGTTCCAGCACTCAGTGAATCTGGGTGGAGGAACACTGGACCTCCTATAAGTCTGTGGAAAAGAATACCATATCGGAATTCTGCTCCATACAATTAGTAATTGGAGTCCATGCGTTTTATGGACACCTTGCAGGTGGGGCTGATTAACCAGAGATAGTGTAACACCATGAGGCATGAGCGCAATTAAAAAAGAATTGTGTGGAAAATAATTCCATACAGGAATTCCGCTACACACAGTTAGCAGTTGGAGTTCATGCCTTTTATGGACACCTTGCAGGTGGTGATGATTAATTGGGATAGTACAACACCATGAAGCATGAGAGCAATGAAAAACTAAACCAAGCTTCCTCTATCATAAATGGCTTTTGGATAACCTCAGTGGTTGAAGTGGGCTGGATCTATCGGGAACAACATTCCATATCTTTTTTCATTTTTACAATAACAGTTTACATACTTAAAAAAAGAACAACAACTATTCTAGAGCTGGTAATGGGGACCTACAGATGCATCTGGCTGAAAGGAAGAGAGGAGGATCTCCTGCTCTGTGAAGCTAAAGGAGAGGCAGACAGTGAAAGAAAAAACAAGCCGTCTTGTCACGGTGCCTACTACCTGAAAGAATGTAAATATGTGTGAACCAGTATTTGTTGGCTTTTAGGATTCTGCACACTTTACCACTGCTAACCTGTGCTAAACATGGTGAAATTGGCTTGCACCCAATTAGCACATCAAATTTACTTGTACGTCCCTGGTAAAGTGGTACTATATGTACCCAGGGCCTGTGAATTAAATGCTGCTAGTGTCATGGTTGCCAGGAGTTTCTCTAGGACCACTTTCCCACTGGTCCAGATCTGGTGCTGCGGCAAGCTGCATCAGTAAAGCACAGGCTGTAAGTCCTGGCTGAAATGTTTCTAGAGCCAATGTCACACCAGATGATAATGTGCACTTTCATGCTCAACAGTGATGTGTAGCAGTGCATCTAAATGATGCTACATTTATACACATGCACTCATGTGACACCTTGGTGTAGTACATTGGGGACTCAGAACTTTATTTTTCCTCTCCTCAGCTTCTGGAAGCGGTTCTTTACTCAGGACTTCATGTCCCACCAATCCCGGGTGGAGGCTATCTTGAGTGAAATTTCTTCGTAAAAGAAGCCCTGTCCTGAGACAAGCGCTTGCTATTCTGAAAAAAGTGGAGGTTTTGGTTCTCCCAGGATCTGCTCAAGCAATTTGAGGCATGTGTCAGAAGACACTGGGACTCCATGACCGGCCCGATCCCAGTGATCAGTGCACTGTGGCACAATCTCCTTGTAAACAATTTGCATACATATTATGTAACAATTCAACCCAGTTTAGGCTGCAGATTAATATACAGTTAAGAGTATGGAAGGGTTGGGGAAGACATTTCCACAAAGGAATGATGCCCTGTTTTATTTTTCAGATCACTTTTCCAGAAGTTCCCTTCCCCTAACCCTTTCACTGGCCTGCCACTTCCTTAGTCTGTGTCTTAATGGTAAGCAGACTTGGTAGTGCCTGGAGGTGGACTTCTGTATCATTGTGTGAGCCCTGTGGAACTCCACAAGCATCGTGTCAACTAGTGGGCCTGTAGCACTCATTGTGCCACCCACCTAAGTAGCCCTTTAAACATGTCTCATGCCTGCCACTACAGCCTGGATATGTGCAGTAGATTGTTATCACCTTGTATTAAAGCCTATAGATTATTTGTTACATGGAATCCTATTGATTACCATGGAAGGCACAGGTTTTGATGCTGGTTACCTCGTCTGACTAACTGTGGGTATAGAAGATTTGCAGTCAGAATCATTGTTAGGCCCTCTTAGGACAGGTGTTTGTCAACTGCAATTTTGTATACTAAGTAATTTTATGACTATGCCTGATGGTTGTCTTGTGGGACAATTTAAGTTCAGTACATGAGTCCTCAGTTGGTATCAATGATAACAGCTAGAAGCCTGAATGGTTCACTAGGAAAAAAATATTTCCAAAACCATAGGTTTGATCTGTTTATTATGAAAAATTATCAGAACAACAGCAGGCCTGACATATACATTGTGAAAAGTATATGTTTAAGTCAGAAGGCATTTAAGGGGGTAGGGGTGTTATTTAGCTCTATTAAAGCCTACAGATATTTTAATTTATTACACAAAATACCATCTATCCTTTGTAGCAAAGAATTTTGGTGTTGTTTTTTTGTCTCTGATAAACTGTAGGGAAAGAAGATTTGCACTGTAATAATTCTTGATAGTATCTCTTCTTGGCTGTCTGCCAGCATATTTTAATAAAACAAATTAAATCATGTATATATATATATATATATATATATATATATATATGTACACAAACACACACATACAAGGCCTTTGAGTCAGCTCTGTCTGCAACTCGTCTGCCTGAGTGCATTTTACACTCCACTCTGTTGACTACTTACCTTTCACCAAGAGACCATTATGGAAGGCTGTTATGCATAGTGCATCGTTGTTTTACAACTGTAAGATGGCTAACATGTTGGTTGTGAATGTGATGACCGTGCTTGAACTGTAAAAGAATAGACAATTTACAATACCTTTGCAAGACAGTTGCAAGCATATGCCCACGGTGTTTAGACAGGAACATGTTTCTTTTTTCTGTTTATATTCTTTTGGGTGAATGCAAACATACATTGAGTCAATGAATCAATGTATTTGTGCATGAGAGCAAAAATAAGTGACAAACTGCATGTATTACGACTTATTGCGTGTCTAAACCCATCGATGATGCAAACAGCACTTTCAATCATAAGCCAGACATATTGACATTGCCAACGCTAGTTTAAATTGATCAGTCTAGTGCAAACACTCTACAGGTTCTCTTAAAGGGCAGTCGGCCTGAAGTGTTAGCAAGTGACAAAACGCGCCAATACAAATTGCACAAAGACTCCACCCAAAATGGCCGCAGTCATGTAGCATGGCAAAATGCAAGGGACTTAACAAATGTAGATTAAAGCAGTAATAAATTAGCGAGGCATGAAAGCAACTGGCAAAGGGGTGTTTAAAAATAAGAAAGACCCTGTATTTACAATGCGCATGTGCACACCCCAGAGTGTATCTTCAAACAAGCAGATTTCCCCCCCGCAGTGCTACTGTTTGTACTGAGCTTGGGAGCATGAAAGGCGAGGGATCTTGGGCTCAAACGCAGATCTTCATAGGACTCTCCAGTCTACTCAGCCGCCGTCCTGACTCAGTCCAGAAATTATGTTTTTTAACAGTGGAGTTCGTCCTCTACAATTGTCGTCATTTGCTGACTATGGCTGTGCAGTACGGTACAGCATGGCATTCCAGCCGCCAAGGAATGTGTTTCCTTCCTGCCCCTCCATCCTGTGCCTCTCAGCGAGGAGCCCCGTGCGTCCCCGCGGCAGGAGGAGCTCGGTGGTTGCTGCTAAAACCCGGTGATGTGACTCAGGAGCCAGCTGCTGCCACTGACTGCTGCAGGGATGAGTAAGAGTGCCAGCTCAGTCCAGGCGATGAATCACTCGTTACGGAGGGAAGAGGAGGGCCTCCTCACTCCTGCAAGGAGGATGGGGTGCAGGTCGCGGGGTGCGGTGTACTCTTAAGGCTACGAGCGGCTGGGCCTTGCATCCCGCTAAATCTACCACTCCTCTTGTAGATCTACTTCTACTAGGCGAGGTTTTAACAACAATATGTGATTTAAACAGTGGCAACAGGTGTGGATCTAGAGGAGCGGAGTGAAGGAGGGCATATGCATTATGTTTTACAAACTCTCCACAAATAAACTGTCATCAAGAAGAATGTGATAGCAAAGCGTTGCTGGTTTACTTAATTGGTCACAAACAGACAGCATTGTAAGCACTTAGGAATTGGGGCAACCAGAGCTTTCCGTGGAGTGGGTCCCTCTGGGTCTCAGACCTGGCAGTAATTATAAATTGACATTGCTACGGGTCCCTTTTGGGCCCTGTAATCATGTCCTTAACTTTGCAGGCAAAACCACTGATCGATTTGAGAACGTGACACTGGCCATCATTAACGTAAACCAATTCAGCGATGTACCTCCTGTTTATATTTCACGTTTTGCTTAATCTTGCTTTCCCTAAGAGTGTTTGCTTTTTCCATGACATGTTGCTGTAATTGTTTTTTTCGTGCAACATTTTACCCTAGTATAGTGCATATCGTATATATACTGTGTCGTCCCGCCATGTCCGTGCGAGTTTAGGTTATGGGTAGGTGCTTGTAAACTACCACAATTCAGAGCTCTGGAACTGAGACCAGAGCAAGTGCAAGTTACTCACAGCACCTGTCAGTGGGTCATAAAGGTGTTCAGGGTACATGGTCATCCAATCTATGGCCTCTTGCTCAGCAGTAGTCACGTGTGCCAATTGTACTTGCGATTTGCTATAAAAGTGTGCGAAGGAGGTACACAGCTGTCGAAATATTGACAGCAAAAATAAAAGAAAATGCAGTGCTTGCAGGTGAGTGGGCGAGTCATGTGTGTAGGAGGATGGTGAAGTGAAGGAGCCTCAAGGTGCAAATGTAGGAGAGATTGAAAAGAGGGTTCTGAAGAGGAAAGAGAGGAGTTGTGAGATATACTGATACAGGATTTTAGAAATATATGGAGACAAAAAGGGCACAAGTGTCTAAAACAGGCTGCAGAGGAAAGTGGTGTGAAGGGAACAACGGATGATATGGGGGCACTCCAAAGACCATCACCCCTTCCATACAGCTTATCATGTTTAACTCGCAGTTTAAAACCTTCATCATTTAAACATTTTCAATCTAATTATTCCTAACAAAATAATTGGGTTACTCATTTATCTGATGCTACTAACACACACTGGAAAATTCACAAGCTTTTGCATATTTTAGGTTCATGTTCTTTACTCTGATGGCTGGATTCAATAACCGACAGCTCACAGACACCAAAATACTGGGGAGGAGGAACGCTACAGGAAGCACAGGATTTTAGTTTACATGTTTTCAGCCATGCCCTTTATTACACAGGCCACACCTGTAGGAAATTGTTCTTGGTTGGGCTTTGTAAGAAATTGGGTTACTGACTGAGGGGGTGAAACTCTTCTTTAGCAGCAACCAAAATTCTTCTCAGGGTGAAGTCACAAGCAACCTCTAAATAAATCTGTACCTAGCCCTCGGGTTGCTTGGCACACAGCAGTCAGGCTTAACTCAGAAGCAGTGTGTAAAGTATTTGTGCAACACTTCTAACAGTATCACAGTGAAAACACACCACTAAAGAAGCCAATTTTTTAATATATAAAACAAGACCAAAATTACAAAAATCCAGTTGGTAGATTTAGAGATATGCATGTTTAAAGATTTTAGTAAAAAATTGCGACAATTGGCACAAAGCGCCAACTGTGGACACGTGGTCGTGCCAGACCAGGACAAAGTCACAAGTTAAGGTCGACCACAATGGGGCGTGGGCAGGCTACAGGGACCCAGTTAGGCCTGCTGAACAGAGTACCTTAAATTCTGCTTTGTGGAACACTGCAAGGATCTGCTTCAAAGATGCATTGCGCAGCTGAAGCGATGCATGGGTTCCAAGATGCAGTGAGGTTGGCTGCAAAATCCTGAGTCAGCGTTGAGGATTCCATTGATGGCTTGCAATGCAAAGTCCAGCATCGAAGATGCATCATGTACTTGGGGCAATGTGTCAGTTCCGAGGAGCAGTGAGGTTGCGATGCAGAGTCCGATTTTGTTGTCTTTTTTGAGGCTGTAGTCAACGAGGGATGTGAAGGCCTGCACCTAGGGTGTGTCACACAGCAGCGGTTTCGATGTGGTGATGGGCCATGATGCAATGCGGGTCTTTGGGATAGTCCAGATCCACGCAGCAGCGGTGATGCATCAGTTCTACTCAGGGTTGCGCAGCACAGCTGAAGAGATGCTTCAGTTTCACTGAATCCACAGAGGCTGGCAGATTAGGTTAGGTCCACTTCCAAGGGTCCAGGACTGAGGCAGCACCACTTGGCAGAGTAGATTCACAGAGTACAGAGTCTGGGTGCTGAGTTCAAGGTTGTTGGAACCTTCTGTCCCTGAGGCTCTATTCAAGATGCCAGCCAATTAACCCTTAGAGTCTCTTTGGGGTCCTGGGTCCAACAGATGCTCATCCACTCCTTCTCACCCATGCAAGAGGGCAGCAGGTCAGCACAGCAAGGAAGCAGCCCAGCAAGGCAGAAATCCAGCAGAGTGGCAGACTTTCAGCAGCACAGCAGTTCTTTTTCCTGCCAAAGTATTCACAGGCCCGAAGTGTACTGAAGAGTTGGTGTCTGAGATTCAATATTTATACCTTGTTCCCTTCCTCTGGAAGGTGGGAGCCGCTTCCAGGAACTCCCTTTGAAGTCCCTAGGCACCCCACCGTTCCTGTCCTGGCTCCAGACTAAATGCAGGGGGTATGCAGATCTTTCTGTGGAGGCAGAACACAGTCAATTCAAGTGTAAGCAGGGCTGGGACCAACTCCGCCCTCCCATTCTGCCAGTGATGGTGCATCCAGGCACACCTAAGTTCTCTATCGTGTGTGGCTGTGTGGGAGCAATACACAAAGCCCAACTGCCAGCTACACCCACTCATGTGACCGAGGGACAAGCTACAGGCACTAAATGGCTAAGGCAGGAAAATGTCAACTTACTAAGAGTGGCATTTTCAAAATTGTAACTTAAAATCTGACTTCACCATGGGTCATTTTTTTCAATACAATTCCAAAAATACCAAACATGTATTGGTTACCTACTACCATTTGAAAATTACAGCTTATTAGGTATAATAAGGTACTCTCAAGGTTATCTTATGGGGGAGATAGGCCTTGCAGTTGTGAAAATGAATGTAAGAGTTTTTTTACTATCAGGATATACAAATCTTAAAAGTATATGTCCTATATTTTAAATTCACTACATCTTTCCTTCTGTGTATACAGGAATGTCAGCATATAATACTGGTAACATAATTCTGGTGATGTTGGCACTGCTGGAGAGATTATTTTGCACTCTTAGGACACAGGTTTGAACCATTATAAAATACTTCAGGGGTTAGTTTTCTTGATGCAAAGCAAAGTGTGTAAGCACTGGCCACAGTACTCTATTTTATGTAAGCTTGCTCACCTAGTTATTTCTTTTGCTGCATAGATCCCTTTTGTTACCTGCAAGCTGCAATACTAAAACAATAAATAGGAAAACTGTGGGGTACTCAAAGGTCAAATTTCATTCCTCGTACCATAAAGTTAAGTTTGTGTAATATGTTCTATAAGTCATTATTACTCGTGCACTTATAGACACACACAGATACATACACATTTTATCAGAGTTGGTTTAGTTCTACAAATCTTGCAAAGATCGAAAGCCCGAGAAAGTCAAAAATACTTTAACATCTCCATTTATCTCTTAGCAACTTATGAAGATGTACCACTTGTGGGTGGCTCTTTATTGTTCTTGATTGGCTGCAGGGCACTGAGTACAATTTAAGCTGTGCTGGGTTATACATCCAGCTGTTCCCAGCCAGTACTGCAACTGGACATAAAAGAAAGTAGATTTTCAGATAAGTGGTGATGCACACTAAACATGTGCAGGCGCTGCTGCCAGTGTCCTTGTGTCAGCACCCAGCACTGGGACACTGGTGGGACAATCCAAAGGGTCTGGCTCGGATCCCAGTTAGGGCTCAAGAGTAGCTGCCGCGCCTGGAATCTAGCTGTTTCCAGTTATGTGCCAGCATTGGATTTGAGTGAGATATAACGAGCACTACTAAGTTGTTGTTTCTAAGTAGTGATAATCTTGTACACTACCCTTGACATATGTAAGCACTCAACATATTTTGCGCACACTTCAGGTCATTTTACAGCTATGTATATTATGATTTGTATCATTATTTGTCCCACTTCTAATTCCTCCCAGTTGGGACTTGGAGGCACACATTGATTTGCCCAGGATCACAAAATGCGGTAAAATAGGGAGCCTGGGACTACAACTTCAAATTACTTTATCAATAGTGATTTAACAATTATACCATGTAGATTTAAAGTAGTCTATGCTAGAATAAACCCAGTCTCCTCCTTTTCTACTGACTAATAGTCTGAAAGGCAACTATTTACTTAATTTGGGTGTTTACCCATACTCCCTCCTCAGACATTTTTAGAAAGAGATCGATACATTGATTCGAGTTAAACTTGAGTGTAGAGCTGTCACTCCATTACCTCCATGTACATCTTCCCTGATCCACTCCTTGCATGTGAGATCCCATCTCCTCCTGGTAGACCTTATTCCCTAGCCAACACAAAATACTTCCCCCAACATGGCTGCCATTACCCAGGTACCACTACAAAGGGGAAGTAGACACACCACACACCCTGTCATTTTTTTCTGCAGACTCATGTTCCCCGGCTGAAGTGGGGTCTCAAAGTTTTGGACCCCTGTGTTGTTTCTTTTCGGTTGTAGGAAGGTACTGCTATACCGTCCTTTTTTATGGGTAAGCACAAAGTGCTCAGTCCATTCTGTAATCTCTCTTTGGGCTTGAAACCACGCCCATGCCACGTAAGTCACTTACATTGGTTCGTGGGCTTTCCTTTTAAAATCCGCTTGCTTTCATTTGTGAAGGGCAAGCATACCTCATGCCTTTTCTGGTGTTTAGCCCACCTACACAGCACCGGTAAAGTACCAAAAACATACAAGGCTCGATGTTTTCAGCCTGGAGTCTAGACTACTTTATCTGTTTATTTTACATAGCGTGATCGTGCTGCGTTTTTTTTTGCTTTACAACGCTAATAGCTCTAACTCGAACAAATGCAAGACACGTTGCATTGAAAATGCATGTTTATTTATGTGCCAGGGCTTGGCACCCGCAGTCAGGGATTCTGGTGGCCGCATTACCACTACTCACTTTAGCGGCGTGAGGAGGCGTGCAGGGTTATTATGCCGCAGCAGAGTTTCAGCTCACTCCCAGTCTTGCTTTAGCTGTTTGGAGGCACTGTATGTTTCTTTCTGCCCACTTTGTTTATTTTGGTGCAGAGCGCCGGTTTTGGCAGCGTGTCCTGGTTTCAGTGTTACTTTTTATTATTGATTGGCATGCCTATCCTTTCTGGGATTGCACGACCCCGCAATTCTTGCTTGCATTCGCAAGAGTCTGGGTTGCTTAGAAACCGACTGATAAGCAGGAAAATGGGTCGGTTTCATTTCTGCAGTGGTGGATGGCACTTACTTTGCCATGGAATGATGGACACAGGCACTGGGGAGACTCCTGGCCCATCTACAGTGAATCCCTCGCAGCCCTCCTTGCAGGAGATGAATGCAATGGCGGTGAAGGCTGCTTTTAGAGTCCGAGAAGGCCCTCTTGACCCTAAACTCCATCGAAGGCAGGAGTCAGATGAGGCTATGGGGGACGTTGGGGCCATGAAAGAGGAAACAAGAAGGCCTGTTTCATTAAGGAAGCTGAGATTTCTGAGGTCCTGCAGCATTTGCGCACCAATTTGGACTTCCCAGTGTCAGATTTGGCACCTGATGAGAATGACTTTTTGGCACAATATTTGTGGAATGAGCCTCACTATGTACCTTTGCATGCTGCGATAAAAAGGTGTTGCAACATGAATGGAGAGATGTCGGGAAGTCTTGTTTTCCTCGATTATTGGCCAAGTCGCATTCCCATATGCAGGTTTTCAGAGGAATTTCTGCTTCGGTTAAAGTCGATTACCTTATGGCAGGTTTATCTATCCAGGTCAATGTTATTTCTGAGGATGCTCCTCCACCAGATGCTGTGGATAAAAAGGTGGAGGGAGCAATCAAGAGGGCATATGCACTATCCAACTTTGCAGTGAGAACAAACACATATTCCATTTACTCTGTTCAATCATTGCTCAAAGATTTCCACTCCCTGGCAGACAACATGACAGAACGGTCATACTGTTCAGCCGTTCTTGCTCTTATGGAACATCAAGTTTGTTTTCTTTCAGATGTGTCTTTTGACCGCCGCCACTTGTGGATGCATACTTGGAGGGCAGATGCTTCACAGAAAGCTGTTTTGTTGAATCTTCCTTTTGATGGCCTCAAATAGTTTGGGCAGCAATTGGAAGATATGGTTAAACTGCAGAAAACAAGAAGTTTATTGCTCCTGTGGAGTCTTTTCCTAGAGGTAAAGGTTTGCCCTCAAAAGGACATTTCCTTTTTCTTCCTTTAGGAGGGCTACTCAGCCCTTTTGGGGTAGAGATCGTGGCCGGGGGGGGCATCACTCAGACAAATCCCGCTTTCAGCCCTCAGCCACTGGTTCCTCAGGTGCCTTGCCTCCAAAATCATGACTATCATCTGGATGTTCCAGTGGGGGGACATTTATGGAATTTCAAAGAGACTTGGGCTTCCACAATTTTAGATGCTTGGGCAGTCCACATGGTGTCTGATGGTTATCGTTTGGAGTTCACAGCCGTACCAGTGGATTTTTTCAAAGTTACCACGCTACCCAAGGACCCCGTGAAAAGACAGGCACTGCTGGACGGTGTTCAGACGTTAGTACAAAAGAAGGTGATTGTCTCATTTCCACGGTCGCATTGGTGTTGGGGCTAATATTCAGTTCTATTCCTGGTGCAAAAGCTTTCAGGGGACTTTCGTCAGGTTCTGTACTTGAAGGCCTTAAACGGGTTTTTGATGCACCAAATCTTCAAGATAACAAGCTAGCAAAGCATGTTCCCTTTGCTGAGACAAGGGAAGTTTCTCTCTTCTCTGGATATGATGGATGCCTACCTTCATGTGCCAATCTTCCTTGGACACCAGCAGCTTCTACGCTTTGCAGCTGGGTACCAATATTACCAATTTTGAGTTCTACCCTTTGGGTTAACTTCAGCTCCAAGAGTTTTTATCAAGCTCTTGGTTCTCTTGGTGGGTATTTTGCATACTGCTGGTATCCGTGTGTACCCCTATTTGGATGACTGGTTAATCAGTTCTTCTTTTTTCAAGGCCAGATACGATGCAGGGCTCGAAAAATCATAAATATGTTACTACACCTGCAGGTCGATTAACTTAAATAATCTACTTGACCTAACTTTAATGTACTTGACCCGGAAACGGGTCTCAAATTGTGTGATCCTAGGCGAATAGTTTACAGAGTCGTCTTTTTCTTAATTTTCAATATGATTGCACCTCCAAATATGTGTACTCCACATTTCTGCAGTAAAAAAACCCTCTTTTGTTTGATTAAGTAGACTAAAGTTTGCTGCATGTATCGCAAGAATCTAGCCCACATTAACATGAGGTCTAGTCCACATAACGTAGGACTTCTTTTTGTTTACTAACAACATTGCCATCAGGGCAGGAGTGTTTCTGAGTTTGTTTAAACACTCGATTTTAATAAACATATTACTAAACCATGATGTCGTAACATATTGTCATCTACACACAATAACTTTCCAAGAAATGTCCAAAAACCTCTCCACAAACTTGCAGCTTTACTGATAAAACTATATAGTATGTTAACAATCTGTGACAATTGGGTTTCAGAAAACATATCCTTTGCACATAAACTTGTAAAGTATTCTGATTTGTTTTCATCCTATTAACATGTTTTGTCATCACACAGAAATATTAAAAAAGGGCTTTTACAACTACTGAAATATATTTTGAAATGTTTGCACAGTTGACTTAGTCATTTAGATGTGTGTTAGGAAAAACCTGACACCCTATATCCTTTTATTTTACAGCAGCAGGTCACACAGTTCACCTTACAAAGTCCTGGAACTCTGCAGTCAGAAGGAAAATTAATTGTAAGAAAAACTGACTTTTGACCTCTGTGAATACAGAGCAAATGTGACATAAGAACAAGATTTAAAGGCATCTTTTGTTGCCCCTCCACTTTTCAACAGACCAGAACACCTGTTCAGTGTCAACTCGCCAGAAGGGACTGAGTAAGTATTAAAAATAGCTGGACCTGATCAAATAATCTGGCCAATGCCAGTGGTCAAGTGGATTTTTCAAGCCCTGCGATGTCATGGAGGTGTGTCACATTCTGAGGAACCATAGATTCCTGTTGAATCTGGCCAAGTCCAATCTGCATCCAGTACAGACACTCTAGTTTATCGTGGCTCTGTTTTGTATGGACAGGGGATGGTGTTTTTTTCCCAAGACAGGTCCACCAGGCATGTGGCTCATCTTTCAGATTTTTGGGGCATCCTCATGCGTCAGCCCGCCTTTGGTTGTGCAGTCAGGTGGAAATGGCTTCAGCCCTGGCTCTTTTGCCTTCAAGCCATTTACATCTGTCACCCTTAGTATACCATTTGGTACACTATTGGAATCCCCTCTCCCAAGACTTCAAGGCTTTGGTTCCTGTCTCTCCTCAGATCAGGGTGGACTTACACTGGTGGTTGGTTCCAGGGAACAGAAGGAATTCCAGTTGAAACAGCCCATTCCTCTGATTATCACTACAGATGCCAGCAAGACGGGTTGGGGTGTAGTTTTTGGGGACATCAAAGCACAGGTCCAGTGTTCCAGACTGGAGGCACACAATTCCTTCAATTGGAAGGAATTGGCTGCAGGGAGAGCTGCCCTACTCTGGTTTCATCCTATGGTACAGGTGCATCCAGTTTGTGTTCAGAAAGACAAACAGATAGTCAGAGCGTATGTCAACAGGTGTGGGGGGGTGGTTTCGTCCCTTTACCAGCTGACCAGGAAGATTTGTTCTTGGGTGGAGTTCAATCTTCTCTCTCTCCAGGCAGTTTATCTTCCAGTGAAGGAGAATGGGTTTGCCGATCAGCTGAGCAGGTCCTTCCCATCTTCAATCCCCTGTGTCTCTCTCCCCTGATCTGTCAAGAAATCACTTGGCGGTTCGGCCTCCCATGGTTAGACCTGTTTGCCACAAAGGAGAACTTGCTCCTGCCTCAGTGTTGCTCTCTGATTCCAGCCAGGGTGGCATGGGCAACAGATGCCTTCTCAGTACGGTGGCCTCCCGGTCTCCTGTATTGTTTCCCTCCTTTCCCATTGATTCCAAGAGTGCTTCAGAAGATATGGGAGGATCATGCCTTGGTCCTCTTAGTGGCCCCCACTTGGGCGAGGAGGCCTTAGTTTCCGCTTTTGCGAGAGATGGCAGTGGTTCCTCCTTGGACCTTGCCCCTTCAGCCACCCCCTCCTTGTTCCACTTGACCTTTTCTCTGGGGTCTCTCCATCACATGAATCTGAGGGTTTGGCTTCTGAAAGGTTAAGGTTGTTGGGTCAGTCTTGTTCATCAGCAGTGGCAGACTCCATTAAACAGTCCTGTCATCCTCCCACTAGGAAGTCATACAATAGGCATTGGGGATACTTCGAGAAATGGTGTGCCTCCCGGCAGTTGTTGCCACTCAGTTGTGACCCAGGATTTTTTGAATTATGGTTTTGCCCTTGGTTTGGCTGTCTAAACAATTCGGGCTCAGTGGGCGGCTATTTAGGCTGTTCGGGGTGAGAAGATGTTAACTCTTGCTCCTTTAGTTTCCCAGCTGTTACAGAGTTGTTTTCTACAGCGCCCAATTGTACCGTCCCCAATTCCTCCTGGGGATTTGCCATTGGTCCTTCAAGTGTTGACTGAGGCGCACTTTGAGCCTCTGGAATCTGTGGACCTTTAGTATCTCACACAAAATGTGGTGTTTTTGGTGGCTATTTGTTCTGGACACAGGATTGGTGAAATTGGTGCTTTGCTTTCTGTCTCCCCTTTCATCTGTTTTTTCCAAGCTAAAGTGGTGGTACACTGTAGTTTAGCATTTTTGCTTAAAATTCCTTCCTCTTTTCACTGCTCTCAGGATATTGTACTTCCAGTGTTTTTTTACTGAGCCGTCCTCAGATGAGGAGGGTTGTATTTACAAGCTTGATGTTCACACAGCATTGTTGATTTATATGCGGAGGACCTCCTCTTTTCGGAAATCAGACTCCCTTTTTGTTACATTTGGGGTGGCAAAAAAGGGTTCTCGTCCTTCTACTTCCTCCCTTTCCTGTTGGATTAAATCTACTATTTTGTGTGCCTATGATTTGTCTGACCATTGTGTCCCTTCCCAAGTGCAGGGCTGGTCTACCAGGGACCAAAGATGTGGCTGCCTCTTGGGCTTCCTTTAAAGAGGCTTCATTGAAAGACATTTGCTGTGCTGCCACATGTTTCTCCACTCATACTTTTCTGTCCCATTATTGTGTTCACTTAGGGTAGGGATTTTCTAGTTCTTTTGCAGACCATGTCTTGTTTGCAGTGTTGTGATGATTTTGTGTGTTTTCTGTATATATAATCAATCTGTGTGGCTTAGGTATTTCTCACGTGTAAAAACTGGATTGGGGAAGATGGACATGAAAGTAATGCTCCAGTTACTTATCAGTAATCTTCATTACTCCAAGTCCAGGTCTTCCTCGATACAGCCCTGGGATTCCCCCCTCCGACCCCTTGGGTGTTAGTTATATGTGGTCCTTTTTTCTGTGGTTTGCTTTGTACTGCAAGATGTGTGGTGTGTCTACTTTCCCGTGGTAGTGCCATCTGAATAATGGCGGCCATGTTGGGGGAAGTATTTCGAGTTGGCTAGGGAATAAGGTATGCCAGGAGGAGATGGGATCTCACATGTGTGGACTGTATCGGGGAAGACTTGGACTTGGAGTAATGAAGATTACTGGTACATAACCAGAGCAGTAACTATCACTTTGCTGCCAGAAGGTAGCCTCAGAACACCTCATCTATCCTATGATAAATGTCATTAGTAGCGGGTTGGGTAACACAGAAGTTTGGAGATTCATCAGTAGGCCAGTGGTAGTACAATATGCTATGGCTTCTCAGCAGGCCAGTGACGGGACACTAGCTGGCGCAGTCACTCACGTTAAGTAACAATATCCTACGAATTTCCCACCCATTGCTCTGTCTCCTGCAACATACCAACTTCCCATCAAACGCCTCCTTCCCCTTCCCGGACAGTCATATAGGCTTTCCAGACAGAGGTATGTTGGGAGCTGGGAAATCTCCCAATTTCTATTACCGACACCACATTTGTGTGCGCCTATTTAGGGAAGTTGGTGTGTGCAATGTGACACGTGCCTTAATAGACAGTGATTACCTGTTGGATATGTCCGTGATTGTTTTCTTGGGAATACAATAACAGCTTCAAGAACAGGCAGCATTTAAAATGTTATTGGTCTATAACTGTTGGTGAAATAGGTGAGCTAATGTTTGTCCTGGCACCACCCGAGCATTTAACAGTAAATGATTTCCTCATGAAGGCCTGCAGCATGGGTGGGACGACACCGCCTTTCCGTGGTGGGTGTGCGCTTTCCTTGCCTAGGCTGGGAAGTAGACAGGTGTGTACCACTTTTGATGTGGGTAGGACAACGTTCATTCAACTTTATTTGCCCAACATTGTCTAAGCCGCCTAACCCTGCTGTTTGTTGTCCTTCTTGGGTTTAGTTCCGTGTCCCCCTTTGACTTATTCAGAGCTATTCAGAGACCTAGTGTCAGAAGGCTTGTCTGGTGACTCCATTCACTACCTGTTGACTCCCTGGATGCACTGTATTGTAACATTTACATAGTGCTGACTATGTAATACCCTTGTGTGTGACTCTTAAGAACATGCCTATAAGGATAGCCAGCTACATTGTTTTGAGTGTGTGGTTGAAAAAGAGCTGTCTTTGTTTTGATCCTGTTTGATAAGTCTTTCCACGTCATGCATGATGAACACTGAAGTGTGCTTATCATGTTTTAGGATGAAGTGTGGTGGGTGAAGAAGTGTGAGCGATAGGCATGCAGTTTAAGGTTTTTGGTAAGCTGGCAGCTTACATCAACACAGCTGCTCCCTTAAAGGAATCTCTTATGAACACATTCTATGAAGTTAGTTAACACACAGGATTAGGATTGTCCATTCTAAGATTTTTGCTTATGGTTCTCAGCACACCTAGGTTAGAGATGGGTCAGACTTTGTTACAATTATTATTTCGTTAAATGATATTGTGAGAAGTCAAGAATTGGTCATAGAGTATAGATAGTTGGGGCCTGCCGTGGCGGACTATATTAGTCTTCCGGTGGCCAGTGGTTTGTGGAAGATCCCAGTTATTCTATGTCTGTTTAAATGATGGGCAGTTTGTTGCTGTGAAGTCTCACAATACTGAGTGAAATACATGATCACTAGCGGTTCTGCCTTATATAAGTGTGGCAGTATAGGAATGTTTATGCAGCCTGTTTGTTTTACAATTGGCTGCACGGCTGCTGAATGATAAAGAATTTGTAATTAGCAGAAGTTTACATTACTATATGATATCCACACTAGTCATAGGTCAGCCCTTCTTAACATATCCACAAATAAAACGTTATTAGAGTGTTTGCAAACAAGAGGAGAGTGTACTGGGCCGGCTGCTGCAGATCTGTAGACAGTAGATTGTGCCTGAAGAAGCAATTATTGTTACGGGTCGATCTCATAGTTATGGAACAATATAGTTATCTTGCAAAACAAATGTTTTCACCTCTCTTCTGACCTGTAAGACTCTAAGTGCTCCTAGATGCTTACAATCTTGGCTGGTACAGAGCACGAGAGCTTGGCAACACGTACTGAGAAAATGGTGCCTTCTAAGGATTTCTTACAGCAAGGTCATATGAAGACTGGTGGTAGAAGCTTGGACCACAGTGTCCTATTTTGTTTGTATTCCTTGAATTGAATTTCTAGGTATAGGTGTCTGTACTTCTCGGGAAAATCTGTGGACAATGCATGGTGCCTTACACTGCTTGTATAACAATAGGTAGTCAGAAAAGTGTTTGCAGGACTTTTTATGTGTTCTCTGGGGTGGAGGTGGAGAAGGAGTCTTCCAGTAGCATTTTTAATTAGTTGCTTTTTGCAACTAATAAAACTGTGAGCACCAACGTATGGGTTGTCGGCATAGTTCAGCTAAGAGATGATTATGGATGTGAATATAGATTGTAGCTTTTGCTAATATCAAATTTATGGGAAGATGTGCTGCAGTATTATCATTGTCTAGAAAATTCTCTATGTAACCTTGCTGACGTGGTTTCAAGTATAGGGCTGAAACCATGGTTATCCCTAGGTTTCTTACTTCTGTTGCTGTAGCTTGATGGGCATCTAGTTCCCTGGGGCATACGTCTATAGGTTGGTGTTCATACCACTGTTCAAATGTCACGATCTCTGTCTTTCCAGTGTAGAGCTTTAGGTGGTAGCTCAGCTATGCATTTAAGGCATGGAGACAGTTGTGACGTCTTGACTTGCAGAGGTTTTCTGGACCATCCATTTTTAGATTGATTTGTGTATCTTCATAGCTGTAGCAGGTAAAGGTGAATTATCTAATCAGGTCTTGTATGAGGGTTCAGCGGTTCATTAATAAAAGAGGATATTTAATTGGCCCCTAAAGGATGCCACAATGTTGGGTACGACGGGCCAATTTAAATGGTTCTAAGTACACTCTGTCTATCTTCAAGGCATAAAGCAACCCTCTTCAGAGCATTTTCATGTATTTCAAAATGATAGAGTCTCTGTAGCAGTGTTTGGTGATGGACCGGGTCAAATGCTTCTAACACAATAGGACAGCCGCTGCCTTCTTGTACAGTGTGAATCTTAGGTTTTCCCTTGGAGAACAAGTGCTAACTCTGTGTCTTTACCCATTCTGAATACAGACGTTTGGTCTGACATGAAATTATTTTCCCCAGTAAACTTGGAAAGCTGCGAAAACATTGCTATTTCAAATATTTTACCTAGTACCTGGACATTAGATATTGGTCTGTAACCTGTTGGCATGCGTGGGTTATTATTCTTCTTGCGAAGAGGTTCTAACGTAGGAGGTTTTAAACTCAGAGAGGAAAAAATCTATTTCTACTCACTTGTTGAGTAAGCTTCTAGTTACCTTCCCTGCATAGGTTATGTGAAAGATCTCTTTAAAGATTTTTGTATGGTGCTTTGTATGAGCGTGTGCCTGATGATAAGCGTGTGATGATACCATGGGATTTTTTTCTGAGAGACTGTTATAATTATTAAGTGGCAGATGATTGATGGTGTTCCTCTTTAAGATGGTTGAGTCATGCAAAGGGTGAGAGTTACCTTTTCTTTCTGAAGGTAATGTTTTACCTTTTCATTTTGTGAGACCAATTCTGTGGAGAAAAGTTGTTACAGAAGGATTGCAATTATGGTGTTTCTGCATTTTGGCACTCTGGATTTTGGAATTCTAGTAGACTCTCGAGTTCCTGAGATGGGAATTCCACTTCCTTCATATACGTGGACTAATGTTGTCTTTTGTGGTTCTGAGAGCCATTTTGTTGGTCCTGGACTACTAGCACATGATTTTGTCTTTTTTTGTACTCCTCCATTTACACTGTAGTATGTTGAGTTTTCATTTTTTGAAGTAGTTGTCATCGCTCCACGTGCTTTTGTTCTTGTGGTTTCGCCTTGATGAGGTCTTAGTGGTAACTGCTGGTGGCCCAGTGCAGTTGACCAGTTGTAGACGGTTCGTATATCCTGAGGTAGCCATGGACGTCATTTGGGCGTCACCATGGTTCACATTTGTGACCCATGGCACTGCCCATTTGACCCCTGGCATTGCCCTTGAGACACCTGGTCTCAGAGGAGGAAAAGGCAGCACCACGAAAAAATGACAGGAAAATGCACCCGAGTTGCAGAAAACAGCTGCTGCTCATGACTGCACCTCTGGAGATTGTAACAGTTACAGCTTGCAACTGGTACAACTCAGCCAAGGTGTCTCTTAGCAACACAATCACAATTATGGCCTCTCAGGCCCTGGGCAGCCTCACGTTTGCGTACATTTGCCTTCACCTGAAGGCTTTCAGTATTGGTGCTGATATTCCAATCTGGACTGTACAGGAGACAGGGTTGTGTCATGAAGTGGTCCACTGCTGCCAAACACGTGTTTTTCTTGTGGGCAACCTGCTGCAATGACAAATATTCTGCACACAGTCGCAGTGATTTATTATTCACGATATATTTACTAATATTTTGCACCGGCTTTCCATTTCAAAAGTGATGCAAATCAGTGCAAAAGGTGGATTAGAAATGTAGGGCCAGATGTAGCAAAGGGTTTTCCCCATTCTGTGTCAATGGGAAAATGTGTTCGTACATATGGCCCGTAGTCTTTAGTTCACAAATTGTTTTGCGCTGCAAAGTGCATGAAGGTAACGCAAAGCAGTGAAATGCGCTGCTTTACTCTACTTTGCGTCAAGGGGACGTGCCATAGGTAGTGCATGGGCGTTACAATGCAACCGTCCAGGTTTTTTTCTGCAAAACTGTATGTATTAAAAAAATAGTAGACCGGACATCGCATAAAAAAATGCTGTTTAAACATTTGCATTATCGAGGAGTAACGTTCTTATTTCGAGAATCTTTTTCTAATCTGCTTGGGTCCTGTACTCGGTAGCACACATGCAAAGAGAGAAAAGTTTTAAAGTGTAGCCAGGCATGGTATTTTGTACTGGAAGGACATCCTTCCGTACAAAACGAATGCTATACGTGACACAGACTTTGACGTGTGTCTCGCTAGGCAGGCTGATTGTGCACCAGTGCTGCAGAGAGAGCAGGGCATCATCAGTAGTATGTTAATCAGGAGTATGGTAGAGCTATGTTTGTGTCATATACTGAAAGACCAGTGGGTGGTTACTGCCATGGATGTTATCTCGGGGTCGCCAGGGGTAGCAGCTACCATCCCTCGCTTTCCCATTGTGGCATAATGCATGCTTTTGAGCCAAAGGGCATGTATTCCCTCTGAAAATGACCAAGAGCATGCATAACTTCAGAGTTCATAAGTGCACCCACTCTCTAGATGGTGAGACAAATACTTAAATCAGTGCCTGGATTTTCATTAGCAAAATATTCTTGTAAAGTACCATTGTAATATTCTATTTAGCCACAACTGAAATGCAAAGTGCAAAGTGAAATGATTACTGGGTACAGACAGTCACACAATAAATGTGAGTTAATTTTGAAATGAAAACAAGCTCACAGTTTCATTTCAGAGTTTATCTTTTTTTCAAAATTGCTGAATCACACATACTTTCCTACTGTACATTAAAATTTAACTATTCATTAAAATAGAGCTTAACAATCACTATTTATTAAAAAAAAACATTATTTCTCCACTCCTGAAGTGAATAAGTCAAGCATAATCCTATAGTCATTAAATCAATTAGATATCGATGACCCTAGATTAAATCACAAATTTATAATAAAATACAAATATGGTAAAGGTAAAAGATTAAAGCATGAGGCACATGAGCAAGCATTAATGTATTTAATTCGCTTACTATGAGAACATTCATCCTTCGCAGTTTGGTCACTCACCTCTGTATTAGAAAGGGCTGAATACTGAGGAAGTTCATTTTACCCCACACCAATACATTTGACAGCATTTATTTTTTTGTTACTTGATGAAAACTTCTACAGTCTGAGATCTGAACATTCAAAATCTGTTCATCTTATAGTTATATCTACTATCTTAGCCCCTGAGATAGTAAAGGTTGGTAACCAGAGGTCCAAGTCCGCTGCCCAAAGTTCAGCCTGTAATATAGGTTTAACCTAAGGAATAGCTGGGTCGTCTAAAAGCTCCAAAATCTGCTTAACTTTATGGATACATCTGCTGTCTAAAATCTGCAAGATCAGGGTACTATAAGGGGGGTTTGATATCATGCTGGAACACTCTGGGGTAGGGGTGGGCCTGAGCATTTGAAACTATGTTTGGAACTAATGCATGCATATATGATGACTGTGCCTCGGAGTTACAGGCTACAACTGATTATATGTAGTTGTACTTATGCATGCAATTGCTGTACTGGTGTATACGAAGGCTGACCCGGGGCATAGTCTAGCATCCTAATAATTGATATGTAGTTGCAAACTAAAATACATGTTTACCAGCCTTCATAATGCTCCAGTGATTTTTATTGATCTGGCAATTCTGATTTAGTTTACTTGAGTGTCCCCAAGAGCAAGGTCATGTGCCACCATATCCTGTGGTAGCATGGGGTAATGAGACTTGTGATGTCACTTTCTATGATGTCATCAGGAGTGAAAGGGCATGTGGTGTCAATTCCACTACCCCAGGCATTTTGGTGAATCGATGTTCATGGAGGTAGCCTATCTATTGGGGATTTTCAAGATGAGAGTTAAGTGCTATAAGGTACAGTATTTTTCCACTGGATATACATTTCTTGTTGGTGGTTGTGTCTGTCTTTGAACTGTTGAGGACTGGATACATTGATTCAGTTGTGGTTGCTGGAGAACACTGGGGAGTGGGAGTTGACAGACACTTGGATCTGTCTCAGGGAGAAAATATGGTATTCAACATGTGTCCCGTGGAAAGAATCAGGCCAGAAACAATTTGTTGGTGGTTGAAGACCTCAAGGCTGGATGTGATGGTCACAGCTGCAATTAGGTTTTTCTTGTCAAACCAGATATTGAGGTGTCTAGGAATGTATAGGTTGGGGTAGATCAGAAGAGTGTTGGTCACTGTAACTAGTAAGACATCTTCAAAGGTTGCATTGCTAAGTGGTGGTCTCTATATTGGGAACAACAAGCAACAAGTATTGGAGGGGGTGACATTGCAAGCAATGGTTCACAATTATGTATGGTGAAGTTTTAAATGTGGGTTAATAGTAATGCTTTTCAATGGGTGACTGGTGGGCTATGTATTCAAGAAGTCTTCGCTGAGCCACGTTTCTGTAATGAAGGTGAGGTCTGGCGTAGTTTCTGAGAAGAGATCATTGTGTTGAACCTTTTATTGAAGAGCAAGCATTTTAGCTGTTGCGTATGTATCCTTTTGACATGGTGTTTTCATGAGGTGTGGGCTAGTACAGGAGGAGGAGGAGAAGAGGCATAGGAAATGCATGTGGGTGATTTGGTGGGCAGTCTGGTTCTGACCTACGGTGGAAATGAAGGATAGGTTCTTGGATTGGAGAATTCTGAGGTTTGGGAGGTGGAGGTGGGAGCTTTTTTTTAGGTGCTTTAGTACCAAAAAAAACCTTGCCCTGAGACAAACAGATACCATAACCAATGGGTTCAACAGAAAATCTAAGGCCAATAACAAATTTAAATCCATAGGACCAGTAGAACAATAAGCCCTGGAGCCAAAGGAGACCCCTACACCTGGACCAGAGAGAACCCTAGCCCTAATAGTCAGCTGACTCATCGACAAAGGGAACCCTGGCCCTAGTTGCCAGGTGACCTTAGCTTAAGGCCTGCTTAAATGTAGGGGAGGGGAAGCCCTGTTGAGATGACTCTGGGCCCTGATCAGTCACTTGGGCTGCAGATGATGTGAAAGACGACGATAGTGTGTCCTGCACTGTTCCTTTGGAGACCAAATAAACCATTAATCTTCAAACTCCGAGGCTGCACTTCAAGTGGGTCAAAATACAAAGTTTAATTGCAATTCTAAATTTTAAATCATTTTCCTAAGCACTACAAAACCCTTGATATATGAAGTGAAAACATATTCAGCACATTCAACATATTTTGCAGCCTGTGCACAGTAAGACATATGATTCCAGTCCTTAGGTTTCAGTTAACAGTCACATTTATTCTGGCAGTTTCAGCCAGATTCACCTCAGTAAAACAATCTGGCTGTAGTAGTGGTTTCCCAGGGAGAAAGTTGTGATACCTTGCTGCAAGACTTCATAATCAACAAAGGTCATAGAAACAGATCACAAAAAAACGAACTCAAAGAGCGAGATAGGCATCAGAGATTGAGACTTAAAGGGCTCCAGTCTAGCATTCCAGGAATGGGCTGCCATCAGCGATTCAGTGAGAAAAGGAAACATATTCACATGCTCCCTCTTGAGCTCTCTAGTAGGTCTCAATTAGGCCTGGGCAGAACTCGCAGAGTTTCAATCTGTGGAATTCTGCAGAGTTCCATAAAAACTCAGCAAGATTTTGCGACGTTCCGGGATCAGGTGGAATTTGGGCACACTGCGCTGCCTGTGCGGAATTTAAGCATCAGGAGCTTGGTCCAAACTCTAAGATCATCACGGATGACTTCACGCGACATGCTAGAGGGCGCTTCTTCTCTCTGCCGCTCAAGTAGACTTGGCGACTGGCAGGCTTTTGCCGGAACTCTGCTCTCCAAGTGGAATGCTGAGAGGGCAAAACTCTGTGAGCTCTGGCAGAGCAGAACTTGTCACCCAGCCCAAGCCTCTCTCCCCACAGAGGAGCACCCCAATTTCCAACTTACTCTTCACCCTTGATTACACACACTGTCAACCCCTGATTTATAGCTAATGGGCAGGATCTGACGTCTCTCAATGTCACCCTCAGTTCAGGGTTCTTCTAAAAAAAGTCATGCCTAGAGATGTGTAAATTTTTCATACAGTTTCATATTGGTAATGTACCCTATTTATTAGGGCATCATTACTAAAGCCCCATTTTTTGGGAAAGGGACTACTGTACCTTGTAAATACAGAAAGGACCAGATGTGGTATTTTGCAGGTACATATAATCTCCATGTTCTGAGCTCCACTTCTCAGAATGGAACACAACGTGCTTATTCCTGCATGTTTTCCATCATTCTGACCTGCAAATTCAGAATGTACAGTATTTTATGTGAATATGAAGATTCTTATGGTCACCCCTGAAAGGCATTCCACATTAAGGGCCAGATGTAGCAAAGTATTTGCACGTTGCAAACGGCGAAAATCGCCGTTTGCGAGGTGCAAATGCCTCTTTGCTATGTAGAAATGCATATTGCGAGTCGGCACCGACTCGCAATATGCATTTCAGAATCGCAAATAGGAAGGGGTGTTCCCTTCCTATTTGCGATTCGGAGTGGAATGCAATACCATTTGCGACCGCATATGCGGTCGCAAAGGGTATCGCAGTTACCATCCACTTCAAGTGGATGGTAACCCACTCGCAAATTGGAAGGGGTCCCCACGGGACCCCTTCCAGTTTGTGAATGGACCCAAAACATTTTTTCAGGGCAGGTAGTGGTCCAAGTGACCACTGCCTGCCCTGAAAAAAAACCGAAACTAAAGGTTTCGGTTTTTTTTTTAAGTTCAGCTCGTTTTCCTTTAAGGAAAACGGGCTACACTTAAAAAAAAAAAAACTGCTTTATTGAAAGCAGTCACGAACATGGAGGTCTGCTGACTACAGCAGGCCTCCATGTTTGCGAGTGCCTAGACTCGCTATGGGGCCGCAATTAGCGACCCACCTCATTAATATTAATGAGGTGGGTCATTGCGACCCCATAGCGAGTTGCAGACGGTGTCTGAGACACCGTTCTGCATACCAATTTGCGAGTTGCCAATTGCGAGTCGGAATGACTCGCAATTGGCAACTCGCAAATTGGATTTTTCCTACATCTGGCCCTAATTTACGTTTTGTCAGTCTTACCATGTTGTGTTGATCAGCTCTCTGTCCGTTGGATTGAATAGTCATGTAATGTAAACTATATCAAGAAGCAAAATAGTTCAACGAGCACTGCTATTTTGGCACTTGTTGCATCTGATGATACCACGAACACCAATGAGTATTTACTCAGAATTTTTCAACAAGTGCTTTTATCCTCACACTGTTACATTTTGCAGCGTCTTCAATGTTTCATGAGATTAAATACATTTCCTACTTGTTAAATGTACATGTCATAACAAACCCTATGCATTTTGGACCACTGCCTGTCCTTTAGAGGGAATAATTTCCATGGTTATGCGTTAATTCTGCAAATAACAAAGGTAAAAGGCAATTCGTCATTTCCAAGGAGTTTACACAGAAAATATGCACAGTAATATGTATAACAATTCAACACAACTTTAAACACAAAATATGAAATGCATTGTTCAATCAATAATAAAACAGTCTAAATACAATGACTGTCATTCTACATTAACAGAATTTTAATGGGGAAAACATGTCCCCAATAAAACCATAAATAACGATTGTACCTCATGGTGCGACTAATAATCTTTCTGCAGGTCAGCACAACCACTGCCATGTAAAGAAAATGTGTGTTCGTGCTGGATGATATTAAGTTTGTGTGGTGATGTGTAATGTCCTCATAAATTGAATCAGGTGTTCTGTGGTTGTGCTGGGTCAGGCACATTGGACTAGTCACATACTATTAAAGAATATCAAATAGTTCATTTTAGTTGTTGACAATCACCATAAGGGTGAACATCATCATACAATCTAACGTGAAAGATGAACTATGATAAAAAATTAAAGGTTAAAAGTTGATTAGAAAACACCAGAATTTATACTGTTAAGTATTGGTGGTATCATCTCTGCTATGTGCGCAAAAGGTAAAACCGGAGAATGAGAAAAAGACCTGGTCAGTCATGTTGGACTAGTCACAAATTATTCAAGATTATGAAATATAAGATGGTTTGTTCCTATTGTTCACAGTGACTGAAGGGTAATAATCATTACTCCAGCTAAAAAAAGGACAGTGATCAAAGATTGGGGTCAAAAGTTGATAAAATCACCAGATTTATCCAACCTATTACGGCTGACATATTGGTGGAGACACCAGTGCTACTTAAACAAGTCCAACAAGTGAAACTGTGAAACGAAAACAACCAAATTAAACTGCTTTATAAGCCTTGAGCAATGTCTCAAGGGATATACCTATTTGTAGAGATGTTCAGTAGAGATTGTGTTGAAGTCTTTGCTAGCATTTGTGATTATCCAGATAAAAATGCATAAACTAATGTAAATTTGGAATAATGACTCAGATTGAGCAATTATATCACAACAACAGTGATGGTAAGTGTTATACTCAATGTACACACTTAAAGTCTGGTTACAAAACAGAGAATCTAAAAATATGTTAATGTGTCAACTTATGTACATCTTCAGATCCATGCTATTTTATGAATTATGCATCCACCTTAGAGGTTATATCTCGTATAGGACAAAATGTTCTAACAATCAGTCCAACAAAAATAAAACTGTAATGTTAAGACAAAAGTAAACAAAACATGACTAGAGAAATAAGGTGATTTAATATGATTGTTTAGTCCTTTCAGTTGAAAGTATCAAGTCTTTTAAGCCAATACGTTTCTCTTTGTAAGAGTTTTCTGTGAGTGTTAAATGCTGGATCTACAATTACTTTTGATATAATTTGCACTCTTAATTGTGAAACATGGAGCTTGTACGTAGTTAAGTGTATCACAACTGCTGATTTTTCTGACTTATTTTGAATATTGACCTTATGTTCAGCTATCCAGAGTTGAAGTTTTCGTTCTTTCTTGCCAAATTATAAAAGCCCACACATTGGCACTTGAGAGAGTAAACACAATTTATGGTAATAAAATGGGAAGCATCCCGAACAACGAGTCCTGAACAACAAAGTCGTGGAAAACGAAAGCAAAACAACGCTTTCGTTTTCCACGACTTCCGTTTTCAGGGCCTTAACCACGCATGCGTTAACCACGTACATGCGTGGTTAAGGCACAGAAGAAGGGAGTCGATGCGATCAAGGAGGAGGTGAGTTGGGCTGGGACTGGGTCTGTTTTTTTGGGGGTGGGGTGGGGGGCTCGGGGAGATTAAGATTTAGGGGTGTTTTTTTGGGGGGGGGTTGGGTGCTTTAGGTTTTATGGGTGGGGTGGGGAGTCGGGTATTTTTAGTTTTTGGGGGTGGGGTGGGAAGCTCGGGGTGATTAAGGTTTAGGGGCGGGAGGGGGGAGGGTTTAGGTTTTAGGGGTTGGGGTGCTTTAGGTTTTAGGAGAGGGGGTTGGGGTAATTTTGGGGGTGGGGTGGTTGTGGGGGTGTTGGGGGGTCGCTGTAATATTTAGGGGTGGGGGGCCAGGTAGGACGCATGCTAGAACCATGCATGCTGATCACTAATGCCTTTGCCAGGAATGCCTTTACAAAGAAAAATCGTTGTTAAGGCATTCGTGGTAAAGGCATTAGTGATAACAACGAGGTCGTTGTTCTGACCTCGTTGTTCAGGCATGGGTGGTTGAAGCACTCGTTGTTCCAACATACAACTTAATAAAATCACTGCTGGGCTGTAATTTTATGCCAAAACCTTTTTGTGGATGAAGAAGTGTGGGGCCTGGCATGATGTTACTGCAGTGTACACAATTTAAACAAGGACAGGTACCCAAATTTTGATTTTCGGTTTTGTTGCGCTTTCTTTCTTTACTCTGTTTGTTAGCAGTTCTTTACAATTCCTTGTTTTTTTGTGGGCAAAAAGTGAAAGCTCTTTCAACAAGTTATCACAATCAGGTTTGATTTTCAACATTTCCCATATGTTCTTTATAACTGGATTACATGGCTGCTTGTTAAATAAGTGGTTATGAAGGTTGTGTTGTGTTGTGTTGTTTCTTATAGGTGTTTTTCTGTTGCTTCTTGAATCAAATGAGAAGGTTTAGCCATATTGGAGAAGCATGTATGATACTTTTATATGGTTTCCTCCATTGTTTCTGGATCGGAAATTATCCATTTTAAACATATGAATTGGGAATCTGGTAAATTATTTTTCGAGGTTTCAGGAGGGAAAATACTGAATCATGGCATGCTGTTTTTATCTGTCCATTTTCTGTATTTTGTGGTGGTTATTTGGCTATGCTCTAACTTAACCAGTACATCCAAGAATGGTATCTGGCTTTTGATGATTGTGCGACTGAATATGTTTTTATTGTTTAGTGCTGCTATTTTATGTTCCAACTTTTTTAGGTGTGCCTCGCCTACTATAGAGGTCATCAATATAATATTTGTAGGTCAGAAGGTGATCTATTTGTTCACTGTCTTGATACACATGGTGATTTTCAAAAAATGCCATTAATGCATTTGAATAACTTGATGCACCCAGAAAACACATTGGTATTCCATTCTTTTCTGAGGAAAAAAATATCCTCCCAATGAATTTAAATATGGTACAGAGAAAAGTGTAATAAACCCATGAAAACGTCATGTTGGCCTGGATTCTCTCACTGTTTAATATAGTCCATTCTGCTGCTTCTAAACCTTCAGAATGGGGAATTGATGTGTATAATGAGTTTACATCAATAGCACATAACCAAAGATCATCAAGCCAACAATATTACAGTTTCCAATATCTTGAGAAAATCAGTTGTTTCCTTAAGGTATGATTTTGTTTTCTGTAACAAAGGTTGAACAAAGTAATCTATAATTTTCCAATTGGTTCATGTATCGAGCCACAGCCTGATACCACTGGTCGTAATAGTGGATCATGTAAGCATTCTTATACGTTTGGTAACATATAAAGTTGTGGCCTACGTGCATTTTCAGTAGTTAGATGCTAGTGTTGATGTTAATCTAGTTCATGGTTTATGCTTCATCTAATATGCTATCCAGAATTATTTGAAATTCATCAAAGGGTCTCGATTTAGTTCTAGATAGACCATTTGATCATATGGTGTTCTCTCTCTTTAGTGATGTAAAAATCTGTATCCATGATCACAAGGCCCCCACCTCTATCTGCTATTTGAATGGTGATATTCAGATTGTTAGTTAGGGAGTTCAGGATCTCCTTCTTTAATAGCAAGATTGGAAGATCTCTTTTGCAGTTGAAGTTTATTCAGGGCTGATTTGATGAGGGTTCCAAAGTTGTTCAATGTTTAATGTGGAGTTGGAATTCTTTATATTCGCTGAGTTGTGATTTGATGTTAGAGAATGCTTTCTTTTTATCCATTTGAAAAGTCCTATGTTCAGTTCTAATTGATTTGTGTGGTATATGGCAACAAAGGAGGAGCCCTTACTCAACATGAGTCTTTGCTGTTGTTAAATAGTGATAGACAATACATGAGGACCCTGTTTTTCTGCTCGAATTATGATTTTGGGCCTGATTTAGTTTTTGTTGGATGGGTTACTCTGTCACAACATCAACGGATATCCCATCCGACGAACTATAAATCCTAATATTTCCAATGGGATTTATATTTTGGCAGATGGGATATCCATCACCATTATGAAGGAGTAACCCGCCGACGATATCTAAATCAGGCCCTTTTTTATTTTGTTTTTTCTTTTTCTTCTCTTTGTCTTGTGTTTGAATCTGAAGGATTCCTGTTAGCTGCTGCTGGACTGATGTTTAAAAAAGATGGATTTGGTGAAGCAGGCCCTATTGGTTGAGCAGATGTAAAAAGTGCTGCCTTTGGTGTTGATGCTATTATTGATTTCTCAGTTGTTGTTTTCTGGGATATGATTTTAGAGTCATCATCAGACAAACTGTTTTTGATGTCCTTTTCTCAATGCGTTTCTTAGTGTATACCTCTGCCCACGCATGCACTTCAATAAACTGTTAAAAACTGAGAAAATGAAAATCTGAGAATGGAAACATTTATTATGTGATATGCTATTTTAGAAGATGTCAATGTAAAATTTGTAGAATAAAAGACAGGAAACTTTCCAACTGAAACGATTAAATGATCACATTGAACAATCTTGTTATTACTGGTCATTTTTTTATTTCCTTTTCTATTGACATTACTTACAGTTCGTTTTGTTTGACCGCTAGAAATTTTTTCTAATACGAGATATACTCTCAAAGGTGGATGCATGATTTATGAACACTTAAGCCCAGATACAACCTCAACGTCAGTCAGTAATTGCAACATAGGTGGCAGGTCCAGTTCCCCATTTCTGACAAATAACAGTAAGTTATCAGCTAGACAGATATGATATGCACTGTGTCTTCCAACTGCAAATTAGCAATGGTTCAATTGCCAATGGAAAGAGAAGCAGTGAGAGGGGAAAACTCTGCCACATACCCTAGAATACACGTACTGTTGGCAGACATATGGTCAATCTTGACCCTAACCTTTGGGCTAGTGTGTAGAAGGCGGAGCCAAAGTTTCTAGACCAATTCCAGCTCATGCTCAAAATAAATACTTCCAGGTAATGCCACTGAATAGTTTTGAAGGCTTTTTCAAGATCAATGGAAATCACCATTGCTTCCCAATATGTTTCAGCCTTGGTTTTGTGTAACACCCTGTAGAGCATTCTGAAATTGAGGGACATAATATATGCAGAGACAAACCCATTTTTGTCCCTGTAAATCAATGTATTAAGATGAGGGTATAATCAACTGGCTAAACTTTGATGAGGATTTTAACTTTCAAATTAAGCATGGAGAGTGGTCTATAGAAAATGACTCTCCCCTTCTGTGTCCTTGCCTTATGTAATGGTTCTACCATGGCCTCTGTAGTCAATGCAGGGAGTTCTCCTTCCTCCGGAGCCTTCACATACATGGTGACTAATCTTGTGATGAAGAGGACCTCAAAGGCCTGGTAAAAGTTAGCCAGGTGTCCATCAGACCCCAGTGTTTTCCCTCTAGCTAGTTCCTTTGATGACTCCCCTTATTTAATTGGCCAAGATGGGGTCACCCAGGCTCTCCACCTCTTCAGACCTCGGCTTAACAAGAGGGCCCTGTACAAGAATGTCTCCACCTTTCTCTGGGACACTTCTATAGGGTTGCCATGTAACTGTACATAATACTCCAGGATGGTAACTTTGATTTCTCGTTGAGAATGTACTAACTGCCCCTCCGATATCATTATTTGTGTAGTTGGTGAGCTGCTACCCTCAGGAAGGGTCAACAAGGCCTGTAATCTCCCTTGTTTGCTCTCACCCTCATGCACTCAAGTGATACATTATTTGTAGTTATGACAATGTGGCATCTCAATAACATGTGCATAGCGTTCCCTGCATTCTGTGAACTTTCTATGATAATGGAAGACCCCTAAACAGTATGTATATAGTCTTTAAGAAACATGATCCAAGTATTCTCAGTGTTCGTCATCTTTTATTTTCAGCTGTTTTTGCGAACAAACAGGTCGAAATGTAGGGAGCAGACGTACAAATATCCGTCAGTTACATGTATTTCGTCTGCTTTCAGACTTTTTCAAGACTTTCAATATTTCCAATATTGTATATGACTGCATATATATTACTTCAAAGTGTAATCAGAATGAAAGAAAGTATTTAGTAAGAAAATAGTCCTCCCAAAAACGGTAAGGCAGGAACACTAAAGTTGCACTACCATGAAAGGAGGAGCTAGGTGCCCATCTTCACAGTTGGGAAGTTTGATTTGTATTCTTCTCATAAGATAATAGTCCCCACATACATTTCCATGTGAGTGACACGTTATGTTATTGTAAAGATGATGATCCAAACCTACACTGGCATGTGTGTGAATGGAATGTACGTGCTAAATGAGATGAAATAGAGTACACGGTTTTAGGAATGTGCTGCTCTCAGTGAAACATGGAAGAAATGAGAGAACTATAAAGAAACATAGATTAAGTAATAGTGTTTTCTTATAGCTTATATTTTCCCGAACAGTAGTCCAGATATAGTCATGAAATCAAGTGCCGAATCTGTTATAAGGAACAATAAATGTCGGTCCTAATTATTGTTTCCACAGAGTGTGTACACTGCAGAATGTCTGTACCAAGTGTGCCGCTTACTGATCCAGCAGGATCCGGCGGTGATAACATACATGTAGTCGGTACAGTTGAAATCTTGTGATTACAATTCCTATGTTGTATAAATGGAACAGACTATGCTAAAATAGTAAAGTAATAATTCAAAGGCAGAAGGTATAATCAGTTCAAAAGTCGTGTTATAGCCGTGATAAGCTGTAAAAGAAAGGCAGTAAAACTATTTAATGTAAGTGCTTTCCACTTTACAATGTGGATAAAAATAATCCTAAATCATGGTCCTTTTAGTGCACTGTTACAATATCACTGACCTCAACTCTATAATGTGACTGTTAGACCTGGCACCCTTAGTGTGGGCCCCCCTGTCTTTTTTGCCTCTGCTTCCTATATTTTGATTGTGTGCTGGACTTCGTTTTTTGCTGGTTTTAGTACTCTGGGCACTTTACCACTGCTGACCAGTGCTAAGGTGCAAGTGCTCCCTGTGTACATTTTATGTGTAATTGGCTTTTCCATGATTGCTACTTTTTATTTACTAGCAAATCCCTAGTAAAGTGCACTATAGGTGCCCAGGGCCTGTAAATCAAATGCTTCTAGTGGGCCTGCAGTAATGATTGTGCCATCCACCTGAGTAGCCCTCTAAAATGGCTCAGATTTGCCATTGAAGTGTCTGTTTGTGCAGTTTTAAAATGCCAATTCAACCTGCCACTTGTACCCACTTGCAAGGGTCAAACCTCCCCTTTTCATACATGTAAGGCACCCCTCTCTAGGTAGCTCCATGGGCAGGGTGCTGTGTATGTTAAAGGTAGGACATGGGCTGGTATGTTTTTACATGTCCTACCAGTGAAATACTGCCAAATTCAGTTGCATGTCCTAACTCTCTCATAGGTTAACATGGGGCTGCCTTTAAATAACTTTTTAGGTGCAGTTTCTTTTTGGGAGCAGATAGAGATGTGGAGCCTGGTGTCTCTGAACTCACAAATTAAAAACACAACTCTTGGTAAAGTTGGTTTTTAGATTGTCAATTTGAAAATGTCACTTTTATAAAGTGCCCATTTTCTTGCTTAAACCATTCTGTGATTCTGCCTGCTTGTGTATTTGCTATCTGTGTCAGACTGACAATTGGGCTGTTTGTGATTCTCCACTAGACAGTCACACAATGGGAGCTGGGGTATAACCTGCAAATCCTGATGGGTCATCTGGGCTAGAGTGGAGGGGGGAGCTGACTCTTACACCTGAAAGGGCTGTACCTGCCCTCACACAATTCAGACTTCAACCCCAGGGTGTGTGTCTGGAGCCAAGCCTGGGGAAGGCAGGATCTTGTCAACAACAGAGACTTTCCTTCAAAGTTTGACAACTTCAAAGGCAGAAAGAGGCATAAGTAGTGGACCCAAAACCCCAGATTTTTAGATTACTTCTGGACTCAAGAGGAACCTTGGCCAAGGAGTAGAGCTGAAGGAGGCGTACTGCCCCTTTGCCTGTGACTGTGCTGGGTTGGCCTGCAGTTGCTGCTTCTGCCTGAAAGAGGACAAAGACTGGACTTTGTGGTATATTCCTGCTTGTGAAGTGTCTCCAAGAGCTTGGACTGTGCTTGCCTCCTGTTTTGAAGTCTTAGGACCATCAAAGACTTCCTCAGTCAGCAGATGGACTCTCTTGCTGAGACTCCTACCCTGTCAAGTAGTGCCCACTCCAGTCCCTGGACCCTTGAAAGGTGATGCTGGTGGAACCAAGGTGGAAATCCATGCACAGGAGCAGGGCAGGGAAAAATTAGATGCACCACCTGCAACACAGCTGTAAAAACGATGCATCACTTGCATTGCGGCTGAGAAATCGACGCACCACCTGCATCACAGCTGGAAAATCAATGCATCACCTTCATCGCGGCTGGGAAATCAACACATCACCTGCATCACGTCTGGAAAAACAAAGCAACACCCGCTTGCAGCTGCTGAAATCTATGCAAGCCCCACGCAGTGTGGTTCCTCATCACCGGGCGGCCAGATTTCTCACGCATTGCCGCTGGGCGTCAAAACTGACGAGAACCTGCCTGGTTCCGAGGTACCTATCCTGAAATCTACGCATCGCTCTTGTGAGGGAGAGAAAAAACGACGCATCGTCTATGCAACCGGAGAACAAATGAGGCACGGCTCACTTGCGAGTAAGGAATCGATGCATGGCTTACTTTTTCTGACGCACGCTCACCTGTGCGACTTTATTTTTGATGCAAACCAGGTTCTTTATGTAACATCAACACATCCATTATTTTCTATGGAGTAAGAGTCTTTAATTTAAAAATTGATAACTTAACTTGTGTATGTTATATTTTTCTCGTTTTGGTCTTGTTTGATTTAGATAAATATTGGCTATTTTTCTGAATTGCCGTGGTGTCCATTTTGTAGTTTTTTCACTGTATTACTGTGTGTTGGTACAAATGTTTTACACATTGCCTTTGAGATAAGCATGACTGCTTGTGCCAAGCTACCAAGGGGGTGAGCAGGGGTTAACTTAAGTGTGCATCTCCATTGCCCTGAATAGAGTGAGGGTCCCTGCTTGGACACAGTGCAAACTGACTGCCAACCAAGGACTCCATTTCCAACAATGACTCTTACTGTTTAGTGCTGGGTAAGATGGCAAACTGTAAACGCACTAAAATAACTTGAGCGAGAGGACGGATAGCGTAGTAACTGGCTAATGGATGTGTCATTTTGTAGTAATTAAAATAATAGTCTGATAAAAAGAATAGCACATGGAAATTAGATATGGGGTAAAATGGAAACCTACAAGTATTAGAATAACAAAGTAATTCCATTCCTAGTGTTTATGTATGCAAATGTCTATAATACCTGTGTATGTCTAACTGTGTATACATTAAAATGAAATAGTTTCTGAAAAGAGACGACGGACAACGTAGCATGTGGTGCTGGTTACTTGTACCAATGTATCCACCATTATATAATGGGAAGATTAGAGTTTAAAGAAATGCTAAATATTGTGTGAAAATGAGAAAAAGTATAAGCCCCAAGAGACTGAGACAATATATTTCTTAAATAGACCATACATACTAATTAGGGCTGCTCCAGTGCTATTGAGGACTTTTGTTTGGTTTGGGACTCTTCTTAGGCACACAATATACTTGACACCCCATTGGTAGCTGGGTGCTGGACACTATTAGAAGCACTGAATGTTGTTGTGCACATTCTATACTATTGTAATATTTTACGAAACTCATAGTATATGGTTCAGTGCAAAGCTATATTCATAACCACTGCTACTTACTGGTGTTGTTTTGCATTCAGTGAGTTTTGTCTGCACTGTAGGGCTAAGGAGTGCATTTAGTTCTAGATTGTGTATGGTTTTATCAAGGGTGACTGGTTCAGTATCCAACTCCCTCTTGATACTGATCAATTTTCCAATTCAGTGGCCTCTCATCATCACCTTAAAATCATCCCATCCTATTATAGAACTGCAGGCACAGCTCTAATTCTTCTCAAAGTATTCCATAATCGCCTTCCTCAATGACACTCTAAAGGGAGTGTCCATCAGGGAACTAGACTGAAGTCTCCATGTCAGCACAGACTGCTGCAAAATCCTTAATTGCATGGAAACTAAAAGAGGGTTATGATCTGACAGGGATTTGCATACGTGTTCTGAATACATCACAAGCTGACTTAGGTATCTGGTACACCATACCGTGCCCAGTCTAACATGTACATTATAGAGGATCGAGTATAATTAATAGTCTCTTTTCTGCCTACGGTGGGTCCTCCAGATGTCAGTCAGTCCCCAATTTGACATCCACTTAGACAAACCCTTTGCGACTCTCAAGGTTTGTGACCCTAGCATTGGTGGTTTGGAGCATTTTAAATTTATATCCTCCACACAGTTGGAATCTCCCCCTACTGTCATGACCCCTCCCTAGAAAGCTGCCCCAAAAGGGATGACAATGCTGTAAAAAAGGTTGCATGGTTCTGATATCCTGCTTAGGCACATAAATAGAACCTAATGACACTGCCTACTCATCCAGAAGGTAACTCACCAACACAAAGTGGCACTCTTTTTCTATATGCATCAGTGTGACTGCAAAGGAGCCTTGGTTGTATTCACCTGATGAAGGAGAAATACCCAGAGGCATATACCTGGTCCCTCCATCTGCACAGCAGCCAGGTAACTTCAAGCTTAAGAGGTGCGCTTCTTGTAGAAACACTATATGTGCCACCTCTACTCCTCAGGTAGGCATAAATCTTATGCCTCTTGGTTGCTGATCCCAAACCCTGCACATTCTATATCATGAACAAGAACTTGTTTATCACAGGCATCCTATCTATTTTGATTCAGTGGAAATCCATGTCTTGTATAGTAACCTAAGCCCTGCTGTTAACATCATCTGCTTTGGAAGGGCTCCCAGCTGTGTAACCCATCTCCTGGCCCATATCAAAAGAGAACTCTAATCTAGTTGCCCAATGGAATACATGAAACATAAACAACGTGTTCCAATTCCAAAGCAGCAATGCCACCAAAACTGAGAAGCTTTCATTAAAGTGCTTAAACAACTGCCTATATTTCACTATTAAGGTAATCTGGAGGAAGTGTGTCTAATGTCGAACCAGAGCTGCAGCTCCTGACTCTTTTGATCCGCATTCCTTTTTGCACTTCTAGGTGTAGAGTGGCAACCTCCAATGTAAAACCCGAGCTGCAGCCCTCGACCCCTTTGGATCCACATTCCCTTTTGCACTTCTTGGAGTAAAGTTACAACCGACCTTTACATGTCTGTAAGAAGTTAGATTCTTTTTTGAATGAGAGATAGGGCACACTTCAAATAGTAATCACAATCTTTGTCAGGGTGAACCACAAAAGTCACTAAATAAACCTATGCTTAATCCTCTAGTAGCTTGACACAAAAGCAGTCAGGCTTAACTTAGGGGAAATCTGTAAGAATCACAAACCTATTTGGGAAAATGAGAATATTTTCATAAATAAAATGACACCAAAATAACAAAACTCTAATCAGTAGAACCAGAGTTTTTAAAGTTCAAGGTAAAAATAGTGCCAAAAGGTGAGATTCATCGACTCTGGGTATCTGGTAGCGATGGACTGGAACAAAGTCAAACGTTCACTCCCACTGCAATGCAGCACCGGTAGGGTCTGTGGCCAGGTGAGGTCCACTGATAGTTGTACCTTTTGCCTTACTTGTGGAGGCTGTTCATGCTGCGTTGGGTTCATAGAGTTGCCGACCAGGAGCTGGGTGGGGCTGCAATGTGCGGCTCTGCATCTGATCCGGTGTAGCTGCTGATGAGGGTTGTGATGCATGGCTCTTCATCCTATCCGGTGAAGCCGCCGATCAGGGCTCTGAAATATGTGGCCGTGAGTCGTCCTCGATTGGACCCAATGAAGCTGCAGATTAGGAGCTATGAGGCATTGCAAAGGAAGGTTCTGCATCATTTTGTGCTGTGCTGCGTAGGATCCGGTGAAATTTTCAGTTGAGCAGGAAGGACTCCAGCCAAGGATCCAGGACTTTAAGGCCAGCACTTGAGATTGGGTGTGTCAGGACTCACTCCCCAGAAGGTCAGTAAAGCAGGAGAGGCCTCTGGAAGCTAGTTGTGTCCCTGTAGTTAAAAAATGAGGTCAGTCAACTGCCACCCTGAGTCACTTATCGGGTTAAGGTAAGAAGGTCCAATCTTTCTTCTTCAGAAAGCAGGACAGTCCATCTACTGATTCTTGTCAGGTCCAAGAGTATTCCTATTTCAGGTTCTGAAGGTGCCACGTTTATACCCAGTGCCAGCCTTTGGGTGTGGGGGGGGGTCACCCCTTTGTGTGGTTCTGGACAATTATTTCCTATTTACTGGGATTGGCTCCAGCCTGTCTAGTGAAACAAAGGGCAGGCACACCCACGTGTGAGCTGCATTTGCATTGACCAGGTAGGCATCTTCTAACTTCAGGAAGGGGCTGGATAGAGCCCTTAGGCTACCCTTTGAAGCTTAGGAAGGGGCAGGGAACAACCCTCCTCCACCTCCCCCCCCACCTCCTTCAGTTCATCCTGCTCATGGGAGGAACGCCCTTCCCCACACCAGAGTCCTTTGTCAACTGTCTCACAGGAACACACATCACACCACAGGAGTGCCATTAACAGCCATGTGACCATGGACACTGGCAAAATACCACATTTGGTTGAGGAAGGAAAATGCCAAGTTTCTAAAAGAGACATTTTCAAAATAGGAAGTAAAAATCAGACTTTACTGTTAAAGAGGGTTTACAATTACAGTTCAAATGAGTAGAAGGAGTATTTCTCTGACTGTTCTCAAACTGAAGTTATCAATTATTAAATTTAATAATGTAACTAAGCATTAGTCTATGGGAGGCTAGCTTTGCCACAGTGAAACATGACTGTGTTTTTTTCCACTGCCAGGAAATTTAAACAAGAACACATGCCTTACTTTTTAAAAACCATACACCATGCCTTGAGAGCCTTTACGGCCTTCCTTAGTAGTGACTTAGACATATTAAAAATGAAAGTTTAAGCCTAGCCAAAGGTTTGTTCTTGTCGGGTCAAAGTGCACAAATGTGCTCCAAGACAGGCCTGAGACATGTTTTCCAATGCTACTTTAATAGGTGGCACAACTATACTGCAGCCCACTAGCACCATTTTAATTTACAGACCCTGGCTGCACGTAGTATTTTATACGAGGCACTTATGAGTAAATTAAATGTACCAAAAAAGTGTACACCAATGTTATCATGTTTGGAAAGGAGAGGACAAAACCTTTACCAGTGGTCAGCAGGAGTAAAAAGCAAAAAGTCCCAAAGCCAATAAAAATGGGTTCAGCCAAAATAGGATAATGAAGGCAAAAATCAAGGGAATACCACATATAAGATGGTCATTTCCAACAATGTCCACATCATCACACATAATAATCCACTTCTGGTTCTATGGTTGTACTAATCAATACAACATAATAAGCATGATAATAAAGTGAAACTTCCAACTCCTTAAAATGTGTCAGGTTAGCACTTAAGCTCCCTGTTAGAAATGGGTTCTTTGGTTGGCAGTCAGGTTACCCCCTGTCCAAGCAAAGACCCTCACTCTAGTCAGGGTTAGTCACACACAGTCCAAATTACCCTGTGCCCCACCCTCTGGTAGCTTGGCACTGAGCAGTCAGGCTTAACTTAGAATGCAATGTGTAAAGTATGTGTGCAATAAATCATACAATAACACCATATAGCACCACAAAAATACACCACACAGTGTTGAGAAAAAAATATAATATTTATCTGATAAGATGCAGGTCAAAACGATTAAAATGCAATAAGTAAATGTTGAGATATCACGATAAAAGTGATATAAAGTGTCTTAAGCCTTTTAAAAACAAATGGATGTCTCTTAAAAACAATAAAGGTCTCTTGCAAGCACGAAGTACCTGGTTTGCGTTCAAAATCTCCTCAAGGGAAAGCAGAAGAGGCGATGTGTGGAAAACGGGGAGGTGTGCATCGGTTTCACCCCTTAGCACACCAACTTGCGTCATTATTTTCCACGCAGGGGAATGCTTTACGTTGATTTCCGGCGCGCAGACTTGGTTCCTCTTCGGGTTGCGGGGTTTTCTGGTGCCCTGGAGACGGTGCGTGGAATCCTGGGCTTGCAGAGCGAAGTCACGAGCGCTGAATGGATCCAGTGGGCGTTGCGTGGAAATTTTTCCCGCACGGCAGGCGCTACGACGATTCCTCTCTGGAAGTCGGGCTGCGTCGCCCTGGGTTGGCTGTACGTCGATCCAGTGGCCTGTGTGTCGAAGTTCTGGTCACAGCGCAGGTACTGCATCGATTTTCTCCTTACAAAGTCGGGCTGCGTTGTTCCAGTTCGGCGTGCAGTGAATTTCTCACCGCGGGGCAGGCTGTGCGTCGTTTTTAGCAGGCTGTGCGTCGAATTGTTGCCGCACAAGGAGTCCAGTTGCAGGAGTGAAGTCTTTTTGGTCCTGAGACTTCAGGGAACAGGAGGCAAGCTCTATCCATGCCCTTGGAGAGCACTTCTCAGCACAGCCAGAGAGCAGCAAGGCAGCAGGGCAACAGCAAGATGGCAGTCCTTCTCAGAAAAGCAGTCCCAGTGAGTCCTTTGGGAAACCAGGCAGTTCCTCTTGGCAGGTCTGGTTCAGGGATTCTTCACCAGCAGGTTTCTTGTCCAGAAGTGTCTGTGAGGTAGAGTGTCTACCCCAAGAAGTGTCTAAAGTCTGTGGTTTTGGGTGCTCTTCTTATACCTATTTTGGCCTTTGTAGCAGGCTTACTTCAAAGCAAAGTCTCACTTGTTTGTGAAATCCTGCCTTACCCAGGCAAGGCCTCAGACACACACCAGGGGGTTGGAGCCTGCATTGTGTGAGGGCAGGCACAGCCCTTTCAGGTGCTAGTGACCATTCTCTCCTCCCTCCTAGCTCAGATGGCTCATCAGAATATGCAGGCTACACCCCAGCCCCCTTTGCGTCACTGTCTGGAGAGAGGTGCAAACAGCCCAACTGTCAAACTAACCCAGACAGGGAATCCACAAACAGGTAAAGTCACAAAAATGGTTCAAGCAAGAAAATGCCCACTTTCTAAAAGTGGCATTTTCAAACACACAATCTTAAAACCAACTTTACTAAAAGATGTATTTTTAAATTGTGAGTTCAGAGGTCCCAAACTCCACATGTCTATCTGCTCCCATGGGGAATCTAAGCTTTAATCATGTTTAAAGGCAGCCCCCAGGTTAACCTATGAGAGAGATAGGCCTTCCAACAGTGAAAAACGAATTTGGCAGTATTTCACTGTTAGGACATATAAAACACATTAGTATATGTCCTAATGTAACCATACACTGCACCCTGCACATGGGGCTGCCTAGGGCCTACCTTAGGGGTGTCTTATATGTAGGAAAAGGGAAGGGTTAGGCCTGGCAAGTGGGGACACTTGCCAAGTTGAATTTACAGTTTATAAACTGCACACACAGACACTGCAGTGGCAGGTCTGAGAAATGATTACAGGGCTACTTATGTGGGTGGCACGACCAGTGCTGCAGGCCCACTAGTAGCATTTGATTTACAGGCCCTGGGCACCTCTAGTGCACTTTACTAGGGACTTACTAGTAAATCAAATATGCCAAACATGGATAAACAAATCAATAGTACAATTTTATACAGAGAGCATATGCACTTTAGCACTATTTAGCAGTGATAAAGTGTTCAGAGTTCTATAGCCAACAAAAACAGGTCAGGAAAATAGGAGGAAGGAAGCAAAAAGTTTGGGGATGACCCTGCAAAAAAGGCCAGGTCCAACACTCCCCTTTTCTGAATACCTTCTCAAACCAAGATCACAGGTCATCCACATCTAAAACACCCGGTTGGCCAATCGTGGACACTGACAGCACAGCAGCCACCCAGACTGATTGTTACCTGGTGGGTCTCTTGATGTTTCCTGTAAACAACGTGTTTTCTTATTCAGCTGAAGGAGTGGCTTTGGTTTCACTGATATTATTTGTTCCATTATTACACTCTTCCAGCAAGCGCCATGCTTCCGAGGGTTTTGTGAAAAAGTTCAATCCTCAAGCATTACTTTCAACTTGGCTGGGAAAAGTAAGTCATATCGCAGACCAGCTTCTCTAAGTGCTCTTTCTACTTCTCATTGGGAAGCGATTTCAGATTGCACTGCCGCTGTGCAGTGCAGAAACAATGTCACAGAGCTGTTTCCCATCTTAAAGGGACCACTAGTGCGGGATTTATGCAAGAGGAAGTCCCTGTCATGCTAATGAAGGAGTATTGCCACAACCAGATCTGGGTGAGCCTCGGGGAAGGTGGTCCGATTCCTACACCCTAAGTGCCTGATTGATGCAACAGCTAGTTTCAAGTAAGGAAACCATATCGGTGCTCTCAACCCACTCTGGCATGTTGTTATGACGGGTTCTGCCCTGCACATTTTCCTCCCTGTATTCCATCAAACACTCTCCCTAAGATCTATGATTTGTTGTTCTGTGGATATGCAAGTGAGGAGTATCTCTTCAAAAGAGTCATCGGTGGCCTACACTTGTCAGCTTACTTATGATCTGCCAGAATTAACCCCACATCCAGGGTCACACTATCAATTTTAAGTTCAAGAGCCTCCCCGGACTCTGAAATCGCCTCCAGTATGTTATCCAGTTGACACTGGAGTAGATCTGGTTGTTGCCAAGTGCCACAGTGCGGCCCTGTCCGCTCTCTGCATCGGAGCTCTTTTTATCTTGGGTAATCACCTCCTTCTGCCTTGGTTTACCCATGACCATTGCCCAGAGATATACAGCAGCACAGCCACTGGTCCTAACTTACATCTCTTGTACAGTGCCAGATATGGAGCAGATATGTTGTCTGGGGGGGGTCCCCCAACAGGTCCCGCAGCCTTCATAGTATGACCAGTCAGGCTACCTCTACCATAGGGCAATGCAGTAGAGAACAGTAGCAGTGGGAGGAAGGACACCACCAAACTCAGTTCAGACCACCAAATGTCAGATGAAGGATAGCAAGTCAGACCAGATAGGGCTCTGGACAAAGCTACCACTGCCCAAAGGGTTTTTGTAAATCCAAGACAGATATCTGTCTCACACATGGACCCTAGAAATCACATCTGTCACTTGGTGCCCAATAAATGACGATAATAATTATGGGATGAACATTACATGTGCATGTTAAGGGAATGTGTCCAAGATGCAGCAGTTATGGGTCACAGATAGTGCTCCTGTTGCTAGGAGGGCTCTATATTGGCATATCCACTACCTTAAACAGATGCTAGGGAGGGCCACCACTATTCCCTGCCCAACACAGGTTCGTAGCCAGATCTTTGCAGCAGACACAGTACCTTTGATCTCCAACTGCTTGGTCCATCCTGGCCATGGTTCTCCACATCATCAGCGGGATAAGGGCTTCAGCGCGTCCCTTGATGTTAAAAAGGCCAGGGGACAAGCACCATCCACCACGAAGGTCGGTTGTGCGCCTTTCATCAAAATAGGCAATGCCACTCCAATCGGCATTGCTGCCAATCACAGGCCCCAGTCGAAGTTGCAGGCATCAGCAGCAATGTCTCTGAGCAGCCTCAACAAGCAATAGGCTTTAGCAGGGAAGAGTCTGCACTGCTTCCATAGGAAGCACAGCGTGCAGCAACGCCCAGTCTCTGCCAGCCACCTCCTCATAGCTGTTCTTGGAGATGTTCCGATGCAAATGGTCATAGTGTTAGGGCAGAGGAGCCTTTGTCCACTGATGACACCCTCAAAGAGTGATAGTAAGAGGATATTTGAGAAACTGGACGCAAAATTCCGAGTTCAGGCTGCCACCATCTTGGCCATTGTAGCAACGTCCTGCTTTGTGCTACTTCAGTTTAAAATATGCCATCATGCATGCTTGCGCCTCCTAAATGACACAGTCATCAAGTCTTTTTTTTTCCCCTTAGACCAAGCTGCACAGCATCAGCAATATTCTCTACAGAATCGCCAAAAGGCATTGGCAAAGCCAGTAGCTTTGCACGGCGAGATCTATTTACTTGGCCAATGCACATTTACAATAATACCATTTTCCTTTTGTAATGAGGTTTTGGGTTTGTTAGCTTTATACATACTCTCAAGACTGACCACTAGGTGCCCAGGCAGCCACTGGAGTTGTTCTTGTGTACTAAAACCTCACTGCATTTACTTGCCCTCCTCTTCTCTGATACTGTCCTCTTTGTCTGTCCCCATGCATGCTGTCATTGCTTGCTTGTTAGCTAGCTCTGCCTCCCTATCATTTTCCCACACTCCCCGCATCTACCAAATCAGAGTTGGAGGACACTCCTTCTCCTACATCTTAGCAAAGAACTGGAACGGTCTCCCCTCACATCTCCAGCTCATAACTTTACTTCTGGAATTCTGAAGGATTCTCAAGACCTGGCTGTTCGATTGAGTCCCCGGCACGACAAGTGCCTGGATTTCCATTGGTTGATTAGCTGTGCTATATAAATCCTGATTGAATTATTAAGTTTCTGAGATATTTTACAAAGATTATAATTCTAATTACTAGAGGCAAAAATGTCATCCCCAATTTGAAATAGATCTTTATAAAAAGAGTTCCCTGCATGACCACTCCTTGAGCATGTGCCCCTCATTTGCAGAGTGCCAACTGAGTGCCTGGAGGACCTCAGAGAGAATTCAGAAGACAAACTCTGTGTCATCCTCCCACCCACCACCAACCTAAAGCGAATCATGAGGTAGTCAAGAGTACTCCCACTGGGTTTCTATATAATGGTTTACGTCAGGAGGTAATGCTAAAATATACTAGTGCGGTGCTTCCCAAAGTTTTTAGAACCAGAACCCAATTTTTAGAACAACAAACTTTTGCAACTCACCTAGTGATAACAGCAATTGTTTATAAATGTCACAAACTTGACAGCAAATGTGGCCAAGACATTGATCTGTTCTTAAAATTGACAGCTGGTGAAGTCAACTGGAGTCTGGAGCGGGAACACTTTTCATAGTGGAATGCTGGCCTTTGTCCTCCATTCACTAAAAACACAAGGCTTCTGAAAACTCTTGGTGTTGAAACCTATATAAAGCGTGGGTTGGGTGTAGGGCCAGTCCTGGGGCATGCACACAAACTATGTGATGTAACTAAATAAAGGGTGTCATTTTAAGTATGGCAAACCTAATTACTTTATCAAAGGGTAATAACACCGAAATATTAAACACAGGCCTATTGGTTTTATCAAGAGGTCAGCACATCAACATAAATAAAGAAGACCTATTGTCTTTGTCAAAAAGTCACCAATAACTATAATCAAAAGTATATTGTATTAATTTGCACACAGCAATGTTTAAAAAAAGTGACTGGGTCATCAAATATTTTAATAAAGGCTTATGTAAAATAAACAAAAGACAACCACATCAGCATGTCCTTGAGTCTTGTTTTAAAAAAAAATCAGACCACAAAGTTCAGCCATAAAACCAACCACAAGGGGTCCCTGAACTGTAGCTGAAGAGTGTACAGCTTCAACCCAGAGTGCCTTAATAAAAAATAAGGTAAGCTCTCAGGAGTCATGAATTAATGACCCAGGATGCTTACTGTGTTTTTTTTTATGTTTCTGCTGCACTCCCTATAGCTCACAACAAAATTAAAAAAAATGGTTGGTGCTGCCCCTGCTCCTTCTAGGGACACCACCAGGAAAATAATATATAATGTAAAATAAAAATCCCTACGGCATTATGTGGCAGAGTGGTTCCTGCCACTCGTTTATTCTTTTTTAAGTGTCTAAATGTTGGGGTCTGCAGGGGGTGCCCCAAGGCCTCCAATGGCTCCCCAGACAGCACACATCTGGGTACTGGCAGGAGCCTGCATCTTCTTTTTTTAAAGTGGGTGCTTCGATACTCACCCGGGGCACCCACAACATGTTCTATCAACGGGAGCTGATGGGTGTGCCCCAAGGCTCCTGCAACCTCAGCAAGCTCCCCAAAGCAACACCCCTTGTGCTGCTGGTGGAAGATGGCTACTTTCCCTGCTGACACCCAGAAGGAGCATGTTGTTTCTGTGCTCCTGGCCAGGTAGGAGTAAAGTTGAATTCCCTGCTGAGGGGCATGGGCAAGGATTACAATTTCTATTCCCTGTTTGTACTCTCCCGATCAAGGTACATAGTAATGTCCTTCTATTCCCTGTTCGTACTCTCCTGATCAAGATATACAATAGTGTCCTGGGGAACAGAGTCCATGGGACTGGTGAAGGACAGGGGAATGTGCCGGACATCCCCTCCCCAAAATGTAAAACTTGGCCCCAGGGGTTGTTCTTGGGGCTCGGGAAGGAAGGGTGCACACCTCTTACCTTACATGTTTGTGTTTGGTCCCAGGTGGATGGGTTCCATGGGGCTTTAAGATGACTTGGGGAGGGGAAGCACGTGCCTGCTTCCTCTATAAAAATACTTTGCACTGACATCTACACTCTCCAGGTGGCATATTTTTTAAAAGTGCATGATGCCACATTTTTTTCTTTAACAGGATGAAACTTTTGACGAATGAGATGAAGTGGAAGAGATTTGTTTTTTGGAAAGATTTGCCACACGGGGACAAAGTTATTAGCCAACCAAAACATATTTGTTTTATGGAAATGTGGTCCTAACTATAACTACCCAGGGGCGACTGCCACTGGGTAATATATATACATATATTTTGCAGTTTTATATAGCACAAACATATGAACGTACACTGAGCACATTCTCTGTTGAAATGCCTTTATGAATTAATAAACAACGAATACTTGCAAGGGTTTGTGTAAAACTGTACTTAGGGGCATTGTTCAGCACCTTTGCACTGGTGCACAAATAAAGCTAATCATTTTAAATATTACTTATGGATTGCCCAGGACTTTAGCAACTCCCCAAAATTTGTCTTGATACCTGCAGTTTGGGAAACGCTGCACTATTGATCTTTCAGTGTAGAGATTTAAAATAATCAATGCAATTTTCTTTGTTGGAGAGTCTGAACCCAAGTCCAACAATTTGCAGAGAAAATAAATATTTACACATTGGTCTGGTTAGGATTACATTTCAATATATTCTCTGTGTTTTTACAAATAAATCTACTGGGCCGTCCAGTGAATGATGTCATAGTGGGTCTCAAAACCCCAAGCAGACATCAAACAACATAACATTCTGGATACCTTTTGTTAGAGATGGACTGGGTAAACACAACAGTCCTTTTTCTATGTTATATGCCCCCATTAAAGATCTATACCCATTGCTATTTTACTAAATAACATTCTATCGGTATGCTCCATTTTTGAGCATTATAATATGAATAAAGTGAGGGAGTGTGTGCATTTGTAGCAACACTGGGTGGGTAGGAGATACTACCCGGCACAATTGTTTGTCTGCTCTTTAATTCGTGAATCGGAGCCATAATCCAAGAGTTCATGCTTGCAAACAGATGCCCAGCAGACTATTTTATCACAATTGTTCTTAGGTCCGCTATTTGTCCCCATTTAAGCATTTAGGAACATGCTAGTCCTGGGAATTCTACAATTAAAGTTATGATGTAGTGTAACACTCTTTTCTGAATGTCAGCAACTGCTGAATAAGAAAGTCCTGGGGCATCCGTGTGCACAGACATGTTCAGAATTCCATAAATGGACACCCAGAATGGAGTCTACATCCTGGATAGCCGACTGTGTGGAAACTCTGGGACACTCCCTGGATGAGGAGGCTCTTCCCTTAACTCTGACCTTTATTCAGCTATTGCAGGCACATTTCCTCTTGCAGGCAACAAAGATCATCTCAGCTCAGTATGTCCTTTGTGTTCTATTTTCGATACTCTTCCCAAAGGGTTTAAAAAAATGAGAGTGATACACAATTATGTCATCGATCGGTTCATAACACTAATATTTGTGAGACAGTCAGAAAAGTCGTCAGGGGAAATCATACTGGCAGTAAAACAAAAGTCAGTTTTTTTAATTGTATTCAAATGTGATGGGAAGATGATTTGCAACCGTGACGGGGTCCAGCTGAGAGACAAAGTTGCCATATAGGGAGGTGATTTTATTACAGAAGAATTCCATTTATCAGGAAATGACCCACAATGCCTCTTGATAAGCTCCATAGTTTCCTCACTATTGGTCTTCAATAGGTAACGAGTATGAGATTTCTAGCTACAGCTCAATTTAATTGATTGTCACAGTTTAATATGCTTAGAAAGTTAACATCCATATTTCTGTACAAGTAGGAGGCAGGAAACGTTTAATTGCAGACAGCAGTTTCAATGAATTGTAAGAAGTGACTTTTACTCTATCCACGTTATAGATGCACACTGCTCACTGTCGACCGGGTAATGTCCTAAATTGGTACACTGCACACAGAAAAGCATCTAGACCATCCAGTCCTCCACTAATGTGTCATTTCCGAACCTAATACTCTGAAGACACGTATTCTCTGCTGCCTCAATGGCTGAAAAGGTGCAAGCAACGCACAGAAGCCCTGCGTGCAATAGTGCTGGCAAGTACAATCTGCAAACACCCTCTCAGTAGGCTCACCTGCACAACCTCCATGCAGTTTATGAAATCGCAACAAGCTGATACCATGTTCCCGGCTTTGTGACTCTACTAGCAGATTTCATCTCAAACTGCGGTTAAATAGGTTACCTAGGTCACAATAACCAGTTGCCCTATCGACCCTCATCTTGTCAAAGAACCAAGTGTGATTTCTGGCGGACACTTTAACCAGACCTCATGATATTGATCTTATTGTCACTGACCCCCATTGGGTTTAATTGTCCCTAGAGAGGAAACCCAACTCGTTCTGGAAATAGGGACCACGGATGTGTGTTCATAAATGCTTTAACATCTGCTTAGCATAACGTAGACACAGTCCCTATGCAGAAAGGAAAGCTGTGGGCAATCCACAGGACAAATGCCAAATATGCCAGAAAGAAACAAAAAGGGGTAAAGGCAAAAAAAACACCCTTGATTCTAACCTTGCTTACCTATTGTTGAAGTTTCGATGTGCAAACACTTATTATGTCTTGCCTACAGACAGCTTTCAACTGTCTGTGAAAGCACCCTTGTGGACCATACCAAAAAGCTACACTGTGCTTAGAGCCAGCCCACTGCTTACCATTGGTTGGCTCTCTGTCACTCTCATTTATTTGCTTTTTATTCAATTGTATTCCTTCCTTTTCTTGAGTTTGTCTCTCCCCTAGATCATAGCATCTTTACCATTCTTTTTATTAGATGACTTCTCATCTTCTACGGTTCACTTTGAAAAAAATACTTTTTTCTTCTAGCACTCCACGAGAAGAGCATGTGTTTTTGCCGCTTCCTCCCTTCAAATACCCACCACTCATCTCCCTGAGCGCTCATGTTGCTCCTTCCTCTCCACATTCCCAGGTGGTCCCACTAGGTTTTTTCTAACCTTTCTCCAACCCAAACTCAAGCTCCTCCATCGTTTCCACCCAACTTTCTTTTGCTCCCACCTCCTGCGTTGACTTCAACACCTCCACCCTGCCTCTCCATTGCGCTTTCACCCCTCCTGATGCAATTGTTGTTCTTTTTGTAAAGTTGAAAAAGAAGAAAATCGGGGGGCAGTATCTGGAACAAAAAAAAAGGAAACGCTTTTGTGCAAATAAAAATCATTTCTTCTGCTGCTACAAGTGGAAACCACCCTCTTAAAGTAGAAAATAAAAAAAATCATCAAAATCACACCCATATTATTCGGTAGGCACATACATGCATTGTGATTCATACATCATCATATGTGTACGCACATAAGGAATGACGTGCTCACCAGTGGCATCGTAATGTGCATTCCTGGCAATGCAACTTTAAATAAATGACTGAATGACACTTAATTTATAAACGGCAAGATGATGGAGCATTATTGTCACAAACCAGATATCCCCTAAATAATATACAGAGAAGAAAGGCTGCTGTATTCCTCCATACTAGAAATACAATTTGCTCTAAATATTTATTGCAGTTTTAACTTGCAGTATCATTGTCAGCATACAGTTTTCCCCTCAGATAAATGTTGAAAGAATGTCTAATTTCATATCAAGAAATAGATGTGAAAAAGAGAGTCATCATTTGTCACCTCAATCATTTATGCCAATGCTGATTCATTAAATGATGTCACCAATGTTGTCCATGAACCACTGTGGGTAGCGAGGCGACTTTTGGTGGGTTGCGAAGGTCCTGGCCTATGAGTAAGCACTGTTGCAAAGGTGCTGAACTATGCCCAAAAGTACAATTTTAAAACAAACCCTTGCAGGTATTCCCAAGCAAGACTCTAGATATACCATTCAGTATTTAATGCTGCTGTGTTTGTACCAAAATAGGTGCTGGCTGGCTGGAGAGCTGGCAAGGGCTACAGGGGTCTTGAGGCTCCTCCTGCAGTTCCTAACAATGGTGGTGCTGTAAGACCCCTAAGTGGGCAACGGGACACCCACAGTAAAGTAAAAGCCAGCTCCTGCTGCCACCCATGATGAGGAGCCAGCAGGGTATGTGGGGGCCTCTTGGTTACCCCTAACTATTTACTGTTTATTGTGGGTGGGGTGACCCTGGTGGGTACCCACACTAAAACAACTGCTGGCTAAGGGCTGAGAAACTGGCAGGCACTGCACAGTCATTAGGGCTTCCCCCATGGCCCCCAATATTTAAAAAGGTGTGGGCACATTGGGCATGAGTCACTACTTTATTATTCAATGCTCAAGGCAAGGAATGCCCCTTAATGCCCTGCAAGGGTTTTTGTTTATATTTTGGACTCATGTGGTGCCCTTAGGTGAGGCAAGGGGACCATCAAGCATTTTGGTTATGTTGTGGGTGGCTGCAGGTAGTGGAGTAGCCCCCATCAACTTTAAAAAAACACACAGTAAGTCTCCTGGGTCAATGAATGTGTGACCCAAGAAAGCTTACCATGTTTTTTTTAAAAGTACACTGAGTTGGAGTTGTATACGCTTCAGCTGGAATGTAAGGAACCTTTGTGGTGGTTTCTAGGGTTGCCTTTTGTGGCCTAAAAAATGTTTGAAAACAACTCAAAGACGTGTGTTTTTAATAATGTTTATTACATTTTCTTATGACAATCACATTTTAACCCTTTCCGTGCCAAGGACGTAATGGTTACGTCCGGTGGCGTGATGCTGAGGTGCCACGGAAGTAACCATTACGTCCTGGTAGAGGCCCTCAGAGGGAGCGCAAGCACACCCCAAGGGCCTCTCCCCCACTCCCCAGGGCAGGGCTGGAAGGGGAATCGCTTCCCCTTCCACCCTGCCCCCCTCAGTGACATCTGATTGCACGCTGGCCTCATGAGAGGTTGCCTCTCATCGCACTGGAAGCATGGCTTCCAGCGTGACTGAGGAGAAACAGATTAGTTTCTCCTCGGTACGGGGGCAAGAGAGTTCAGGGAGGCATGAAAAGGAAAGGAAAGGCTTTTCCTTTCCTTTTCATGTCTTTCTGAGAATTCGTGCAGCGCGAGCGCATACCGATCGCGCTGCAGGAATGCCACTAGACACCAGGGATTTGTTTGTTTTTTGAAAGTGTCATTAGGGGAGCAACCCAAGGGGGGGCAAGGGTCACTCCCCAAGGGGGAGGGCATTTTATATAAGGCCATTTCTGCCCCCCCTTGGGGGCAGATTGGCCTATTTTAATTAGGTGATCTGCCCCAAACAACTAGGCACCAGGAATTTTTTGTTTTTTTATTTTTTACAGATGGGGAGGGACCCCCTAAGCAAGGGTTGCTCCCCTGGGGGGCAAATTTAATTTAGGCCATTTCTGCCCACCTTGGGGGCAGGTCAGCCTATTTTTCTTAGGCCAATGTGCCCCCAAGGGGGACAGAAATCACTAGCTACCAGGGATTTGTTTGCACCAATTTCATACAATGGCCGCGACCCCTTAGGCAAGGGTCGCTCCCCTGGGGGGAAAATTCATTTTAGGCCATTATTGGCCTATTTCTGTAAGACTCATCTGCCCCCAAGGGGGGCAGAAAGCTCACCAGGGAAGATTTCTTTAGAAAAACAAGAGGGTGGGGGGTATGGCTAGACCTACACTCCCAATATACGGGGACAAAGTTATTCTGCTCACCGGTGGGCAGATGAGGCAATTACCCCTGATCCACTCCCCGGGGTGGCAGAAAGCCTACCAGATGCCAGGGAATTGAAAAAAAATGAAAAGATTGTGGGGTGGTGGCTACCAACCAGTATGGGCATGGTTATGCCCCGCCCCCAACTAAAGGAGTCTTTCTACTCCCCCCTGCACACTAAAAGATCTTATCCCAATGGCAAGCAAGAGGACATTTGATTATTTTGGGTTTTGGTTTTACATTTGGGCCATGAGAGCTTGTCTAACTCTCAAAATCGTCCCACTTGGAATGGTGAGGGCAGCACTTTTTGGACTTTGGGACGCTGCCATGTAGAAAAATCTATGAGACCTAGACACATCTGAAAACTAAATATCTGGGTGAGTCCAGGGTGGTGTGCTTCACATCCTACCCACAATGCCCTGCAAGCCTCCAACTTTGCATGAAATTTCACATTTTCCCCACATTTTTGTGATGGAACCTTCTGGGATCTGCAGGAATCCACAAAATTCCTACCAGCCAGCATTGTCGCATCTAAACAGATATGCTGCTCTTGTCGGCCTAAAAAAATCTTTTTCCAAACTGCCCTTTTGGACCTGCGTTGGTTCCCCCTCCTTTTTGACATGTTTTTGGTTCTTCCCTGTCAGAGGCACTATGCTCACCTACACAAGTGAGGTATCATTTTTATCGGGAGACTGAGGGGAACGTTGGGTGTTCCAGTATTGATAAAATGGGGGTCTACAGAAGTCAAAACGTTGGGAACCACTGCTTTACATGGTAGAATGCCATTCTTTGCAGAGTTGCTTCAAAGTAACTACATGTGTTGCCTGTTGGCTTCTTGCATGAGTGTAGGTAGTTCAGATTCCTGGCAGAGTAATTTCTCAATGGTAATACTGCCAACTAAATGGCACTAACGTTTTCAATCTCATGTGGAATTAAACATATATCAAGAAACAAAACTTTGATTTCTCAGTTCCACTTCCAGAAATCAGGTGCATTAATCCACCAAGCTCGATATTCTGAGACCTTTACATGTGTGCGACCTCATACAAGCACATGTTGTAACATTCCAATGAGCAGACTGAAAAAGTACCTTTGAACACTGGTCAGACAGGAGAGTCTTTCTGAAGATGGAATTGAACACATTTCATGAGCTCACTGTCATTTCACAGAAGAAATTAGCAAAAAGGGCTGTAATTCATCTTTATAAAAAATCTCAGTCAGTGCTCTGTAAACATTGTCAAATCCACAAAAACATGTTAGTGATAATTGCATAGGGTTTCACCGGTATGTTCAAAATGCACAACTTATCACTCTTTTTTCTTGTATTGACTCCAAGGACAGTTCTGCCCCATTTTCTGTAGTGTTAGCCCTGCCTCCATTGGTTGACCTTTTATGCACCCCTACCCCTAAGTTCAACTCAAGTTGCGGCCCTGATTTATTGTACAGTTAAAAACACACAGACAGTAAGTAAAGCATAGAATGGGTTCTTTCCAGACATATATGTTTTAGAAACAGTGCCCAGAGTTGTTTGACCTTGTTCTGCTTCCATGCCAATCACCTTGTTTACTCATGTAAATACACCCTGGTGCTCAGGGTGTTGCGCCTGCAGCATGGTGACAAACAATAACTTTCGTGACCATGTGCTCCTAATTACCCAGTAGCATCCTTCGTTATCTAATGGAGTGCCTAAAGGCCAATCCGTCCACAGCTCCTGGAGGTACAGCTTACGAGTTGTCGCAGATGGGCAGAGAGTGACGAAAGCCCATTGTCTTTTTACCATACCTTTTAAAATATGCACCTTGCAACCTAGCAAATTTTAGTCCCACACGAAAAATAACTAGCCATGTATTTGATATACCCCCCTGACTGCTTACTGCGGTGATGTTCGTCTAAATTCTGTGTATAGCAGACTTGATGTTGGTCGCAGTTTAAAAAAAAACATGATGCAGGGTGCCCAGATTTTGAAAACCAAAGGCAGGGACGTTCCACAAACATTGAAGTAAGATTGAACGTCTCCGTAGATGGAGGGGCACAGAATGACTCAACTGGCTGCGTTCAGCAACACAGAAAACACAAGGGGTTATTTCGTGCAGTAATGGGGCCTTTGTGAAAGGTTAAGTTGGCAAGTTATCCAATGGTTTCTACTGAATCCCCTACTTAGGAACTCCATCAGACAGTAAAATGCTACTGTTTAATTAAAAATTCCAACTGACACTATCCGTTTACATTAACCACGAAAAATATAAAATCAATAACTTTAGAAAGCAGGTTCAAGGGACACCTGATATTTTCACCACAGACACCTGAATGAGCCACAATATAGGGGGCTGCGTATGGGTTCCAGCCAACTGCCTTCTGCAATCAACGGTGGTCAGTGAATTTAAGAATTTAGTGCCAGATGTATCATTATTCACAATAGCGATAACCTAATTGCGATTTTTAGCGAATCGCAATTAAGTAATCGCTATTGGCATGTATGAAACTCTAGGAGTTTCATACTGCGATTCGCAAGGGCTCGCAAATGGACTTACCTCATCAATATTCATGAAGTAGGTCGCAATTTGCGAGCCATTGCGAATGGCTACAATCACAGGGATGGTGGCCTTCTGGGCTCAGCAGACCACCATGTCTGTGATTGCTTTTCAATAAAGCAATCTTATTTTTTTTAAACGCAGCCTGTTTTCCTTAAAGGACAACGGGATGCGTTTAAAAATGAAAAATTAAAAGTTTTCTTTTCATTTTTTAAGAGTAGGCAGTGGTCCCACACTGCCTGCTCTTAAAAAAACATTTTTGCATGCATTCACAAAGGGGAAGGGGACCCCTTCCCCTTTGTGAATGGGTCACCACCTACTTGAGGTAGATGGTAACTGCGATTGTTTTTCGACCGCATTCACTGTCACAAAACAATCATACATACCTCTGCAATTCGGTATTAGGAGGGATGCCCTTGACACGCCCCTTCCTAATACCGAATCGGTATGTATTCGCAAATCCAATTTGCGATTCGGTAACAAGTTACTGAATCGCAAATTGGATTTGATACATACCAAAACGCATTTTTGTGATCGCAAACGGGATCGCAAAAATGTTTGATACATCTAGCCCTCAATTTCCTATCAAACTTTTTACAATGCGCAAACTCACCTAAAAGACGAGTATCGTTTTGTACAATATAAAATGTGATCATGGAATCCTCCATTATTATATAGCAGTAACATAGCAAAATAAATTAAACTGCATTAAACACTATCTTACCACGTACAGCCCTCTATTTAAAAGAGAAAACTAAAAGAATTGGATAAAATAAGAATGCAAGAGCAAATATGTTTTTCACGCTCTACTGCGGTGTTGTCATTTGCCCGGGCGCCCTCAGGGGAAAGAAAGAGGAACAGTCAGGAAGTGACGGATTGACCTCAGTGATTTCCTTCCCCTGAGTGAGGACCCTGAGGATAACACCAAAGCAGGAAGCAGAGGTTGTGTCAGGAGCAGGTCATTGCAATGGATTGGTTTTCCCTATATTATAGGCAGGAGGATAGTTAGTTAGGCCGGTCTCATGCCCGCCCTCTGAATAAATGAATCAGCATCAGTTTCTTAATCCAGAAGGTGAGTCAACACGAAAACGGATCAGAGAAGTAATCAGAGGACTAATTTTTGTGCTCAAAAGAAAAATATGTTTTAATAATGCAAACCCAACAATTCACTTTTAATAAATAGCTGGCCCTTCCAAATAACTAAAAAATAACGTGTACAAAGCCAGATATTACATTTTGGGTCTTGCTGATATGGGCCCTTATTAAAAAAACACAAAACCAAAATAATTGCCTAACTCCGTGATATAACAGATGCTGTTCCCTTTCCTAAACTTCTAATCTAAAACATTGATTTTAGTCGTGTTTGTCTAGCTAGTTCAATAGAATCAAACCATGACTTACAACACCCAGCATGCATCATGCTGCTACAGAAACCCACCCGTGGAAACTGTTTGAGGCGGTCACTCTAAACATACTCAACCTAAGACTGAACAACAATATGCCTGCCTCAGGGGCTTCCCCCAACCCATCCCAAAAAGCAGTCGATAGCCATGGCCTTAACATTATAACATCTGAATAACATAGGCTCCCTTGCTTAGCTGTCCTCACTTTCATACTCAGCTGGTACTTTTACCACCCCTCGCTGTTTCACTTATCAGTGTCATTCTAGAATAATCCCTCAAACTATAACTCAGTGATGGACAATTCAGACTGAAAAATCTAGGTCCTTTTCTCACCTTATTACCTAATGTCTTAGAATTTAGGTTGCCCACCAATTGTACATGAATTAAAACAAGTGCTCAGCCTGCAGGTTGTTCCCAGGATGGCAGCCATACTAGTCTTCATTTCCTCCAAGTGGTTATTCGTGCTCAGCATATAAAGAAGTAGAATATTTAGAAACTCGTTTTCGCTCCAAACCCACCTCTTTAGAAGCCAAATTACACCACCATACCAGTTACGCTTGGATGTTGTAGATTGTGAGATCGAAAACGTGTTACCTCCTGATCTGGATGCTCGGTGCTTAGTCTGAGAACGAAAAACTGTTAAAAAAACAAACCAGGGCAACCCAATAACCCACACAGAACCAGGTATAATGCTGCCATACAAAAACATCATTTCTTATGGCAGAATATGTATAGTTCTCATTTCAGCAGTTAGAGATAACTCTACACAGTATCCATTACCAAATAGCTGGTCATCGGTACTGTGCAGAGTTTTCTCTGATAGCATTAGAAATAAACCTCACATACATATAATTGTTTTTATAATGCAATAGAAAGCTGGCCTCCAGAACTTTGACTCTGGGGTAGCTTGGACGAGTAGTCAAGGCCTAGCTCATAGGAGATTGTATGCAGGTACGGACAAGATACAGAATATATAAAATTATCTCTGGTTAACAAGGAAGTAATGGAAATGTTTTTCACTGACGAGTGCTGAGTGAGAACAAATACAGGAGTGACCTCAAGTTATCTGTGACATCACTCATAACGCTGGGGTGAAAAACATCACTGTTGTTCACTGTTACCCCCTTATAATTCAATATGATCTATGTGGCTGTCGCTGAAAGCCCTAGCATGAATACCGGGGTCCATATGTAGAGACTCGCTGCTATGACATAGCAACAGTGGAAAACAACAATTGTTTTCCTCTTGCTTTTATGCCACTGTTGCTATTTCGTACTGTCACAATGACAGGCGAATACATTATTTTATATACTCAGGAGTGGAAGAAATGTAGAGAAGAGTGGGTGATTTACATCTTTGCGTAGAGGGTGTGATAAAAGCAGAGGGTGATGAGGGCATGATTACTTAAGGGTGGGGAGAGTGGGTGGCAGGAGACCAGGCTCGCACACGGCAAGGATAACCCATGCTGAGTGTGGCTGCCCCATGAATCCTTTATCCCTATGTAGCTGTTGAAAGCAGGAACAGGTGATTGAGTGGGCCACTCATGACACGGGGATGTTTTACACCAAGAGGTTCTGTGACATCAAGCTGACAATGAGCCCTCCAGCTGCACTGCTCTCACCATCTAACTAGGGGGCAGAGTAGTGTCGAGGTAGGAATGCATAACATGAACTGCTTTCCCAAAGTTAAAGCATCTCCGGTCTCGTGCCACCCACCTCCCCGCCCTTTTAATTGAACTTTAAAAAAAGTGTTGTACTGCCACTCACTGCCCAAAAATGAAAAAAATGGTTTTGTGCCACCCACCCCTACGGCTCTCTCAGCCTTCCCGCCCATTCCCTGCCCAAAGCCTTGCTTGCCTGCTCTCACATGAGAGCAGAGGGCAGGTGCTGCATTGGCATTGGCTCTGTGGCTGCTGCTGGTCAGCGCTGGTTTTTTCTCCCCTGCCAGGGCTGGTATGAAAAGACCTGCTCTGTCGGGGAAACTTGCCTGTTGGCACAGGCACAGTGCTGCCCACGTTACCTCTTCGTACGTCTTTCTGCCGCAGTCCATACTGAGTCAGCAGTTCCCCTGCTTCGCAGAGAACACCTTTCCATAGCTAAAACAAACAAAAAAAAATCCTCCACGAAGGCCCCACCTTCTCCTGCCTCCCTCGGTGCGGTGGGGATCCGTGAGAGGTGGAAGAACGCAAGTGAGGTCACCAACCACCTCACCACCTCCTCACTCTACAAAGTCTAGGGGGGGGGTGAAACTTGTTATGTTGCACTATGTAGCATGCACTCGCTTGCTGCGCGCCTTCCAATAGACCACTCACACACCATTACTTGGTAGGATCAGAACGGACGAACCCGTTTTCCTGCCTTTATTTTATACTCTTTACTTTCCCAGAACCAGTTCTGGTCTTCCGGGGCAGATCCCCAGGTGGCCTGGGCTGGCATCAAATCATTAGACTGCCAAATAACATTACATCCCTTCCCAACTGGATCAAAACATCTATCTCGTTAATGTACATGCAAAGTTTTTCAGTCTTTGGCTGGGTGGGGGATTGGATCTCATGTTGTACCTCCCCAGCTGGGACCTGGTCTTCCCGTCTTTACTCGCCGGAGCACTGGTCACCGGTTGTCTCAGAAGGATCAGTCCAGTTGCTGGCAGTGACTCATTTTCATGAACACGTCCCAAACCCCCGTTGCGGAACAGTCTGGGAATTGGTCATCTGTTTCCTGATCACCTGAGAGTTCCACAAAGTTTGCCTTCCAAATCCATGAGACGTTTCGTGTTCTTGTAGATGGTGTCTCGCCTCTGCCCAGCAAACATTAGTGACCAGGAGTTTGGCCGGTGGTGCAATGAGGGGTTCCTCTGTACTCCCGTAGAAATCGATGAAGACTGAGCACAGGGTCACTGGTTTCTAAGGTGGCAATTCTGGGAGTCTTATTGAGTGTGCACATAAACCGCTCAACCTCTCCGTTGGCCTGAGGCCAATGCGGCGTTCTTTTCTGATGTCTGATGCCTAGGCGCCTCATCTACTCTTGAAATTCGTTTCCTTGGAATTGGGGTCCATTATCAGTCTTGATCTCTTCTGGGAGACCAAACGTGGCAATGATTTTCTCCAAGGTTGGGCCAACTTGTACGAAATCCGTGGATGCAATGACCTCCATGATTGGATATTTGAAGTACACAGCTACAAAAACTAGGGTGACCCGTCCTTCCGCAAAACTTCCAAAATCTAAGCTGACTTGCGAAATGGTGCGGTGCAGGATTCTTTGGTAATGATTGGTGCCAGCATGTCAGAGTTGGTCATTAGCTAACAGGCCGGGCATTGTCGCACACATTTGTCCACTCCCTCTTCGAGGCCAGGTAACCACACCTTCTCCCTCATGTGCGCTTTCATCTTTGTCATTCCTTGATCCAGCGCTGTTGTAGCTGTAGTGGAATCACTAGGCGGTGTCCCAAGAGGAGGAGGCCATCGTACATTGAGCTCAGTTCATTCCAACTCTCCATATTTTTGTCAGCCGCTCTCGCTCAGTCATGGTCCAGTTGCTTGTGTTTCAGAGAAAGTTGTGCCAGGAGCAGCCTTCCAACGCTTATTTAATTCGCAGCAACACTTCATCTTCCAGGGAGGCTTCTGAAATTTCTTTTGTGCTGAGCGCCTTTGGACAACTACTCGGAGCTAGCGCTCGCACATGTGCCTCAGTGTCCTCTTCGTCTTGACTGGTGGTCTGAGTCTGTTCCGAAGGGTGTCTTGGTAGGAAGTCCGCAGGGTTTTTGGCCTGCGGTTGGTATACCTCATCCATGCAATAGTGCTGGAGCTGAATTGCCCATCTTTCAATCCATGGAGGTGGGTGTGGCACGCTCCTCTTGAACAGAGGGACAGACGGTTGATGGTCGGTGACCACCTGAATTAGCATTCCTTGTAGGTAGAGGTGGAGGTGACCCCACTCCCACTTAATGGCCAGGGCCTCCCTTTCTGTTTGCGAGTAGCGCTGTTGGGTCGTGGTTAAGGGCTTTGTGGCATAGGCTAGTAGGGTCCACCGGCCCGGCTCACCTTCCTGGGCCAGGACTGCACTGAGGCCCACTGGGCTCACGTCAACCGCAAGCTCAGTCTACTTGGCGGTGTCGAAGTAGGCCATGGTCGTCTCACATAGAAGAGCCTCCTTGAGCGCTTGGAGTGCTTTTTCCTCCCGGCTCCCCCATATCCACGGTGCATTCGTTTTTGTGAGGGCTCAGAGTGGCTCTGGCAGCGTGGCTAGCTTTGGGATAGATCTGCCACAGTATGTCACCATTTGCAGAAAACTCTGTACTTCTGTCACAGTTTTCGGGGCAGGAGCTTTCCTAATTGCACCAGACTTTCGTGGGTCCACCTGGATGCCTTCTTGGTTATACACGTACCCGAAGAACTCAACTGATGTTTGAAAGAAAATGTACTTGGCTTTATGGAGGGTGAGCCCATGCACTGACAGCTGCTGGAGGGTGGCCTCCACGTGCCAATGATGGTCCTCTGCCACTGCAGAATAGACCAGCATGTCATCACTGACATTCATGACACCTTGCAATCCAGACAGAGTTTGGCGTCTGGTGTCCTAGAGGATGTCCGCTGCCGACGATACGCCGAAGCTCAGGAGTTTGTGCCTTCTCAACCCAAGGTGCGTCAAGAACGTGGTGATATATCTGCTCTCCTCCGCTAGTTTTAGTTGGTGATATCCCACGTTAAGTGGAGAACCACTTGGAGCCATTCACATCTGCAATGATGTCGTCTATGGTGGGAGTGATGTGCCTCTCTCTCCTAATGGCCTGGTTGGGAAGTCGCATGTCAATGCAGAGCCAAATTTTCCCGGGCTACTTCGGCTTCTCTGCGATCACCATCGGCGACACCCAGGGGGTGGGACCGGACACTTTTTCTATGACCCATTGTTCTTCCAGGTTTGTCAGCTCCTGCTCTAACAGCGGCCTGAGATGAAATGGTACTCGCCGGTGTCGTAGGGCAACCGGCTTCAAGGCCTTGTCAATATGCAACTTGATGGGAGGTGCTTTGAGGCAGCCAAGACCTGTGAACAGTTGTCCTTATGATTTTTACAAACATGACCAGGCCCAACACTTCTGCTGCTTCACTGCCAAGGAGGGTGTCCGCCTCCCTGTCTACTACATGGAATGTGGTGTCGATTGCTCAGCCCTCTGCCTGCACCATCACTGCCATACGCCCCTTGAGAGGCAGTGGCGTGTGACTTCCATACGAGAATATTTTGGTACTCAACAGGGTTAATTGTGGATGGGGCTGGAGGCGGCGATATTGTTGCACGCCCATCACATTCACTGATACTCCTGTGTCTATGAGGGCCTTGACAGGAGACGCTGCTACTTTGATCACACACTTGGGCTGAGGCTGCAAGTGTTTCTTTAAATTGTTTGTGAACAATATTAAGAATACTTCTTCGTCTTCGGGAGAGGAGTCTTCCAGGGTATAGCACGCGACACTGGGTAGCATGCCCCTCGTGCTATGGGGTCATCTAACGATATTTGTTTGACCACCCTGCTAGGTGGGCGTCTCCCTCTCACTCCTCTTCCTCTCATTCCTCCCTTGCAGACTGCTGCAAAATGATTCAGTTTGCCGCAGTTGGCTCATGTCCTCCCTTGAGCCGGACAGTCTCTTGGGTTGTGTTCTTCCCTCCCACAGTAGTCTTACCATCCTCCTGGCCTAGCGGGGGCTTTCTGCCTGGGCGTCCTCCTTGTTTGTTGCAGCTGCACCGCATCTGCACGTTCTGTTTTGACTACCAGGGCTTTCTCTGGCATGTGTGACATGGCCATGTCCATCTCAGCTGTTCTGGCTGCAGATAAGTAATAGGACCGTGCCATGACTAAGATCTCGTCCAAGCTGATATTGGGCTGCCTCAATATTAGGCCTCTCAGTAACTTGTTTCTGCAGCCCTATATAATTTGCGCTCCTACCTCCTTTTGTTGATCATCTTTGGTACATGTGCTTGCCAGTTCACGGAGTCAAGCGTAAAACTGGTTAATGGATTTACCCTCTCTCTGCCTCATCTGCCGTACTTTGAAGTGTTCGAAGTCTGGGTTCAGCTGCGGATCGAAATGTGCATTCAGCGCCCTCACTGCTGCGTCATAGTTGTCATAGGTGCCTGTTTGGCAGATGTCTGAAGAGTTTGTATATTTCATCCCCTACGAAATGTAGAAGTAGGGACCTCTTGACCGCTCCCTCCTTCTCATGGGTGGCCAGAAAGTAGTTCTCCAGGCGCCCGACCCATATCTTCCATCTGGGCGATGCTGTGGTGGGGTCTGCTAACTCAATGAATGGAGGGAGCACTCTTGCCATAGTGTGTTGTGGCGGTTGGTGGGTGGCTGGTGTTGAGTCATCTGACATGATGACCGTGTCACTTGTGTCTGGTGTTGGCCTACCACTCCTAGCAGGTTACGACAAGTAGTCCACGTGTGGTGCGCCACGCCGATGCTCACGCTGGTGGTCTGGTGCAAATTGTGGGTGACTCTCGTGGGGTGCGACCAGTGATGCCAATTGGTGTTTCTCAGGTGTGTGGTGATTTTTACCCCTGTGTTGGTGGTGTTGCATCAATTCGAACTAGGGCATGGTATGCCCCTTCCTGGTCAAGCACACTTTTGAGCCCCCTTTCTCAATGTCCTTTTTAATTTTTGCTTATTTTCTGATTTTTTTTTTTGTGCTTACTTTTCCGTTGTGAGCAGTGTCAGGTTCACCACCTCGTGGGCGTGCTCAGCTTTGATGTCTGTCAGGCCACAACCATCGGCAGTTCGACGAGAACAGGAACAGCACATGGTCTGACCTTCTTGCAGCCTGATAAGGCTATCGTGTTTTTTGCGCGTTAATGTAACCGTGCTGTCTCAGGTGCGATCATGTTGCTGTCGAGCCTTCCCAACGTTCGACCCAGTCTGCGGGGGAGCGTGGGATCGAGACCGCCCTCATCGCCATTGTTATGTTGCACTATGTAGCATGCGCGCTCGCTGTGTGCCTTCCAATAGACCACTCATACACCGTTACTTAGCAGGATCGGAACGGAAGAACCTGCTTTCCCATTCCCACCTTTATTTTATACACTTTACTTTCCCGGAATCAGTTCCGGTCTTCCGGAGCAGATCCCCAGGTGGCCTGGCATCAAACCACTAGACCGTCAAATAACATTACAGAACCCAGGAGAAGGGAGCGGTCCTCCTAGTAATGGACCACATTGGGAAACAACTTTTGTCCGTTTAATGCAATCATAGCAGTAGATAATCAAACTTCGATCCAGTCACCCATGTTTATGGCTGCCAAAAGAAGCCTTATATAATATTATACCTGTCACAAAAAAGAAAGAATTTCATCCGGAGCTATTCAGTTAAAATAACAATTTTGTAACATTGTAAAAATACATATACACGTAAAAAAGTACTCCAAACAATAAGACATTGTGAGATAATTAAACACACAAAACAATGATAATGAACACAAAGAAGCAAGAGTGATTACTTAATACAAAAAAATAATAATATTTTCATGACATCGTAGTTGTAGTTATTGTGCTGTTCAATTAAGATATCATCATCCCACAAAATTGTCTCCCTCTGCCCTGTTCGCTCTCACAAGCTGATTACGATCACTCAAGGAAAATAATGACAAGAATTAATATTATAGTTAGAACATTTGGGAAAGTTCAGCTGGAAATTAAAACATTAATATCTCAGTATTTGCGTTCAAGAGTCTTGCCCGTGAAACTCGCATTGTTTTTTACACTATCATAAAAGTGGAATATCTTGTGACCCAAAGGTGTAAGCATTTGATGACTCCACATTGGGGTTGGGGGGAGGGGGGAGATCAACCATCGCCCTATGTACCGGAGCAAAAAGAGGACCCTATTGAAACAAGTATTTAGGCAGTGTTGTAGATTGTCAGCATACACCAGGAGAGTCTCTGTGAAACACTTTGGGACTGTGGGCCCTTCAGACTGAGCCATAAAGGGAAACATGATGGTGATGAGACTGCTGGTACCGTAAAGTCCTAACAATGTGGCTTCAAAAAGGCATCAAGGATAAAGTCCCCTGTGCAAATGCACAATAGTGAGATAGTGCTCAACAGGCTAAGAATTACACTCAGCAAGCAGGGTTAAAGGGGTTACCATCTGTAACTAAGAGCACATTCTTCCACTTTGATCAACTACGTGGAGTTAGTTAGTCAATAAACTTTACTCAGTTAATATGGCAATAAAATATTAAACTAAGTATATAAAACCAAGTCAGAACATTGAAGTAATGTGTTCTGTGCAGATAGGTCCATATATTACAGTAAAAAAATAAATTCCACAGTTTTACAGACAATTATCTGCTCCCTACATTTTCCTCATATTCAATGAGCGCCTGATTTAATAAATCAATGCAGGACAAATTTGCATTGATCCCAGCTACTGTAAAAAAGCAATTTTATTTTGTCTAATATTGGTGTCTCATAGTATCAGAGCCAGAAAACGTTAGGAGCTATACAATGTGCAAATGAGCATAAAGTGAGAGGTGTTTTGCCAGAAATGTTGTTGCAGACACATTTGGGAAGAGTTGGAAACCTAGGGCCACATGTATGAAGCTATTTTTCTTTTGCAAATACCCCGATTCACAGAATCAGGCCTTTTGAGAACGCTCAAAGGCATGTTTCTATATACTAATCCCAAATTGTGATTCGGTAACCTGTTACTGAATCTCTATTTGGGATTGCTAATCAGTATTTGGAAGAGGCATGTTTAGGGTGTCCCTTCCTAATACCAATACACATTGGTATGTTCAAATGTTTTGTGACTGAAATGTTGCAAACCATTTGCTTTTTAACACCAACTCGAAGGTGCTGGTAACCCATTCACAAATTAATGATATGATTTGAGAATGGTTGTAAAATTAAGAGCAGTCAGTGGTCCCACGGACTACTGCCTACTCTTTAACAAGCACTGGCATAGCCAAAAGGTCTCACCTTATATGTTTTTAACCCTGCAGCACATTCTCTTGGGTTCTGTGCTCCAGGGATTGAAGAACTATACAATTGCTACACACAACCCTAAAAAACATGCCAATTGTTTTTGAGAGAGGATGTGCCAAAACATTTAGGGATGCCGACTTTGGAACTGGGAAGCTGTCTTTGGGTCTCGGCATTGGCTCTCCCTGTGCGTTTAAAAAAAAACTAGAAAACTTAAGTTTCTATCCAAGGAGAAGTTAATAAAAAAATTACAATAATATGAAACATGAAGCATGGCGCTAAGCCGTGCAGACACCAAAAGCGTATCAGGAATTAAAGTTTGTTTACACATGCATACATAGCTACATTCTGGTTGGCAAATGGCGTCAGTTGAGCACGTTTCCCCAGATAGAGCCAGGTGCCCCAAAACAAACCATTGCCAAAATGGAGCAGAACATGAGCAGGAAACTAACAAAACAAGTTGAGGCAAAAGAACAAAGTAGTGTACCAACACTAATCTATATGGGCGATCATGCAATAACCCACGTAACAGGGTCAGTCTTCAGGGAGGGAACAAAACAGCCAAAAGGCGGGACAAAAGTAAAGCATTTACCAAAGAAACCAAAGGAAATTAGAAAGACAGGCCAATGAACGAAAGAAAGTGATGGGTGTGGAGCCCTCAGTAGTAGATTACAGCATGTTGAGAGACAGCACATTCGCGCTGCCTAGACTCGACCTAAAAAATTAAAAGAGAATTTCTCATTTTTTCTGTGAAACGCATCCCATTTTTCTGTAAGGAAAATGGGCTTCTTATCCAAAAAAAAGAGATTGCTTTATTTAAAAGCAGTCACATACGTGGTGGTCTGCTGACCCCAGTAGGGCCCCATTCCTGTGATTTTCACGATTCCCAATCCATCGCAAACTCAGACATACATCATTGATATTCATGAGGTAGGTCTATTTGCGACCCACTGGGTATTGCAAAGAGTGTTAAACACACTTTAGTACATTAGTGATTGCAATTATCAAATAGCAACAGAAATTTGGTAATCACAAACACAAATGTTAGTACATGTGACCCCAAGTTCTTTGCATTGGAGAGTCAACCAGGTAATGAAGGGTATTAAAATTAAGGCGTGTAAGACAAAATCTGTAATCAAATCAAATCATTAACATTTATAAAGCGCGCTACTCACCCGTGCGGGTCTCAAGGCGCTAGGGGGGAAAGGGGGGGTTATCGCTGCTCGAACAGCCAAGTCTTTAGGAGTCTCCGGAAAGCGGAGTGGTCCTGGGTGGTCCTGAGGCTGGTGGGGAGGGAGTTCCAGGTCTTGGCCGCCAGGAAGGAGAAAGATCTCCCACCCGCCGTGGAGCGGTGGGTGCGAGGGACGGCAGCAAGTGCGAGGCCAGCGGAGCGGAGGGGGCGGGTGGGGACGTAGAAGCTGAGGCGTCTGTTGAGGTATTCCGGTCCCTTGTTGTGGAGGGCTTTGTGTGCGTGGGTGAGAAGACGGAAGGTGATCCTTTTGCTGACTGGGAGCCAATGCAGGTGTCTCAGGTGTGCGGAGATGTGGCTGTTGCGGGGTACGTCGAGAATGAGGCGGGCCGAGGCGTTTTGGATGCGTTGCAGGCGGTTTTGGAGTTTGGCGGTGGTCCCGGCGTAGAGGGTGTTGCCGTAGTCCAATCGACTCGTGACAAGGGCGTGGGTCACGGTTTTTCTGGTGTCGGCGGGGATCCAGCGGAAGATCTTGCGGAGCATGCGGAGAGTGAGGAAGCAGGCGGAGGACACGGCGTTGACTTGCTTGGTCATGGTGAGAAGAGGGTCCAAGATGAAGCCGAGGTTGCGGGCGTGGTCTGCGGGGGTCGGTGCGGTGCCGAGGGCCGTGGGCCACCAGGAGTCGTCCCAGGCGGACGGGGTGTTGCCGAGGATGAGGACTTCCGTTTTTTCAGAGTTCAGCTTTAGGCGGCTGAGCCTCATCCAAACTGCGACGTCCTTCATACCCTCTTGTAGGTTGGTCTTGGCGCTGGCGGGGTCCTTGGTGAGGGAGAGTACAAGTTGGGTGTCGTCGGCGTAGGAGGTGATGATGATGTCGTGCTTGCGTACGATGTCGGCGAGGGGGCTCATGTAGACATTGAAGAGTGTCGGGCTGAGCGATGAGCCTTGAGGTACGCCGCAGATGATCTTGGTGGGTTCTGAGCGAAACGGAGGGAGGTAAACTCTTTGGGAGCGGTTAGCGAGGAAGGATGCGATCCAGTCCAGGGCCTGGCCTTGGATCCCGGTGGAGCGTAGGCGGGTGATTAGGGTGCGGTGACAGACGGTGTCAAAGGCAGCCGAGAGGTCGAGGAGAATGAGGGCGACTGTTTCACCGTTGTCCATCAGGGTTCTGATGTCGTCTGTGACTGAGATGAGGGCGGTTTCCGTGCTGTGGTTGGTTCGGAATCCGGTTTGTGAAGGGTCGAGCAGGTTGTTGTCTTCCAGGAAGGTGGTCAGCTGTTTGTTGACGGTCTTTTCTATTACCTTGGCTGGGAAAGGTAGAAGAGAGATGGGGCGGAAGTTTTTCAGGTCGCTTGGGTCAGCCGTAGGTTTCTTTAGTAGGGCGTTGACTTCAGCGTGCTTCCAGCATTCGGGGAAGGTAGCAGAAGAAAAAGAAGAGTTGATGACGGTCTGGAGGTGCGGGGCGATGATGTCGTCGGCTTTGTTAAAGATGAAGTGCGGGCAGGGGTCCGAAGGGGCGCCGGAGTGGATAGAGTTCATGATGGATTTGGTTTCTTCCGTGTTGATGTGGGTCCAGTTGTTGAGGGTGATGTCCGGGGAAGCGGGTTCAGTGGTGTATGGTTGGGTCTGGTGTCCGAAGCTGTCGTGGAGGTCGCTGATCTTGCGATGGAAGAAAGTGGCGAGGGATTCGCACAAATCCTGTGAGGGCGTGACGGCGTTGGCGCTGGCGCTGGGGTTGGAGAACTCTTTGACGATGCTGAAGAGTTCTCTGCTGTTGTGGCTGTTTTTGTCTAGTCTGTCGGTGAAAAAGTTCCTTTTGGCAGTGCGGATCAGGTGGTGGTGTTCGCGTGTAGCGTTCTTGAGGGCGGTCATGTTGTCCGCGGTGTGGTCCTTGCGCCAGGCCTTCTCAAGGGCACGACAAGTTTTCTTTGATTTGTTTGAGGGTGTCAGAGAACCAGAGAGGTTTTTTGGTGTTGGTCTGTCGATGCGTGCGTTTGAGGGGAGCAAGGTTGTCAGCGCAGTTGGAGATCCAGTTTGTGAGGTTGAGAGCTGCGTCGTTGGGGTCGGTGGTGAGGGTGGGTTGGTTGGCGGCGAGAGCGGAGAAGAGTTGCTCTTCAGGGATCTTGTTCCACTGTCGACGAGGGGTGGGTTGAGTGCGGAGGTGGGAGGTCTCGCGTCGGAATGTGAAGTGGACGCAGCTGTGGTCGGTCCAGTGTAGGGCAGAGGTGTGGCTGAAGAAGACGTGTTTGCTGGCGGAGAAGATAGGGTCGAGCGTGTGTCCGGCGATGTGGGTGGCGGTGTTCACCAGTTGTTTGAGGCCGAGGTTGGCGAGGTTGTCGAGCAGGGTGGTGGTGTTGGGGTCGTTGTTTTGTTCCAGATGGAAGTTGAGGTCGCCTAGGAGGATGTAGTCCGGTGAGGCGAGGGCGTGCGGGGAGATGAAGTCGGCGATGGCGTCGCTGAAAGAGGCGCGAGGTCCGGGAGGACGGTAGACGAGGGATCCTCTGAGGGTGGTCCTTGGGTCGGTGCAAATCTGAAAATGCAGGTGTTCAGCGGCGAGGGGGGGGTCTTCGGTGGAGGTGGTGACGCTGATGGAGTCTTTGAAGATGATGGCGACACCTCCTCCTACTTGGTTGGTGCGGTCTTTTCTGGAGATCTTGTAGCCTTCGGGGATGGCGGGTAGCGATGTCTGGAGCAGAGGAGGCGTTCATCCATGTCTCCGTGATGAAGGCGACGTCCGGGGCTGTGGAGTCCAGGAGGTCCCAAAGTTCAACGGCGTGCTTGTGGACGGAACGAGCGTTGATCAGGATGCACTTGAGGTGGTTGATGGCGCGTGGGCTTGTGGTCGTGGTAGTTGCGTGGTGGAAGATGCGTTTGCAGGAGTTGCAGGCGAAGGGTCCATGGGTGCGTTTGGGGTGAGCTAGGAAGCAGGTTTTGGAGCGCCCTGGGTTGAGGGCGTGGAGGGTGGTGGGGTCGTAGCGGATCAGCGGGGCTTGGGGGAGCTGGGGACCAGGGGTCGTGGCGCTGGGCGCGGGCCAGGCGCGGACGGGCGCAGAAGGGCTTGCCTCTGGCGCGCCTCCGGCGCGCCAGCGGCGTGCCCGCTGCGCGCGCCCGCTGCGCAGTCGCGCAGCGGCCGCCATAAGACGTAGGAGGGGGGGGAGGGGTCAGCTGGGGGCGAATGGGAGCTGGGGGGCGGGGGCGTGCAGGAGGTCGCGGCGGGAAAGCGCGAGGGAGGGGGGGACAGGTAGAGTGAGAGGAGCTGGGGGAGGGGGTTTAGGGTGGAGGAGGGTGAGTGTTAGGAGGTTTGGAGATTAGGGAGAGAGATAGGAGTAGGGTTGTGAAGATAGGGGAGGGGGGGTTGTAGAGGTGGGTGAGGGAGAGAGGTAGAGTGAGAGGATAGGGAGATAGGTAGTAGAGGGGGTGGCGGGAGGGGGGAGAGATAGAGAAATAGATAGAGAAAATAGATAGAGAAGTCGATAGATAGGGAAATAGATAGATAGACAGATAGGTAGGTAGGAGGAGGTGGAGAGTGGGGGAGTTAGATAGTGAGATAGGGAGCTAGAGAGATAGGAAGATAGGAGGAGTGAGGGAGGTAGATAGCGAACGGGTTAGCTAGGGGTGAGAGAGGGGGAGGCGAGTGAGGGAGGGGGATGAGGAAGGAGCAGGAGGGCAGGCTCGGGGGAAGAAGACGGAGGAGGTAGAAGAGCCGAAGACAGGAGAACAGAAGACAGAAGAGCAGAAGAGCAGAAGAACAGAAGAACAGAAGACAGAAGAACAGAAGAATAGAAGAACAGAAGAACAGAAGAACAGAGGACAGAAGAACAGAAGATCGGAAGAGCAGAAGAACAGAGAAGAACAGAGAAGAACAGAGAAGAACCGAGAGGAAGAACACAGAAGCACCGAGAAGAACAGAGAAGAAGAACACAGAAGACCGGAAGAACACAGAAGAACAGAAGGGAAGAACAGAAGAACAGAAGAGAAGAACAGAAGAACACAGAAGAAGATTGCAGAGGGGGAGCGAGGAGGAAGAGACAGAGAGGAGGAAAAGAAGCAGGAGCAGGAGAGAAGGTGAGTGGCGCGGGGCAGGGCGAGGGGCTGGGAGGAGGGGGGTACTTACAGTTAGGTGGGTCTCAGGAACACAGGAACTCGGGAACTTGGAGGAGCTGCAGCGGCAGGGGGAGCGACCTACCCTTGGGTCAAGGGTCGCTACCACTGTCGCGCAGCGGCCGCCATAAGAGGTAGGAGGGGGGGGGAGGGGTCAGCTGGGGGCGAATGGGAGCTGGGGGGCGGGGGCGTGCAGGAGGTCGCGGCGGGAAAGCGCGAGGGAGGGGGGGGGGACAGGTAGAGTGAGAGGAGCTGGGGGAGGGGGTTTAGGGTGGAGGAGGGTGAGTGTTAGGAGGTTTGGAGATTAGGGAGAGAGATAGGAGTAGGGTTGTGAAGATAGGGGAGGGGGGGTTGTAGAGGTGGGTGAGGGAGAGAGGTAGAGTGAGAGGATAGGGAGATAGGTAGTAGAGGGGGTGGCGGGAGGGGGGAGAGATAGAGAAATAGATAGAGAAAATAGATAGAGAAGTCGATAGATAGGGAAATAGATAGATAGACAGATAGGTAGGTAGGAGGAGGTGGAGAGTGGGGGAGTTAGATAGTGAGATAGGGAGCTAGAGAGATAGGAAGATAGGAGGAGTGAGGGAGGTAGATAGCGAACGGGTTAGCTAGGGGTGAGAGAGGGGGAGGCGAGTGAGGGAGGGGGATGAGGAAGGAGCAGGAGGGCAGGCTCGGGGGAAGAAGACGGAGGAGGTAGAAGAGCCGAAGACAGGAGAACAGAAGACAGAAGAGCAGAAGACAGAAGAACAGAAGAGCAGAAGACAGAAGAACAGAAGAATAGAAGAACAGAAGAACAGAAGAACAGAGGACAGAAGAACAGAAGATCGGAAGAGCAGAAGAACAGAGAAGAACAGAGAAGAACCGAGAGGAAGAACACAGAAGCACCGAGAAGAACAGAGAAGAAGAACACAGAAGACCGGAAGAACACAGAAGAACAGAAGGGAAGAACAGAAGAACACAGAAGAACATTGCAGAGGGGGAGCGAGGAGGAAGAGACAGAGAGGAGGAAAAGAAGCAGGAGCAGGAGAGAAGGTGAGTGGCGCGGGGCAGGGCGAGGGGCTGGGAGGAGGGGGGTACTTACAGTTAGGTGGGTCTCAGGAACACAGGAACTCGGGAACTTGGAGGAGCTGCAGCGGCAGGGGGAGCGACCTACCCTTGGGTCAAGGGTCGTAATGAGGGTTGAGGAATGCAGTGAAATAAGGCTCCGGTCCTGATGACAAGTTAAGAGAGGAATATAAAAGGACCAATTAAATATTTATCAGCCTTAACATTATGAGCGGCATCACAGAACTAAAGAAAACAGTTTTAACAAAATCTTTTCAATTTGTTACAACATTCTCAGGGGTTAGTTAAAAAAGAACTCATGTATCCCCAAAATTGTAAAAACCTGCTTCACTTATGCAAACCAAGGGATAGCTAATATGTTATCTAATGTTAAACAGTCATCTATAATCTCCTTGGAAAAACTAGCTTCTGGCTTCACCCAGATACTTAGCCATAAAGGCAGTTGGCTAATTTTAATAACATCTTTCAAGCAGCAACCAAGGGTATAGTTTAGTCATGCATAGTGTATGAGTTCGACTTCCAAAATTGATTCATCTGAGCAGATAGAGTACAAAGTAGATTAGTTAATCATTGTATATTATAATGATTAATTGATTTTGTAATTCTTCATTGTCGTTCAGCATTCTGAACTTGATACAATAATTTCAGAATTTTCACCAGCAGACATGTGTTTTGTCCAGACAGCTCAGGCCTCAAGCTTTTTCAAGGCTATATATATATATATATATATGAAAGAAAAGATGTCCTGATCTGCGTGTTACGGCGCACTTAATTCTCCGGTGGTGCTGGTTTGAGGCAGGACAACCATATTTTCAAAAAACAAGATTCTCTTTCTGTTTTAGCAAGAGAAAACCGTACTCTGTCGTTGTGCCAAAATACCTTAACTTTTAATACATTAGTGAGATCATAAACAAACAAACAGGAATCCCCTGACGCGTTTCGGTCTCACCAGACCTTGTTCACAGGCACAACGACAGAGTGCGGTTTTCTCTTGCTAAAACAGAAAGAGAATCTTGTTTTTTGAATATATATATATATATATACACACACACACACACACACATATATACAAATATATATATATATATATATACAGGGAGTGCAGAATTATTAGGCAAGTTGTATTTTTGAGGATTAATTTTATTATTGAACAACAACCATGTTCTCAATGAACCCAAAAAACTCATTAATATCAAAGCTGAATATTTTTGGAAGTAGTTTTTAGTTTGTTTTTAGTTTTAGCTATGTTAGGGGGATATCTGTGTGTGCAGGTGACTATTACTGTGCATAATTATTAGGCAACTTAATAAAAAAAAATATATACCCATTTCAATTATTTATTATTACCAGTGAAACCAATATAACATCTCAACATTCACAAATATACATTTCTGACATTCAAAAACAAAACAAAAACAAATCAGTGACCAATATAGCCACCTTTCTTTGCAAGGACACTCAAAAGCCTGCCATCCATGGATTCTGTCAGTGTTTTGATCTGTTCACCATCAACATTGCGTGCAGCAGCACCCACAGCCTCCCAGACACTGTTCAGAGAGGTGTACTGTTTTCCCTCCTTGTAAATCTCACATTTGATGATGGACCACAGGTTCTCAATGGGGTTCAGATCAGGTGAACAAGGAGGCCATGTCATTAGATTTCCTTCTTTTATACCCTTTCTTGCCAGCCACGCTGTGGAGTACTTGGACGCGTGTGATGGAGCATTGTCCTGCATGAAAATCATGTTTTTCTTGAAGGATGCACACTTCTTCCTGTACCACTGCTTGAAGAAGGTGTCTTCCAGGAACTGGCAGTAGGACTGGGAGTTGAGCTTGACTCCATCCTCAACCCGAAAAGGCCCCACAAGCTCATCTTTGATGATACCAGCCCAAAGCAGTACTCCACCTCCACCTTGCTGGCGTCTGAGTCGGACTGGAGCTCTCTGCCCTTTACCAATCCAGCCACGGGCCCATCCATCTGGCCCATCAAGACTCACTCTCATTTCATCAGTCCATAAAACCTTAGAAAAATCAGTCTTGAGATATTTATTGGCCCAGTCTTGACGTTTCAGCTTGTGTGTCTTGTTCAGTGGTGGTCGTCTTTCAGCCTTTCTTACCTTGGCCATGTCTCTGAGTATTGCACACCTTGTGCTTTTGGGCACTCCAGTGATGTTGCAGCTCTGAAATATGGCCAAACTGGTGGCAAGTGGCATCGTGGCAGCTGCACGCTTGACTTTTCTCAGTTCATGGGCAGTTATTTTGCGCCTTGGTTTTTCCACACGCTTCTTGCGACCCTGTGGACTATTTTGAATGAAACGCTTGATTGTTCGATGATCACGCTTCAGAAGCTTTGCAATTTTAAGAGTGTTGCATCCCTCTGCAAGATATCTCACTATTTTTGACTTTTCTGAGCCTGTCAAGTCCTTCTTTTGACCCATTTTGCCAAAGGAAAGGAAGTTGCCTAATAATTATGCACACCTGATATAGGGTGTTGATGTCATTAGACCACACCCCTTCTCATTACAGAGATGCACATCACCTAATATGCTTAATTGGTAGTAGGCTTTCGAGCCTATACAGCTTGGAGTAAGACAACATGCATAAAGAGGATGATGTGGTCAAAATACTCATTTGCCTAATAATTCTGCACTCCCTGTATATATATATATATATACACACACACACACTATATATATATATATATATATATATATATATATATATATATATACACACAGTTATTACCTACCTAGTGGGGGAAGCCACTAGGTAGTTATAGTTAGGAGCTAGTTTTTTTTAGAAAAAGCGTTTTTTGTTTTGCTAATAACTTTGGCACTGTTTGATGAATTTTAAAAAAAAATTCCCAAAACCTTTCACACTCACGTCAGCTGCTATCTGTAAAGTTTCTGGGTGATCCGTCAAGTGGGGGCTGAGAAAAAGAGGGGTGGTAGTCCCAAAACACATTTTCCCCATTAATTTTTCAGTAGGGAATTTGAACAGGCCCATATCTATACTTTTTTAGCGCCGCACTTGCGCCACTTTTTGAATCAAAAACGGCACGAACGTACAAAATACAATTGTACAAAAAATGACGCACATGCGGCACTAAAAAAGTATAAATATGGGCCCAAATTTGCCAGAAAGGTAGCTCTTGGTTCAAAAAGAAACGTTTTTGTTATTTGGTGTAAATCCATTCAGTAGTTTTCTAGTTATTAAATGAAAACCACATTTGTATATATAGGGATGTGGATCCTCCTCGAATCCTCCAAAGATCTGGCGGAAAAGCAAGGCCCTGATTGGCTGGCCACAACCTGACAGAAAAATTGCTGCCACCATTTTGTTTCTCGCATTGCCTCGGGATTGGAGAAAAACTGTGTAAAAACATATAAGGGGTCAGGATACAGGGATCCTGACCCCAAGGACACAGGGAGGGGTCCCTTATGGACCCCTCATGGGCATACAAATTGCAAATTTTTTCTGGCCGATCCGAGCATCCTCCTCGGATCCTAGGGAAAAGCAAGTCCCTGATTGGCTTGCCGCAACCTGACACACATATTAACGTGTGCGTTAAAAAAACATTGAAATTCACTGAAAAAAATAAAGGTTACAAGGAGGTTATAGTTAGGTTGACGTTTTACCCATAGAAAACCATAGAAATTCAGCAGTTATAGTTAGTCCTATAGTTACACTTATCTGACGAAACCATAATTCGTGCCGGAAAGTAACTTTAGGTTACAAGTTATAGTTTCTTAACACAGTTTTCTTAACACAGTTATAGTTTCTTAACACAGTTTTGTTCTAGTTAGGCCTGCAAGGTCCAGAAAGGTAACAAACTGAGGTAAACCATACATGCAAGTTTGAATGTCCAGTTTTCAAAACCCCAAATACACATCTTATGAGACTTCAAGGTTTATCACATTGTTCTGTCTCAGATCATGATCAGATGATTCCAGGCCTTTGTCTCCCGTACTGGACTAAGTTAGTTAAACTGCTTCCCAGCAGAGGGAACGAAGGCCTCCCCACATAAAAGAAGCAATAAACTGTGACTGACTCAGTTCCTGAGAAAGAAAGGGGTAAGGGTGAAAATATGCATCTTATAATTAGCTTTTCACACTACACCTGGGCTGGGACAGGCCAGGCCAGCTGGAACAAAGGAAGAAGCCCAAACTGCTGAAGCCAACACGAGAAAGATTTGCCTTTGATGATTTGGTGGGAAGGGATCAGGCAGCTGTGTTGGATAGGGTAAAGCTGAGGCACTTTGAACAACTCTTGACAGAGAAAACTTGAAGGCACCATTTTGAAGGAGGGTTGGGATACCATTGGAGGGATGATATGGCATTGTATAATTGGTCAGGTGTGCCTGACCCCTAAACCTTTCCATCCCACTTAAAAAACCCTGCACATGGGAGAGACAGTTGAGAAGTTCCTAGGTCTGGAAGTGACAATGGTGGAAAGGATGATCAGCTGGAAGGAGGAGCATGTGATGCTCTGCAAGGATGGACTAAGGACTTTCACTCCAGTTGACTCCCAGGACTAGGATGAGTCTCTCCAATGCCAGTGGCACTGGCATCCTTATGCCCCCCTGAGAACCAACTAGGGGAAAGGACCTGGACTTCTCTTCCACCCGGGTGCCCTTCAATAAGCAAGAAGGTGCTGGGCATGGGGATAGCAGCAAGGAGGGTGTTCTGCTGGCTGGTTGTGGAAGGCTGCACAAGGTGCCTCCATTAGCAGGAGAAAAACACCAGAAGCCAGTCAGAGAACAAGGCTGGCACTGGGTGCCAGGAAATCCAGGTGCCCACAAAATGGGGGAGCACCGCTAATGAAAAGCAAATTGCAGTGAGAAGCCACGCTAACTGCTCTGCAGCCAGAGAAGCCTCTCATGTGAAAATCACAGCAAACGGGCCCCATAATGCCCAGTGCTCACCAATTTACACATTTCTGATTGCTTGTTGTGGCCCCACAATGGCAGGGTCACCACCAATCTGTGGTAACTGTATTATGGGGGCGGCAGGAGGTGCAGCAGCCCTCCTGGGAATATTTGGTAAAAAGGAACTTTATGTCTCTCAGGGGGTTGCATCCCTGACCCCAGCAGAGATTTACACACTTTGAGTTGTAGCTTTTGCTGTCAGGCTCAGGAGTATGGGAGCCCCTTGTGGTTGGTCCTCTGGCTGCATTTCATTTTGTGAAGAAACACTCAGACACACATGTTTGAATTCCAGTGCTTTATTAACAATATAGAGATCAACCAATGATTGTTTACTATTATAATAAATGTCTATGACTTTTAGTATTGGTTCCATTGCTTTAAAAGGTGATGTAGGTTTGAGTCATGGCGTGTGACTGATTCAATTAACTTGATGACAACCTGACAAAGTCAATAGACTTTGCCTTCTATAGACTGACACTCCTTATAATGTGTTACATCAGCAAAGTATAACATGGTTATTGTTATTTAGATGGTGACCACCCCTGAAAAATACAGTAGTCCTGCCCTATGTAAAATGGCAACCCCTTATATTGTAATGTTGCAGCTGGTATAGCTGGGGTGTAGTGTGGTAAGGGGTTCAGGGCCCACTAGGATTGTAATGTGATATGAAAGTTTTTATTTCCATCTTCTTGATGTACATTTTTATAATTTCATGCATGGTACTTAGTAGCATATGTGTAATAAAAAGTACTTTTCCTTTTTAAAAGAATAAGCACTGACTGGACAATAATTTATTGAGAGTTGTTGCATTTTGGTAGCTCAAACAACATCCCCTGAGTAAGCCTTGGATTGCTTTTCTACGCTACCCTGAGAGAGTCAAATACTTCAACGGGCTACTGAGATTCCCAGTAATAAGACCATTGCGGACCTAATACTTGTGAAGGACTCACATCCTTCGCAACTAATAACCCTATTCCTTACATCATCTATAAAAGGGACTTTCCTGGCTCTAATTAAATACAAAATCATGCTGTTTTACACACTTTTGTTCTATATTGTAACAACAACTTTGTGACTCTCTTGCATATTCCAAACCAGCTACTTGTTTAGAAAAGAAAAAATAAATTAGTTCAAGACGTTGTGCCTCCCTCTCAATTCACTTCATGGCTAATAACTGCACTCCTAGGACCTGCAATCTTTTAGCTTGACTAGCCAATTCAGAGATTGGCTACCTAAGATGTACTTTCATCCACCTAGCCAAAGTGTAGAGATTTTCAGGCAGATCCTTTCATACGCAGGGCATAATCTTGGATCACACTCATCACATATTGAAGGCCAGAAGACAACGGTGTTTTTTTTTTATTTGGGCAAGTTCAGGGAATCTACTGAAATGTAGCAGATGCCTAATTGGCCATGCAATGGCCCACCCACCTCATTTAGAGTTGGATGAAGTGCCAGGATTTCCCCATAAGAACCCCATCTAACTCCACCAGTGGAAACTGTTAACCGATGGCCCATCCACTACTGGGCCTTTAGTCAATATACGTCAGAACATGCCCTGTATTTACTGCGGACATGCTGACATACATCTTTTGTGTTCAGGTCTACCAGGGCAATCTTGGAAACAAACACCCCCCTCCCCACCCCACATGCACTGAATGAAAACTCTCAGAAAGCCAGGGCCATTGTTTATTTGTTTTTCAAGAACAAACTTACATTTGAGAGTTTGCTATTTAAAAATTAAAAAAAGCTTTGGAGAGTGGGTGCATCATGGTGCCAGCTTGGCAAAGTTCAGTGCCTTCGATGGAACCTCCACAATAGCAGCTCTGTGAAGGTACAGCAATCTCTACCTTTCAGGTGGAGCTTCTCAAAATATGTTGAAAAATTATCTTACACCTGCAGTGAGTGGTGGTTTCAAATACCCTCTGCCTTTCTATGTATGTAGGTAGCATTTGCACATTGAGCTCTGAGTGACTTTGATGCATGCATCCACTCAGAGGAGAAAATGCCATGTCGCCTTCCCAATCAGTGTGCTACCTCTCTCCGCATTGCCACTATGGGTTGCATCACATTATCACCCAAACACAGACAATATAGCATAAATGAACTAGTGGAAAATGTCTACATGTCCAATAACATTGGCACTTGATGATTGCCATTTAGGGACATATTTATAAGACGGTCATGCAGCAAGTCACCTTGCTGCACTTTGCTGCGTGGCAGGGAAAGGGCAGGATTGCGCCATATTTTAAAGAATAAGGCACATTCCTGCCTTTTCCCTGCGCTGGCACACTTTTGCCTGCCTAGCTCCTTCACCATGGTGCAAGGGTGCTGGTGTTGTAGGGAGGATTCTGTGTTGTGCAGGAAGGGGCATCTTCCTGCACAAAAACAATCCCCTGAGGCATTTTTCTCTTTCTCTGGGTGCTGCAGCACACATAGAAAGAGGGAAAACAACGAGGCGAAATAAGTATTTTTCTCCTCTTCACGCATCACCTGAGAGGCATAACAGTTGTGACGCAGTCCCAGCTTTACCACTTTTGGTAAATCTGGGAATGCATCAAAATCCATGGGTGTGGCATGGGAACACCAATGGAATGTCTCCCTGGGGCAGAGTAATGCATCACGGTGATATGCATGGCGTTGCGTTACTCTGTATTAATCAAGCCACTCCGGGCCAATCAAGGAGGCCTTGCATGGCTTGATAAAACACATTTTTGAGTTGCGCCACGCATTGCAGGAGTGATGCAACTCCTTATAAACATGGACCCCTACTGTTTTGGGGGGGAAATAGAGCTCGTTTTTGGAGCATCGCAATAAACGTATTGTCACACCTATTGCATTCAGTAGTCTAAACACAGAGGTGGGGCAACTACAATTAGCGATTAACTCTAAATCTGCGCAGCTGTACTAAACAGGGGCATAATCTCTAAATAAGACCTATCGCTTCAGACAACTTCTCTCTCTCCGAGAGACTAATTTAGCACATGGTGTGAAAGGATAAAGGTCTGTTCCAGGGCTTATTAAGCAAGAGCAGTCTTGTGGTGTTCCTGATTTCTGGTCTTCCCGTATTTTGCTGAAATGTATTCTTCCCCATGGCTAAGCACTGGCGAAGTTTTCTTTCATAAGTGGTATCAGGATGTTCTAGCATTTTGAATGCAATGCACACTTAACTCAACTTTTTCTTGTAAATATTCTGAATCCGTGTTACACCGGTAAGAATTCTTAACGAGTGAGTCAACACAAATTACACTTGTACGCAAAATATAGTTCCAGTGTTCGCGTAAAAGGCCACCCTGCGTAAATCTCGGCTTTAACATAATTTCATAGATTTTGCAACCAATACTTGAAGTTTGCAAAAAACTGTTTGCAACTTGGCACACTACTACGTTTGCGAGTGCGCTTCGAGCCCACCACGAACTTAACAGCTCCGACGGGATCAGTGTGTCTAGCTGACAGTCTCCCGCCCGCCTCATGCCATGTACTGGCATACTTCTTGTGCCCACGCTGTCGGGTGCAGCTGGCATCTGTGCATACCACATTGCGTGGGTGTGCATGATAGGAAATGCCCAGCTCCGCCAAGAATGTATGGAACAGTTCCAGAGAAATCTAAAATATGGATACATTGTTATGCCTGCAGACTTGCAGCGTTTGAAGACGAGATGCCATATGTTGTAATTTGAGAGGAAACCTGTACATAAAGCCGTGCAATCTGAGTGTAGGACTAAATTGAACTAACTGAAGTCATTGTAAATTCAGCAGCCCAGAAGGGGCAGAATACAGCTATCCGTGTCGTCTAGCTGGTCTTGAGTCAGTGAGATAGTTCATTGGACCTGTTGCAGAAATGTGAAAGTAATCTAAACTATGCAGGTTCGAATCCTAGCGAATCCCCTCAGCCTTTCACCCTTCTGAGATGTATAACATGGGTACCTGTGAGTTGGGTTACAATCATGTCCCCTTATTTGTTATATGTGTAGGCACGGCTCACCAGGGTGGGTATCCTGGAGCTGAAGCAAGGAGATACATGGACCTGGCTAGTTAAATAGACAGGTCTTCAGTTTCTTGTGGAATTCAAGATCTGAGGAGGCAGCTCTGATGTGCAGGGACAGGTCGTTCCAGGCCTAAGAAGCGAGGTAGGCGAAACCATGATAACAGTGAGGAATGAGTAGGCACTTTATGATTGCAGGAAGTCATGTTATTGTAATGGAGCATTATAGTGAGGTCACAGTTGCATATTGCTCTCTTAATGTCATTGAAGCCCTAGTGCAATGTAAAAAAAAACTTTTATAGTAATGTCTATGGGCCCATTTGTAATTTCATAAAGGTCTTTTATGATGTCAAGGAAATATTTATGATCTCAGACACCTATATTGTGATAAGCTAAAAAAAGATGGATAGAAAATCTTAATTCCAACTGAATAACAAAGAAATGCTCAGGTTACTCCATTTTATTTATTTATTTTTAGAAAAAGAGCCAACTACAATTGAGGACCAAGCATATGCACATCAGTTATTGCCCACTCCGGAAGAACCGGTTAAGCCTGAACTGTTAGTGCATGTCCATGCTGACAAAAAGCAACTCCAGATGTGCTTTACCTACTTGGACCTCATAGTTGAGGAACAGCTCAAATCCTATGGTACTCTGTGCCTGAAACTGATGACAGAGATAGCTCAAAAGAGGTGAATGGAAAGGCTCTCATTAATCAGAACCGTTAGTAATCACTTTGGGCTCCTTCCAGTCAGTTGTCCTTGTAGCCCAGTCTGGACCTGACCAGTAATGCCTAGCAATGTTCCGTTCCCAATCAGGGAATATATTTATTTTACCTATTTGTTTAGAGGTTATACAGTTTCAAACAGAAATGTTGCTTATAGTGATAGTAAACGTATTTAGAGACCCAACCAAGAAGGGGAAAACTTCCACAGAAAAAAAGTTTTTTTGTTAGAAAAACCCTCACCCACCAGGGTTACCGCTGGGTGGCATGTTTCATCGTTGGGGTTTCTTCCCGTTCTGCTGCAGAACGAGGCGTGCTGCGACCGATGGAATACGTGGGAGCACTGTTAGTATCAGCAATGTGGAAGCTAGAAAAGGATAGGAGTGGTGCGGTCTTGGTAAGTTAAAAATACCCCCCTCTGGATGATATTACTAATTTAATATGTCTCACAGGGGTAGTATGATTAAAAAAGGGGTGTCAGGAGGGTGGGTATATTATGTACCTGTCCTCCTTAGTGGTCTACATGTTTCAGAGTTTACCCCTAAACTCCTCTTCAGGACCAAAGTGATCTCCCTAGTATAACTCCTCGTGCGCCTGCCACTAGTGGAAGTTCTCTTACTATTTACTGTGGCAAGGTGATATATGCCAATTAAATTAAATACTACCCATCAGGGTCAATGCTCTGCTGGGCAAATTTGCTGTGTTTATGCTAATTGCATCATAGGTCCTCTGGGAGGGGGGGTGCTTAAAGTCACACGTTCCTCTAAATATGTTTACTGAAGCTTCAAGGAGGATAGACCCTCCCCTTTAACCCTCCTTCTCCCCCTTTGTTTAGCTTACAGAGATAGTACACAGGCCAGTGATCAGAAAGGATGGTTGACATAGACCAAAATATCAAAGATAATTTTTGGGGTCAAAGGTGTTGTTGTGAGAAACATGAATAGGGAAGACAGCCAATCATTTTAATACATAGGTACTCCTAATTAAAGAAACACAGTGACATAAATGTACATATTTTCAACTTTCAAGGGAATGTGTGTGCCAGAATTCTACCATTCTGCCGCTAGATGTCGCTCATGAGGGCCCTTTGGGAACCAGCTTTTATATCAGTATAGGAAAATATACATACCACCATTTAACATAGATATTTGGTTTCCCTTCACCTTCCAGTCTAGGGTTCTGTTCTATTTCCATAACGCATTGTGGCCTGTGTAGTTTCCTCTATAATCAGACCCTTGCTAGTTTATGTCCTAATGGTAGTTCTCTGTTCACTAGCTTGGTTTCTGGATCATGCGGTTATCCTGTCCTTTGATATCTGCATTCTGGACCTTTCTTTCTTTTGGCTTCGATCCATACTACATTCCTGGCTTTCCTTATTCCTGTCTTGGGCCTCCTGATTTTTTTTATCTTCTCCTTTCCAAATCCCAGTTCAGCTTTCCCTTCATTGGTGGTTTCCTGATCGCTTGTTCCTGGCTCTCTCCCTGTACCTGTGCTCTTCCCCCGAGCCTCCAGCTATTTGAGCCCTGGGAGCCCAGAGTGCAGCATCTTGGAACTGACTTGGTTGTTGAGTCTCCTCATGTTCTGTCCCATGCCTGCTGCTGTGCTTTTAGGCTTGCCTTTTAATTGTTTCTATTTCTTATATTGCCTATCTATGTTTGTGCTGGCCTTTCTTCCTAGACTTGTCTGCACTCTGTCATGTTACATGTAAACTACTTACTTTATGCCCTGAACCTGAGTTTAATTCCTGTCCTGCTTTTCCATGAGCCCAGTTCCTGTTTCTGTGTTCCCTAAACTGCTCACCTCTGTCTTCATGTGTGTTTATTTTATTTTATAATATAGATTGGCATTACTACCAAGAGTGTCGATTGCATTATGAGACTTTTGCCTCTGGCACAGAGAACCACCCAGCGCTCTTTCCCCATTGAAGCTGCTGAGTGTCTCCCTGAACTCTGTCAGATTAATTTGCTCCTTGCTTTCTTGTAAGATCGTTTTACCTCAGAGAGAAATAACTATCCTAGGAGCATATGAGCTATAATTCACGATAGTTTGTCTTTCATTTCCCTTGTTGTAGTACTTGTGTTATCATATAATTTTCCTTTGAAGATTTCCAGTTTCCTGGTCACGACCAGCTTCTGTCCTTCCTTTCCATCATTCCGGCAGGTAATTATAGGTCTTTATTTCTTCTCTGGAAATCCTTTTCCTTTCAGAGAACACACACCTCAAGCTATCAAGCCTTCTTCTGGTCTCACCCTAAGTCTGGCAGTAACCACTCTCTGCATTGTAGTAGTAGGTAATGATTTTATGGCCAGTTAAAAACTCTTGGAGTTAGTGGCTTGCAGTGGCGGCCGGCAGCTTTAGGAGGGAGGGGGCGGGCGGGGCACACACACTCATTCATTCTTTCACACACAGACACACACGCACGCATGCACATACATTAACAACACTCATACCATTCAAACATGCATGTACGCCCCAAACATTCATTTTAAAACATCACACACACTCATTCTTTCACACACGCACGCACATCCATTAACAACATTCATACCATTCAAATATGCATGCATGCACCAAACATTCATTTTAAAAGATCACACACACTCATTCTTTCACACACATACACATCCATTAACAACACTCATAACACTCTAACATGCACGCGCGCACCAAACATTCAATTTAAAACATCACACACATTCGCACACACTCACACACACTTACCTTCGGCCTCCAGGTCCCAGGAGGGTTGGGACTGCTGCCTTCCCTCAGGTCAGCCAATGAGGGAAGGCAGCAGTCCCAGCCTCGTCACAGAGTGGGATGGGGTCAGTGAGACTGCTGACCCCACCCCACTCTGTGACGAAGTGTCACTGATTGACACTCGCCCTGGGCACTTCATGGCTTAAACCTGAAGCGCCCAGGGAGAGTGTCAATTGGTGACGCTTTCCTCGTCTCCCAGGGGAGGGCCTCGAGGCACCTTTGCTGGGCCGAGGATGTCACGCCCATAGGAGCTGTGGTCTCCTCAGCCCAGCAAAGTTCAGCTCAGGCAGCCAGGAGTCTGCGCAAATCGCGCATGTCTGCTCCTGGCTGCCTGACCTGAACATGAAGAGCGTCTGTCAGGCTGACCTTTGTTCAGCCTGACAGACACTCTTCATGGGGGGGCAAAAGGTGGAGCGGCGTGGCCCCTCCGCCCTAAAGGACGGGCCGCCACTGGAGGCTTGTCCTTTAAGCAGCTGCTCAAATTACTACATTTACCAGTTCCTGGTGGACTTCCTCTTTTGGAGTCAGGCCAGGACTAATTTGAAGATTTTTGATACGTATTTGTGTGTAATGACACATTGAGATTATGGAATGCAGTGGCCTTAGAGCAGTTGACAGTGATTAAGATTACTTCATTTAAGCCTTTCCATGCAACACATGCTGGTGTTTCTCTGTGGCTCTTTTGTGGTATCAGTAAGAAGATTTATTCTGATAGCAGCCATGAGATCAGAAAGCTCTATAATCATACCACGAGAACTCGAATGCTGTCTAGGGCCCTACTGTGACATCAAAGAGTCCTGTTTGGAAGTCATACAAGTCTGTGGGAGTGACCCCTTGTGCGATGTTGGAGGGTCAATCTGGAGTTGTGGGGTATTTTTCCACTATTCTGCTTCACTGGTCCTCACCTGGTGTCGATACACATATTATATCGACCCAACCCATGCATACTGTGAATATGGACTGTAGCTGGGTTTTCTAGCCTATCGTAGGCATAGACAAAAAGCCAGTCCCCTATCTTGCCCTAGCATCTTGTGAAGTGATAATGAACAGGTTTTCCACCCTGCCCTACGATCATGTATCAGAGTGAAGGCCAATCCCACATCTTTAGGTGTTCCCAGTTTCATCCTGGTACCTTGTGAACACCATCATTCATAATATTGTAGCCTTGCGTTCAATACTTCACTTGCTCACTAAGGTTTTTTTAAACTGTGCAATATATTGGTCTTGTCCCTTCTTAATACATTTCAAGTCTGAAAAGCATCATTCATAAAGAGCATCAATATTGATCTTTCAATCAATCCTCTCAAACAAAGTCTTTAAAAAGATAGAAAATCACTAAATGTTTTCAACAATACCAAAGCATACTTTCTTCAATGTTCGAGTATTTGACCATGCAGTACCAATCCTCTAGTGAACTTACCCATCAGTTTTTAAGGTCAGGAACTATGTCATGTATTTCCCTTCTTGAGTCTTCTTATCCTTTATTTTTATTGCGGACAAAAGTCTAAATGTTACAAATGATATCCTGTCTCTTATTAAGGCCTTCTGGAATGACTGAAGCAAGGTTTCTAATTCAAAAAGATTAATATTATATATCAATCACTCAACCAGAATTTGTGTAGCACAGCACTGTCACCCCTAACGGTATTTGGGGGTGCTGTGTCTCAGTCGAAAAGACAAGTCTTGGGTTTCCTTCAATCAATCAATCAATCAATCATGACATTTATAAAGCGCGCTACGTACCCGGTTTCCTTCTGAAGGCCGCCAGGGAGGGTGCTGTTTGGAGGTGGAGGGGCAGGTTGTTCCAGGTCTTGGCTGCAATGTAAGAGAAGGAGTGGCCCCCATGGGATGTGTGCGAGGGTGAGCGAGTTGGAGTGCAGGTGTCTTGGGGAAGTGGAAGCTTAGTTGATGATTGATGTAGGAAGGTCCTTGGTTGTGTAGAGTGTTGAGGGTTGTAGGCGAGAGTGAGGATCTTGAACTGGCATCTTTTCTGGATCAGTAGCCAAGGGAGGTTTCTGAGGTAAGGGGTGATGCTGGTCTGCTTGGGGTGGTTTCGGATGAGTCTGGCGGCAGTGTTCTGTATGTTCTGGTGTCTTTTGAGGAGCTGAGCGGAAATTCTGGCATAGAGAGCTTTGTCATAATCGAGGCGGCTGGTGATGAGGGTGTGCATTACTGTCTTTCTGGTGTTAGTTGGGATCCATCTGAAGGTTCATCGGAGCATGCGGAGTGTGTGGAAGTAAGAGGAGGCGACTGAGTTGACTTGCTGTTTCATGGACAGTTGGCTGTCAAGGATGATGCCAACGTTGCATGCGTTGTCTGTTGGACTGGGTGTTGGTCTTAGGTCTGCTGGCCACCAACTATGGTCCCAAGAGAATGTGTTCTTTCCGAAGACCAGGACTTCAGTTTTGTTGGAGTTTAGGTTTAGGCAGCTGACTCTCATTCATTTTGCTACATTGGTCATGGCGTTGTAGAAGTTAATTTTGGCATTGTGGGGGTCCTCAGTGAGCGAGAGGATCAGTTGAGTGTTGTCAGCGTAGGAGATTATGTTGCGTCTGTGGGATCTGATGATGTCTGCAAGGGAGGTCATGTAGATGTTAAACACGGTGAGGCTCAGGGAGGACCCTTGGGGTACACCTCATATGATGTTCTTGGGTGCAGAGGTGAAGGGAGGCAGACGGATGCTCTGTTTGCGACCTGAGAGGAAAGAGGTGATCCATTTGAGGGCATTTTGCTGATTGAGTCTATTGAGGAGAGTTTGGTGGGAGACTGTATCGAGTGTGGCAGAGAGATTGAGGAGGATCAGTGCTACCATTTCTCCACAGTCGAGGGGGGCCCTGATGTCATCAGTGGCAGCGATCAGTGCTGTCTCCGTGCCTTGGTTGGCCTGAAATCCTGATAGTGAGGCGTCAATAAGGTGGTTTAGTTCCAAGTATTTGGTGAGCTGTTGGTTGATGGCTTTCTCAAGTGCTTTGGCTAGGTAGGGGGGCAGGGAGATCGGTCTGTCATTTTTTAGGTCACTGCGATCAGCAAAGGGCTTCTTTAGGAGAGGTCTGACCTTTGTGTGCTTCCATTCATCAGGAAAGGTTACCATGAAGATAGAGGTGTTGAGAATGCTGATTAGTTCCGTGGTGTTAGGATTGGTTCTGAGGTTGAAGAGACGTGGGGCAGACGTCAGTGGGTGCCCCGGGGTGAATTGACGACATGATGTCTGAGGTGGTCTGAGTTGTGATCAGGGAGCAGGTAGTTATTGAGCAGCTGGTGTTATCTGGTTGAGAGAGGGAGTTGAGGATGAGAGTGGTAGGTTGGTGGTCAAAGTTGTTGTTGATGGAGGTGATCTTGCTGTGGAAGTAGTCTGCAAGGGTGTCACAGAGTTCTTGGGAGAAGTGGATGGTGGTCTCTGTGGCTGTTGGGTTGGAGAATTCCTTGATGATTCTGAAGAGTTCTTTTGTGTGGTTGGGTGCAGTGTTAATACGGGTGGTAATTGCTGCTCTCTTGGTTACCTTGATGTGGTAGTGGTAGTTGCTGAGGACTCCCTTGTGAGCGGCTCTTTCAGAGGGGTCCTTGGTCATGCGCCAGCACAACTCAAGTCAGTGAAAGATGCATTTGGAATTTCTGAATTCCGACGTGTACCATCTGGTTTACATTTAGGTGTTGTTGGATTTTGTTGGTTTGAGCAAGGTGACTTTGTCGGCGCATTCAATGATCCAGGCAGTGAGATTCTGGAAGGATAGTTTGAGGTCTGCCGTGGGCTCGGGTTGTGAGGTGCCAAAAGCCTGTGTCCATTGGGTCTTGGTTACCTTGCCCCAGCGGCAAGGTGGGTGGTGCTGTGGTGCTTGGAGATGGTGTGCTGAGCATCGGAGATGGTAAAGTAGACAATGTCGTGGTCGGTCCAAGTGAGTTCTGTGATGTGGGTGAATTTGGTTCTATCGCTGAAAGTGAAGATGGCGTCAAGTGTGTGTCCGGCTTTGTGCATGGGTTCAGTGGAGAAGTGGGTAAGGCCAATGTTGCTGAGTTTCTCCAGGAGGGAGATTGAGTTGGTGTAGTTGAGGTGGAAATTGAGATTGCAGAGTAGAACCTAGTTGAGGGAGTAAATGGCAAGTGGGCGAAGAGGCTTGAGATGGCATCACAGAAGGCCGGTCATGGTCCTGGGGGTCAGTAGGTGAGGGCGCTTTGCATTGCAGTCTTAGCGTCGGCCTGTAGTTGGAAGTTCCATGACAGGCATTGGGTCATCATTGGTGATGGTGCATTGAATGGTTTCCTTGAATATGATGGTGATGCCCCCACTGTGTTTATTGGTGCAGTCTCCGTGTATCGTCTTGTAGCTATCAGGGGTGGCCGTGGCGAAGTTGGGGTTTAGCCACATTTCAGTGATGAAAGCAACATCCTGGGAGTAGGTGGTGATGGTATCCCATATTTCTATGGTGTGTTTGCAGAGAGGGCAGGTGTTGAGCAGGATGCATTGGAACAGCTGAGTGATGGCAGAACGGGTGTGGGCAGGTGGGCCAGAGTCCCAGAAGAATCGGCAGTGGCGGCAACTGAAGGGCCCTTTGGAAAACCTCTGCGGTGGTGTAATGGCAGAAGGTGGGAGGACCAGGGGTCCTGGCGCTGGGCACGGTCCAGGCACAGAGGGGCAGACAGGCTTGCCTCTGGCATGCCAGCGCGCACCTGCTGCACACATCCGCTGTGTGGCTGTGCTGCAGCCTCCATTATAAGTCCTGGGAGGTGAGAGGGGCCAGGGAGGTGGGAGAGCCTGAGCGGCAGAGGTGGGGAAAGTTGCATCAGCAGGACGCAAGTGGAATGTGGGGTAGCTAGGCAGCAAGAGACAGGTCGGCAGAGATGTGACCAGCCCAAGAGGTCAGGCCCTGCTCATTGAGGCCGTGCTACAGCCTCCATTATAAATCATGGGAGATTGGAGGGGCCAAAGGGAGTTGAAAGGGCGGGAGTAGCAGCAGTGGAAAAGTGGTGTCAACAAGACGCAAATGGAATGCGGGCCTTAGCTAGGCAGCAAGAGGCAGGTCAGCAAAGATGCAGCTGGGGAGGTGCGACCAGCCCAAGAGGTTAGGCACTCGTCACCGAGACTGCACTGCGGCCCCCATCATAAGTCATTAGAGGTGTGAGGGGCTGCGGGGAGGACGGGAGAGGCAGTGGCAGGAAAGTGGCCTCAGCAAGATGCGAATGGAATGCGGGCAATAGCTAGGCAGCACAGGGCAGGTCGGCAGAGATGCATCTTTGGAGAGCTGTGACCAGGCCCAGGAGGTCACCTGGAACAATTACCCTCATATGTAAAGGTGGAATTCATTTTAATATTTGATATCACAGGTTTAAAAAAATATATTCAAATTCTATAAAAATGATTAGCTACTGATGATTTGATGTTACCTAAGTGGATGTTATTCTTATGCTCAAGTTTAGTTTTCACTTAATCTTTCCAATCAACGTAACCCCAGGTGGTTATTTCAAAAGATAAGTGTAAAATATTGAATCACATGCAGAAAAATATTTCAATCAATATTTCATCAAAGGTGTGTTACTACTTTAATTTCTGATTACAGTTATGTTGTCAAGGACTTGACACTGGAAAAGTCTGTTGAATTCTTCTTGCTTGCCCGTGATAATGGCAACTCCTCCCAGTAGCCATGGTGCCGCTTGGCACTTAATAGTACACTAGAAAGATGCATCCTTAAAATGCTTCAATGGGTAAAAATCCTTCTTGGCTATTTTGTAGCTCTTGATTGAAGATGACGATTAATATAAATGTTAACAGCCTCCAACGTCAAGTAAGAGGAATAAGGCAAGCACGGACATCCAGAAGCAGATGGATAGAAGTTCCAATTGCAAGAAGCAAAAACCAGTGACAAAAATAGCAGCAAGTGGGTGAAAACACAAGACGGAAAGAAAGGGGACTAGTTCATTATGACACATGTCACTTGTAAATGCCCCCTTATCTGTGATTCAAAAAGGAACTAACATCACAGAAAAAGACCCTACTTCGTCTTGAATTGAGAACCTCAGTTAGAATTCTCTAGAGACAGATTAGCATCTTGGAAAGTTCAGTTTAAAAGGATTACCGAGGCCTTTATCTAGAACTCATGGCATCAGTTTGTCACAAGAAGAATCCCAAGTTTCACATCCTTTACCCAGTTCTAACTTTTGCAGTCCCGCTGCCGCCCTTCTCACCCAAAGCTCCATGTGGCTTGAAGAACACTGCTCTTGGTAACTATATGGGCAGAACTACCAGAGTCCTGAAGGGAGCAAGGATACCCAGCCACGTGCTGAGCGTGGCACCCGGAAGCATGCTGCTTGACTGCGCAAAGAACATACTGTCTTCTCCAGAATGCTTGCCCTCTCTAGCAATCTTTCGGCTCAGATGTATCACGTAAGTTCCAACTTTCTACTTGCTTATCACCATTTGTGTATATTCTTTGGTCTTGTATACGTTTCCATTTGCCTTTAAGTTTCTACTATACGATATGCGAAGATAGAATCATATAAAACTATACTTTAAGTTCCTTTTCACTTTTAATAAAACTTCAGTGTTACCATATTTGTTTTAGCGATTTGCTTTGTGTTGTGAATGTGGACACAGCAAATAGTTTTAAAAGGCGCTTCCATATGTTTGGTTTCAATAACAAGTCACGTTTAATATTTCAAATCTTGTCGACTGCTCTCAAACACTTGTTAGTTGCATCCTCTCTTTGGCTGGGCATGCACCCTCAGGGATGCCATACCGCGTATTGTGACCTAGAGTTTTTTGGAGGAACACTGACTGGACATTCCTTTGTGCAGCACTCAAACAAACACGTAAACAGGTTCACTGTATTTTTCTGAGTTAGAGGTGGGCCTAACAAGACTGGTGAAACAGATGTTGTGAAGAGACCATGCAAGGGACTCCCACCCTTGTCCACTGACTAACCTAAGGTTCTCCGCCCATGCTTGTCATCTTGAGATAAGTGATTGGTTAGGGAATGTTCTGTAGAATTTTTCAAGGATGCATAGGGGGCAAAGATGCAAGCGAGTGTTTGGGGTGTGACACCTGCCAAATAAATCCATCCTTGGCTTAGTAGTTGCCCCATGTTTTGTTTTTATTTTAAGTTTTTATTTACAATTTTCTGCAGTATACAACAAAAGAACATGCAACAGTCATCATATAAAATCGTTTGTTGACTAGAAGTACACACATTGTGGTAATACAATCCTGTGAAATAAAACCACAGTCCGCCTGCGGTCACAGATACAGGCCACATATTTAACATCTCAACTATTTATGTCATGCTTGAGTCTAGTTGGCCCTGTTTTACCTGAGACGGGTCTGCTATGTCTGCTGCAAGCCAAGAATGGAAGACAAAACAGTGACCTTTGAGGGAGAAACATGGACAACAATCTGGTGACGGAATTTCAAAATGTGAAACTAGATAACCTGAAAATAATACCAGCTTCCTTGCTTGCCCAAATTGTGTGATCCTAGATAAAGATGTTATTCAACAAATCCTCCCTTTTCTTTATAATCACACATAAGCACACTTTTAAATACTTGAGTTCAGGCTGTGTGTTGCACAAGCACCTGTTATGTTCGATTCAATAGACTATTATGTTGCACCATTTAAAATAGGATTTTAGGCCACGTTTAGGGTTTACATGACTACCGACTTGCCTCTCGTTTCATTAATGGCAATGTTTCTAAAAACTATCAATGAATGTCTTCAATTATTTAATCTGCTAACTAATGTGAAACACGATTTGCGGTCATTTCACTGCTGGACAAACACCGACACACTCAGGTCGCTGGTGTTTGCCCTGCAGTGATTTGCTGTTTTTTACTTGGGCCCCACTGCCCTCCACACTCTGTCCACAGGCATTTCACTGATTACAACTGCAGCACTGTTTGATTAGGCACTGCAGTGCAGACGGTGGACTGTCCTTCTGCATAATTAATGCATATCACAGTCCGCATAGCATGGAACGCCTCTGCATGCTAAAAAAATAAACTTTTTTGAATTTTAAGTGCTTGTATCTCAATTTTTATATAGTTTGTTGCGCAATATACATGCCAAATGATTTCACGGCTGACCAATGGTTTGGTTCTGGCTCAGCTTGCCCTATTCAGTTCCCTTAGTATATGGGGCCATCAGCCACTTGATAAAATGATTTCTGAAAGGTAAAGACTAAAGACATGGAGCCCTGCCACACGCACCGATTTGACAATTCTACTGTCAAGGCTTCTAGCCGAGATGAAGAAGACTCCATGCAGTGAAAATACATTTAAATTAAGCAATCCCAGGGCATGGACTCCAGGCCATTGTGTTGTTCGTGACTATAGTTATGAGTTCCCAGGGAGAACTACCAGGCCCAGGTGGAAAAGGCATACGTGTGGCTCCAGTGTGGGCGTTTGATGTGTGACACCCTTCAGGTGCATTCTTGGTGTGGCAGTTGTGGAAAAGGCAGGGGTGTGGCTCCAGTGGGGGCGTTTGATGTGTGACACCCTTCAGGTGCATTCTTGGTGTGGCAGTTGTGGAAAAGGCAGGGGTGTGGCTCCAGTGGGGGCGTTTGATGTGTGACACCCTTCAGGTGCATTCTTGGTGTGGCAGTTGTGGAAAAGGCAGGGGTGTGGCTCCAGTGGGGGCGTTTGATGTGTGACACCCTTCAGGTGCATTCTTGGTGTGGCAGTTGTGGAAAAGGCAGGGGTGTGGCTCCAGTGGGGGCGTTTGATGTGTGACACCCTTCAGGTGCATTCTTGGTGTGGCAGCTGGGTCTTTGGGCCCTAAGTTGGCGTTCTCATTTAAGAGGTCATAACTTGTTAATTTTTTTATCTGAATCTTAAATATATATAGTGACCAGTTTATCCAAAAAACAGTAAATCTGGACGCATAGAAGTACTCCTTGAATGGGTGCAAATTCACTACTTTTTGGAATTTACAAACATTGGAAGTAGTAGACTTTGAAGGCTGCGCCAATCTCAGGTTTCCAAGCACACTGCTGGCAATCAAACACTCAAACGGTGATGGGATGAATACTTGCAAATAGTCTACACTCTGGCAATCACATGGGGGAGCATCTCAACCCACTGTTTTTCGCCCACTAGACAGAGGTCCACTAGTTCAAATCAGTATGACTCTGTTTTTCATGGAAACAGTCAATCCTGCACCTTGGTCATCTCACCGCCCACTCCTCCCCCTGCATCCCGCTGCTTTTTAGTTAGGAAACTTGAGATTCACACCTCTCAAATCTCACTGACCAAGATACATCCATGTATGCATATCACACTTGTCAACACGATCCTCACTGGTAACCCAGACATACGCATAGAAGTCTGGGACTGGAATTAAAATTAAGAACATGTAAATGAAATATATGTTAATTGTAGTTTATTACATGCACAATCAATTAATGACTTTCAGGCTGATTACTGTACCGTCGACTCAAGAAAAGGTCATTCGGAATTGATCACTCTGCTTTAGCCTCTAATAGCTAAGCTCTGAGAAGTTCACGAGATGAGAGAAGGGGGGGTTCTGATCTTAGATCAACAGGAGGAGAATACCACAGCTTTATAGCACCTTAAGAAAAAGTATGTCCATCCGCTCTTTGTTTTTTGTCTTCCAACTGCAAGAAGGTTGGTTGTAAAAGATCTCAAGGTTCTTCCAGGAATATGTAATTGCAACATATTAATGATGAAGCATGAGGAGTTAGACCGTAAATCGTTAGAGACAATAACCCAGAACTTTAACTGAATACGTTGCAAGACAGGGAGCCATTGCAAATCCTAGAGCGGTGGTTTGGAATGTACGCTACAGGGGCATCCAGAAATTAAACGGGCTGAGGTATAGTGAATAACCTACAGCTTTTGCAATGATGTTTTCAGTATCTTTAATATTATTTGTTTTGGTTGTCATTGCTCTTGTTAGTACCAGTTTCTTCCCACAGTCCTGCAGCTTCCTGTGTGTCTCCCTATCTGGTCCCAGTGATGCGATACACTTGACCTCTTAACATTGACAATCTTTGTCTGCGCATACAGTCAAGTGACAATCAAGGGTGACTTCAGTGAAGTTTGTAAAGCCTGTGTAACATAATGAGAGAGTTTGTGAAAACCGTGTATGCTGTTGTTCATGTGGCCTGTAAGTGAGGCCCACTGAGGTGTTTGTGACCAGTGGTAATGAATGCATGAGCCTCAAACGAAGTATCCGAGGTCTGGTTGGGTACCAATGTGCAATGGTCAAGCAGCTGAGAGCAGCAACAAATGGCACATTATTAGGATTGACTAGCTTGCGAAAACTGACAAGTGGTAGACTCTTGAAGGGTGTGAGACTATTATTGCGTCGAATAATTTAAATACACTGCAGTGTCTGAGAACAGTGCTATCTAAGAAGTGAGACGTCACTAAACTTTATGTTTCGAATGAGTGTGTCTTTGCTGAAGAATCTGGGGCCAGGTTATGTGTGGGCCAGGAGAGGTATATTTATGCCTCGGTGAGCTGCGAAGGAAGGACAGATTTGTGTTTTAATAAGCGTGATAGTGAAAGGGAGGGGCCGTGGGTTTCACTGAGCAGCCACGCATATGAACCACCGCTCTTCTGTGCACCGCACACGGACATTACTGTCTTGTCCATCAGTGGGGAGTATGGAGATAGGAGCCGCTGTGTACGCAGCGCTCGTTCTACTGAGTAAGCAAAGCAAAGAAGGCGCTTTATGCTTCAGTGAGCACCGCGGTGATAAAGACACCCCCGACGTTGAGTGAGTAGCTCAGGGAGAGAAGGCACCGTGGGCCGCAGTGAGCGGCGCGGGAGACCCTGAGTGAGATGCGCAGACAGAGAGTTGAGGGTTTCAGTGAGCAGCAAAGTGAGAGCAGGCACGCGCCCCGCGGGCCTCAGTGAGCAGCAGGTGGACACTGAGAGGCTTCGTGCGCGCGCCGTCCCTGGCTACTGGTTGCTGTTGCCTCCCGTTGCTATGTAAACAAGTTATTTTTGGCCGGCACTGCCGGGCAGGCCTCGGGGCAGGAATCGTAACAGCACTGTTTGAAGCTCTTCTGGATGTTAGACTGAATATGAAGCCTATAACGACCTGCTGTCGGCCCGACCCTGTCACCCTTCAACTCCGCGATCACGCCCTCCCAGGGGGGTGGGAGGACTGGATGGGGTGGTGCGACGAGCTACAGAATAAGACAAATCCCTTCGTGTAGTGGGGTGACCAGACGTCCCGGATTTCCCCGGACAGCCCCGGTTTTTAGAGGACTGTCCCGGTGTCCCGACACCTTTCTTAATTTTAAGTAAATGTCCCTGTTTTTGGGACAACGGTCAGATTATTAAATAAATGTCCCATTTTGGGGGGACAAAGGCCAGATCATTTAGGAAAGCATAAGTTAAAGACGCCTACAAAGTATGAAATAATTAAACAAATGTATCTGTTACTGTCGGGCAGCACAGTCCCCCTGTCTGCTCCCAGCAAAGAGACGAGTGGGGGTCAGAGAGAGGTGGGTGGGAGCGGGTTGATGGTGCAATGTAGTAGGTCAAGCCAAAGCTAATTTTATATATGTAGTCTTGTAAATGTGTGCCTGTATATATGTGTGTGTACATGTGTATATAAACACATGTATAGGCACAGATTCACAAAGCTACGCAAAAAAACCAGGGACAAACCAGATATAAAAGTGAGAGTGAAGTCTTTAGTCCTTCTTTTATGTCTGATCTGTCCCGGTTTTTGCTCCTCAACATCTGGTCACCCTACCTTAGTATCAACAAAAGGTTGAGCTCAGATATCCTTATTGTGTTAAAAATGAGGGGCCAGTCACTGGTAACAGACCAGAACCCGCTTTCATCCTAAGCAAGGCCTCCAAACTTTGCAGCAGACCACTTCTACTTTTTCATTGCAATCATGCCCAGTCATCGGCTCTACACCTGAATCCCCTCCCTGCCTTTGTAAACACGAGGCAGCGGCAGCAGGCAGGACGCTGTTGTCAATACCCCACTGGGATTGTTTGGCGCTTTCACAGGCTGATGCCACAAAGCAAACACTGATCATATTTCTGAGAAATACTTGTTAAATCTAGTATGCTGGGAGTCCGATACAAGTCTCTGTATTTCAGACACAAGAGAATACCGGGAAATCGTTTTACTTAATTGTAGCCAACGATTTTATACTTGTATTTCCTTTACTTTATTTTATGTTAATTGAGAAAACCGGGAATTGTTTAATTGGCATTATCTCCTTTCGATAGATTCCTCTTTCTTGCATTCTGTGAGCTAATTTTATAAAAATCAAAGTAACTTTGATGCATTTGTTTGCAAATTTCCACCTTCTTTTCCAATTTTGACACAGGATGTTTGACCTCCTGGAGTCTGCTAGACAGATTTGCACTCACCCTCCGAAAAATGATCATCCAATGTGTCCTTCATTGTAGCTCATGCTACTAGGATGTCATTGAGATCTGACATCTGCAATTATGAATAACCAACTCATTGTAAGTTAGCAGTGTTTTTGCTACTGAGGAGTAAGTCATGAAAGCTTGGCTGAAGGATATATCGTGCCCCAATCCATCCTTCATCGGTCAGGTTATGCTGCACGTGTATTTGACAGCTTGTTGCTGCTCGAGTGCAGCAATGCACTTATGCTTCTTTTTAATTACAAAAAAAAATCGTTTTTCATTAATTTGGTTCTTTGCATTTTGAAGATGCAACCCACCTCAAAATCGCACCTCAAATATAATCTGCCATGATAAACTTAAATCAGTTTTCTATCAATTAAGATGAGAAGTTAGTGCTTAATTTAACTGAAATGGCCTAATTATGTGCATGTGTTTACCTTTGTCCTTTTTCATACCCACTGCTCACTTCAGCTTTAGAGCCTGTTTTCCTAGAAGGGCGTCTATAGCTCTGCTTCGGAGTGAACTACTGTTGCCAGGAAGAGGGCTAGATACCTGACGTAAGAGTTCTGTCTGGATATTTGGCAATAAAAATAACTGCTTACACTCCTTTTTCTTCAAGAAGTGGCCGAGAGATGGTCACTTATCTCCATCAGCTGACAGGAGTTCCTGAGAGAATATTAGCAGAATGAGGTGGGATTTGTGGAATTAAGGTTGAGGTGCAGACAGCATAATAGCGTTTTGGATTCAGAGAAGTCTGTACTATCCTGGATGTTAGAGCATGCAGCTCTCCAGTAAAGGTTGGGAGTCACTTGGCACAAGAACTTTGTCACTGTGGAGTGCAAACAGGAGCCAGGTACATTGGAACTTCCAACAGTATTAGCTTCCTCTTTAAGAAGCCTTTGCTTTTCTACTTGGCACTTCAGAGCTTTCTTTGAAGAAAGAAGATGCTTCCATGCCTGCTGGAGCTCCTGCCTGTCCAAAGAACACAGGAATATTCATCTGTCCCTTGGCTTAATTCTCTGTGTCCAGGACCTCACTCCGGGGCTCTAGAACCCAGTTTTAGCGGGCTTTGCTATTGCCCTACGTGCCTCCCATGCTCTCTATACAGATTGCCATCTTGCTGTGGACTTGTTACCATGGGTGAGTGACAGTACCCTAAGGCAAACCTGTTTAACTCTCGGAACTGGACTGAGGGACATTATCCAAAAGGCAAACTTCCCACAGAAAAAAGTGGAATTCAAGAAAGAACATAACATGCAAAAAAGTAAGTTCCTGTTTAATTTGTTGGAGTTGAATGCTTAGAGGTGTGTTGGTTCTTAAAAGGTAAAACCCAATGCCACTATAGTATTGCATTATTGACCTATGTACAGTGGCGCCAATATCCTTCCGGCCCTGTTTCATCCAAGGTCTTTAAAGTTCTATAAAGCAGATATTACATGAATTTTAGCGTCTCCTCAGGAAAGTTTGCAGGGCAGTAACATTTTGGATTACAAAAGCGCATCCATTCACACACCCGCATGTTCTCCAGTCATGTCCTCGACAGAATACTGCTCGCCCCAATACCGGTAACTCATCCACACCCTCATGCCTACACACCTTCATGATACCAACTCATGCTGCCAGCCCTCACGTGCCCTTATTCTATCAGCCCTCACCTTACCTTCACGCGCAGAACGCACCCCCTCTTGCCATTCTCCCACTCTACTCTGTCTTGCCGAATCACCCCCCAAGTAGCTATCACCCTGTCACCTCTTCCCATGTTACTCCTCAGTTTGCCACCATAAAGATTGTTGTCTTGACAGTATCAGTAGGAAATACCGTTTCCAGTCCCGGACTTTTCTTTTATAAAGCAGGGTTTGGTGCATTAGTTCACTTGGTGGAATGGAAGCAATGTAGGACCACAGCTCCCAGAATACACTAATGTCTTAAATGAAATACCAGGACTGCATTCTTGCTGGGTTCTTCCAACATTTACACGAAGAAAACACTTAAGTGCTAGTTGCAGCTGCTCAAACTGTTCATAAATGAATATCAAAATTGCAGGGGTAGAATTGTCAAGTTTAAAAAACACAGAACACGGGGGTTAAGCAACATTTACTCTGTGACCTGCGCCTGGCCTTTTCAGAATCTGAAAAGATGAAGAAATGGCCGGTACTTTTGTCTGAGAAAGGTGGCAACCCTAGCTGTCATCATTGATACATAACAATAATCTCTGTTTACAGGGGCTGGGTGTTTTTTTAATAACTGGTAATATATCTTTTTTACTATTTTATGTGTTTAGTGCCTCGAAGCGCTCTAATGCAACTGTCAAGTGGTATATGTTAGCACCATAAACTTTACATTAATAAGTAAGTACATTACAAATCAGGAGCTTTGCTTTTAATTTGTCGGGAGGGTTCAAGTGGTCAAGTCCAAAAAATCAAATTAACGCTAAATTCGTAGGCGAGGATAAGCGCCTGTTTTCTTATCTTCTCTCTGGGCGGTCACATCAGGTCTCGAGTACCGTTTTGGGTGGAGGCTCCAGCACTGGTGTCTAACCGGGCTCAATATACCTCTTCTTGAGCTCAGGTGCTGCGTGCATAAACGTGTTCATTAAATATGAACCAAGAGGCGCCTTTGGTTCCGTTTACCTCCTCTTTTCCGCCACGCGCAGGTCTCACCCGCCTCCGATTACAGCTGCAGGTTTCACTTGTCACAATGCTTATCAGTCACGTCTGCGTGTCGCAGACAGGTGTAAATAACAGGCGGTCTAAACGTGAGGCTCTCCGGCCTGTGAGGGCTTTGGTGGTGTTTGACCGGACTGTGCCCTTGAAAGGCCGCAGTGTCGGGGACAGGGTCAGAAAGCAAAGGACAGCGCACAGGCTGGAACGTAATACGCTTTACCTCAACAACTTTCACGAAATGGCGCCCTCCTGTCCGCTTGGGGTGCCACTGTTTCAGCAGCAGTTCTTTCCCCTTTTCAGAGCAGCACTGTTTCATCCAGGGACGTAACAACGCCCCTGCTGGATGGGGCGCAATACTCCAAGGGGGCCCTCTACCTTTCAGGGGCCCCCATTCAGGCCAATGCCACTTAATGTCTGTGAGACGCAGGGGCCCCTTATCATACTATGCCGGGGGATCCCTCATTTTGCGTCGAGCCACTGGTTTTAACATGACGTTTATTAACCGTAGCGGCCTACTACTGCTGCCTTCTGTCCACGCAGACCTGACCCCAGTTCTGCTAGCCTCAATCTCGCGACACCCACCTTTCAAAAATGCCTTAAGACTCAAGTGACTCTGCTTAAGCGCTTCAAACTAGCCTTTCGGAGCCTCCGGTTGCTGAGCAAATAGTGCTTAAGATGAGATGACTTTTTTAAAAGCGCTACATTCTGGCCGAGCGGTAGAGAGTTGACCATGCCCATCCAAGAGAAAGTACTCCAGGAGACCCACGCATATACCTAAAGCCCCACAAGTCCTTACTGGGTCGAATTTACTTTACTGTCACACAAAACATTTTCGCTCTTAAGCTCTCTATTAACCACATAACCGAACACCAAAGAGAAGAAAAGACACGATGGCTCTGCCATTCTGATCTTATCCGCCCCAATACAGAATGTGCTTCGATGCCGTAGAAACAATGTTGGTCAGCGCTACATAAAAGCGAATAATATAACAGACTCATTCCTAGTCCTTGTGTTTTGCACCCTTATGGGCCACGTGGACACACCCTCTTTGGGCGGCCCATTAAGTTATTTTGCTGTCAAGGAGGAAGAGGTTGGCAAGCACAGAGACAGTTTGGCCACCTGAGGTCATGACCACAGTTTAACATTAGACATAAAAAGAGAACTACGCTTGAGGTTGCACAGGTCAAGCCATCAGTCAAACTGCTAATGAGATAGAGAGACCTCTTAGAGGAACAGGTGAGGGGCCAAGAGCCTGTTGTCCCAAAGTCACAAGACATTCGATCCCGGACTCCTAGATCCAAGTAACGACCTAAAATAGCAGTCTATTTACATGTTATCCTATATCGCCCTGCGTCTGGACGTGCTTCTCAGCTCGTTGCCCATTGGCCACGGGACACCAGCTGCCTGCTACTCACTGGGATTTGAACCTTTGACCTCTCGATATGACAGATCCTGGCCTTAGATGGGCATCATGTCTCCTACATGTTCTTGAGCTCTAGCTGACAGCGGTGGTGCCACACCTGGTCACCCTGGCAGGGACGGCTCGCTCTGAGGATAGCAGAGTGAGCCGCCCTGGGGTTGGACATTATAGACTTACACATTGTAAAACACACTCACTCCTCACTTCACATAACTCGGACAGTGCTGGGGCTTATGCAACTGGTGTGTCCCAGGAGCAGTGGTCTTCAAAGATTTTTATGCTGCACCCCCCAGTGGAAAAAAAAATCATCACCCCCACTACCAATATTCAACAATTATTCTATTAAATTGGCAACGTTTAAATATGTGTAGGCTCATTTAAACATTGCACTTGAGTTCCGTTAGTGTTTTAAATATATAATTAGTTACACGGCGACAAGCACACTATTCTGGTCAGCCAGGCCTTACTAATGTATAAAAGTATCAACAGTGTGATTGTTAGAAGTGGGGTTTGGGTATTTGACGAGTATTTGGAATCCCTTCCCTTTGGATACATACTCCCAGCTTAGATATAAATGACAAAAAATGTTAGTGGTGGCCCATTACAGAGTGGTTTATTGCTGCTCATTATTTCAGTTTAAAACAAAGCCCTGTTATTAGCATAATGCTTCTCTGGTCCAGAGCCTGGTGCCCACCCTGGGATCATTTGAGGCCACCCTAGGGGGGCACGCACACCAATTTTAAGACCCCTGCACTAGAAGATGAAGCTTAAACGGCAGGTCTAGCATTCGGCCTACACTGTCCTATTACATGCTGTGTCCTCAGACCTCCGTGTTACAAAAACAGTGTCCGAGAGTAACTTCTCTCAGCGTTAGATGTTGTTACTCTGGTACTGCTGATCCCAGCTTAACTATCAGCACTGTGCACAGCATAGCAGGTCATGAAGCACTCCAGCTGTACCAATCTGCTCAGCGAATCTTATAAAATACTGATCTGTTCTTTGCAGTAGGCATATTAACCCTCTGCTCTACTTTATGGCGAGTCAGCTGCCAAAACTTCTATCTTTCTCTGCCAGGAGCATTAATCACTAGAATTCTCTTCACATTTTTTTTTTGCTGTCTGAAAGCTAGATGCACAGGGATCTCTGCAGCAGGTGCTTTTAAATCGTAAGTTATTGCTAAACACAGGACACCCTGAGGTCAGAGCCCTGCTTCAGGTCAGCGCCCAGTGCGGCTGCACCAGTCCACCGCACTTAAGCCAGACCTGATTGTATCAGAACCAGCCCAGTAAATACCATCAAACCTGGATGGCTCCTTCATGTCCCTTACAATAAGAGTGCCCCATGTTCCCATTCTCACCAGGCAATTTCAATGGATAAATGCGGCTGTTGCTGGTGTCTAATTCCGAATGCAAACATCAGATACACAAACATATTTTCAACTGGAGAAAGAGCAAGTAAATTGGAGAAATATCACAAAATCTCTGAAAAGTTTTGTGACCGGGGTGAAAGATAATCTAATTGAATAGAATATATAAAATAAAAAAAACTAAAGGTTATACTTTAGATAGATTTAGATAGATCTTTCCTAGGGCCTTCCTCACAATTCGTTACCTCATTGCTTCCCCTTCCAAATCAACAACGTCATCAGGAAGACCAACTTCTATTTCATGATGCTAAGAAGGATTCTCCCTCTACTAACACCTGACCATCAGTGTGTAAGGCATTGGCTCATGGCAGTCTCTAGAGCAGAGCATCACCTAATCTATCCACCTCCAGGAAGAGTCTATCAATAGCCCCTTTCCAGGATGAGCCTGAAATTACCCAATTGGACCACTCCCTATCTCTCTACCTTAAGAGCCAGGATCCAATTGGACAGACTATTTGGGTCTTCCCACATATTCACAAGGATCAGACCTCAGCCTTCTGCAGTACTTTATTTGTAAATAAAAACGTGCTGGTGCCCAAAGCCCTCCTCTTAAACACACAGCTGCTGCATTTAAATGTGCGAACATAGAATACTGAGGCATCGTAATTCTGAAGCCCTCCCGGGCCTCTTTAATCCACTTAAAGCCACTCCCTGCCCCCTCAGCTCACTCTTGCAGCCGTCTGCTTTTTCCCATTGTGAGGCTTTGTCGTTTTTCTCTTCCTCCGTCTTTCTCATATGTGTCTTTTGCTCTCAGCAAATACTTGAGGCAGAAAAATAAGTGCCAGCCCTCAAAAATAAGTGCCGGTGCTCTGCACCGGAAACAACAAGCACAAATTAAGCACTGGGCTTCTGAAGCAGTATTGTGCCTAAGATGATGGGTAGAGGATCAACCGACATCAATCTTCCTACCTATATAGCAACACTTGAACCCTCTCCCGACAACTCTTTTCTGCCATTGTACATCATGTGTGACGTCTGGTAGCATTATGTGCAGCTGTTATTCAAGGCATCGCGTGTATACACTCTTTGTATACTGTCGTCATGTGGAGCAATCCAAGGCCCTCAGGGCCTTATTAATGCTTTATAACGCTTCCAAAAATAAAATAGATAAATAAAGGTCGACCTGGTACAGCATAGTGCTCGCAAAGCAAGGTATGTATACTGCAGAAAACATCAGAATAACACAAATAAAATAAATACACTTAACATATCTCTGGAAAGAGCTGTGTCTCTGGGTACGTTATGCACAAGAGGCGTTGAGTAAGTTCCCAAGCGAGGGAGATGCCCAAGGCAGAGGGAGAGCTGAGGCCTATAGGTCTCCATGATCGTAGTTCTTTGAGATGTGGTGAAAATGGTGAGTGTCCACAGAAGACCTTCCAGTGTTCACAGACTTCTTGTATGCAGGTCTACTGGAATTATGCTGCAGGGGAGGACCACATTATGCAGTAGGGCTGAGCAAATTGTGCAGCAAGAAAAGGCAAGTTATGCAGCATAAGGCAGCACATTATGTGACAGTATTACTTATTGTGTCATTTTTAAGTCTCACATAGACAGCACATGCGCTGCCTTTTCGAGACATTTCGTTCACTATCAGTTGGCTTGGAGCCAGCCCATTAAGTACCATTGGTTGGCCTTATGGTCACTCTTTTTTACTTGCTTTTTACTAGTCACCTGCCTTAGGCTTCCTTCCTCTTTCTGTGTTTGCCCCCTCCCCCCCCAGAGCATGGATATATTACTTATGTCCTTTCCACTACTCATCTTTTCAGGCACTACTTATTTGTTTGTTTTTAAGCCCTCTACCAGAGTGCATCTCCCTCGTGAAGTTCTCCTCCCTCCTTTGGCATGTTGTTGCTTGATCCACCCACCGTCCGGTGCCTGGTGCTTGCAACCTAGCACTCTCCCTCCCTCCCTTGTTGTCTGTGTTGTTGCTTGCTCACCTCCCTTCCACCCTTTGTTGCCAGTATGCTTCCTCCCTCTCCCTTCCTCCCAACCTCCGTTGTCCATGTTGCCCACCCCCTCGCCTCCTGTGTTGCTTCCCACCCCGCAATTAACCTAAAAATGAACGCTGTGACGTGTCCAGTGTTTGCCGCATCAGAACACTTTTTTTTCATCATCTCCTACCACCACCATCAGATATGTTGGAAAATCAACTTATTAAGTGGTTTCAGTTCCCTGCATTTATAAAACAGGTTTGTGTGGCTAACCCGCTCTTGGCTTGTGCCCAATCTTAGAGTCATGGGCTTTTTTTATTCTTATTTTTTAGCCAAATGTCAGGTGGGCTTTAGAGGCACGAAACCAAGATGTTGTGTGAGGTTCTGGTAAATGCATATTTTCTGTTAGTGACTGTAATGTTGCTTATCCATGCATCGGCCAAGGGGTGATTAGACGACACACCAGTCGACATCCGACTAATAGTTTAGTCAGGGGCGGCTCCTACTTTAGGGCAGCTGCATACCTTTTACCTCAAAACGATAATAAACAGCGTTTATTATCGTTTTTTGGTAAAAGGGGCGGGGCCACAGGCTGTGACGTGTTCTGAGTGGGAGTTCACAGCACTCCCCCTCACTGCGCATGTATGTTTAGCCGGCCAAACACACGTGCGCAGTGGGCTCTCTACAGCCTGGTGCTGTGTTGCCGGGCTGGAGAGAGCATGCACCGGCTCCCAGCCAATCCTGACGCAGGTCTGAGTGCTCCACCCTGCCCCTTCCGTCTGCCACGAGTCACAACTGAGTTTAGTCTTATGCGCTGCAAACAGTTTTCAATAAAAGGCGTCTGACGCGGATGCTGCGGCAGTTTCACTCCAGACACAAAGACACCATCCCCCGGCCTCTGCGTGTTTCGCTGCTGCACACATTACATGCTGGGAGATGCTGAAGATCAGCACTACATTGGTGGCGAGGCCTTTGCTCTACCCGCCCCTTGCCACACCACCAGTTCGTGCCTCCTGCAACACATCGGTCACTCGCCGCTCCCCGCAACGGCACACCTAGCAGCACCTAGACTCGCCCTCATTCTGCACGGCGGCCTGTAATTTTGGCAGAGCAGCCCTGACCTGCGGCCCTGCCACCCCAGCTCAATCAGCGCACATCCCCAGCCACGAGAACCTGCATGCCACATCAACTCCCTCGCGTGGGGAAGAGCAGGAGAGGCTGGTATAAAGCCATCATCCTGCACAGCAAAGTGCACCCCACAGGCCAGAGTGCCACACAACAACGAGACGAAGTACAGCCAGCTACCCTGCGGGACCAAAATATCACTGCAATTGGGTGCCTCATCAGCATAGCAGCCAGACGAGGCCTGCTGGAGGGACACATACAGCCCATTATCCCTCGGACAGGCATCTGTTTTACATCCCCAGCGCAAACAGTGCTCTTGGCGTGAGAGGTGTCATTACCCTGGAGTCCCCACTTAGGCCACCCACACACCCCTGACACTGCAGAACCATGGCCACAATCCCTGCCATAGGGCCATTCATCATTGAGGGCACGCCTTCATCATAAGCACCCAAGAAGAGAGACTGGATGGAATGCCTCCAGTTCTACTTTGAAGGCACAGACATAGCAGTAAACTGACATCGCACCCTCCTGCTACACCTAGGAGGCAAAGATATCCATAAAATATACAAAACTCTCATGGAGGCGACACCCAAGACATACGCTACACTTGTCGCAGCCCTAAATGCACATATGGAACCAATGGAATATAGAGACTACGAGAGGTTTATTTTCAAGGAGGCCCGCCAAGACACAGCATAGTCGTTCGACGTGTTTCATGGCAGACTCAAATGATTAGCAAGCACATGTGGGTTCCATGATGAAAAAAGGAGATCAGAGGCAAGAAGTCCAAGGCTGTGCATCATCAAAACTAAGAGAAGTCATACTCCAAATGTTGGGAAAATCGCTCCAAGACATCCTTACATTAGGAAGATCAAAGGAACTATTGAAAGCTTGTGCATTGCATATGGAAGCTGCTCTCCACAGGACAATCAAAACAGAGCTGGTTAATGTGATCCAACCCTGACCCAACAACAAGCCCCCCAAAAAACACCTGAAACCAAGAGAACATGTGGGTATTGCTTGGGGGAGGTGGGTGACCCCCACAGACTGAATGACTGCCCTACCAAAATATGCCATTACAAACTAATGGGGTAACCCAAATATTCTTAGGACCTGGGTGCAATATATTACATACAACAGAATGGCCCCAACGGAATAAGTTACATTATTTAACAAAACAAAAAAAAAGCAGTTCCCAGAAAAACATACATTCAATCAATCAATGAGGGAGTTCTTGTAGAGCGCAAGCCTGTCACCTTGCGGGGTCTCCAATAGCTGGTTGGTTGCTCCGGTATTGGCCCTTCTGGTCGGGGTGATGGTCAAAGATGGCTACTGCCTGAAGTCCTTCAGGGAGGTGGTGGCCCAGAGGTAGGGGTCATTCCAGAATGTGGCAGCGAGGTGGGAGAAGGAGCGTCCTCTAAGGCATTTGCGGTGGATGTAGAGGGTGTGGCCGAGGGAGAGGCAGGCCGAGAGGAGTTCTCTGGTGAGTTGGTGGAACTTAAGGTGCTGGTTGATGTAGGTGGGACTGGTGTTGTGGAGGGCTCAGTACTCGTGAGTGAGGAGCTTGAGGAAGGCATCTCTGCTCCTACAGGGAGCCAGTGAAGGGCCCTGAGGTGTGGGTGATGCTGGTTCTTCTGGGGAGGTCGAGAACGAGTCTGGCTGCAGTGTTCTGGATGACTTGTAGGCATTCTAGCAGTTGTTTGGTGGTCCCGATGTAGAGAGCATTGCCGTAGTCGAGGCGGTTCGTGATGAGGGCTTGGGTGACCGTTTTCCTGATGGAGAGAGGTATCCATCAGAAGATTTTACGTAGCATCCAGAGGGTGTTAAAGGAGGCTGAGGAGAAGGCTTTGATTTGTTTCTGGTGAGGCGGTTGTCCAGAATGATTTCTAGGTTACGGGCATCGTCAGAATTGGTGGGAGGGGGGATGAGTGTGGTGGGCCACCAAGTGTTGTCCTATGGGGAGGGCCTGTTTCCAAAGATGAGGATCTCTGTCTTGTTAGAGTTACAAATAGGCAGTTGTCTTTCATCCAGGCGGCGATGTCTGTCATAGTGTTCTGGAAGTAGGTTTGGGTAGAGTTGGCGTCGTTGGCGAAAGAGAGGATCAGCTGGGTGTTGTCGGCGTAGGAGATGATATTGAGGCGGTGGGTGCAGACGAGGTTGGTTAGGGGAGTCATGGAGACGTTGAAGAGTGTCAGGCTGATGGAGGAGCCCTTGGGGATGCTGCAGATGATCTCTTTGGAGGAAAAGATGAAAGGAGGGAGGAGGATCCTCTGCGTTCAGCCGGTGAGGGAGGAGGAGATCCAGTTGAGTGCCTTGTCTTGGATTCTGATTGTGTGTAGTCTGTTGATGAGGGTGTGCTGGGAGACGGTGTTGAAGGCTGCTGAAAGGTCTAGTAGGATGAGGTCTGCTGTTTCACCCAGGTCTAAGATGCTCCTAATGTAATCAGTAGCTGTGATGATTGCTGTCTCCATGCTGTGGTTAGGACCGAAGCTGGATTGGGATGGGTCCAGGAGGCGTTTGAGTTCGAGGTGGTGGGTGAGCTGTCTGTTGATTGCTCGTTCCAGGACTTTGGCGGAGAACATGAGAAGTGAGATCGGGCGGTAATTCTTGATTGTGCTAGGGTTGGCAGAGGGTTTCTTTAGTAGAGGTTTGATCTTGGCGTGTTTCCAGACATTGAGGAGGGTGGCGGTGGTGATGGAAGCAGTGAGTCAGTTGGAGAGGATTTGTAAGTGGTGTTTGAGGGTGTCTTCCCGTGGTGGTTTGGTGTTTTTGAGGGCGGCGGTGCAGGTCACTTCTGTGGCTTTTTATGTACATGTCAGGGCACTCGAGAATGGAAAGTCAGTTTGGGCCGACAATCGTCACAGAATTAGGAAAAGTGATCATTAATCGTAATCGGATCGGAAATAAAAATCATAAGAACAATCCCCCAGTAATCCAATGTCAATTTAATGACAAAACTTTAAGTCCATATGGAAACAACTCTTCTGAAGTCCAACAACAGCCAACACGTGTTTCGTCCAATGAGAATAAATTCTTCTCAAAGACTTCATCAGGGCTACAAAACATAATTATTACTATGATAAATATATTGACATTTAATCCACACTTATCTATAGAATGTCCCAACACCAGTGACACTCGTGAGAAGAAATCTATATTACAACATAAGTGATAAGAGGTGACTTATTCTACAAGGAAACACCATATGGAGGTCTCAAAATTCAAAAACAAAACTTCTGTGGCTTTTCCCCAGCTGCTGCGGGGGAGGGTGTGAGGTTTGGTAACGGCATCATGCCATAGGTCGATTGTGAAGTGCACTATGCTGAGGTCTGTATAACCATTTACACCTACATACTAATCCTTCTTAGAATCATACACGACAACAGAGAAAATAAACACACCAGACATTAATTAAACTATTCATAGCATCTCATAAATTCATAATGAACCATAATGAACCATTCAAAAGTAATCAAGGTTGCTTGCTTAAATGTGCAAACAGTGAAATAAAAGTGCTTGTGCAACAGCAGGACAAGACAAAATAAT